>NW_024063340.1:0-600000 GCF_006381635.1 Hibiscus syriacus | reverse complement strand
ACTAAATGACTTGCTAGGTTCCTAGACGGCTAGATCCGAAGTCGAAAGAGGGGAAAAAACTGCCTTAATATGCAAAGATTAAAGGTTTAAAAATAAAAATATAATTGATTTTTTATTACAAAAAATTAATTGAGTATTTATAAATAGTAACATAAAAGAAGATGGTGTGTTTACATCCTCGTTATTTTTTTAATAGTAAAGAGGCTAATTGGCTAAAGCCTAATTAACATAACATAACTCGGGGATAATCAGAGCCATGAACATCTCTTGTTAACAACAGATGGACTTCAGAAGGCACAGACAGGAAGGTTCGCAGTAGATAATCGTTAGGGCACTCGAGCTTGGTCATTACGTTGGCAACCATATTTTCCTCATGGAGAATCCAGCAGAAATCAGTATACCAGGAACGGGAACAAAGTTTGATGATATCTCGCGCCAAAGGAATGTAGCCAACGTTCAGGTCAAGGATGAGATGAACAACTTGTTTATTATCTGCCTGTATTTGAACAAGTTCTGTCCCAAAGCTCCATGTTACCTGAAGACCTATATAAATACTCCATAATTCAACCATAAGGGGTGTCATTATGCCCAGACGCTTGTGGAAGCCGATTAGCCTGTCGCCTTGATTAGTTCGTAAAACCCCACCAATTGAACTATCCCCGGAACTGATATTTACCGAAGCATCCACTTTTAGGTAAGACCAATTTTTAGTGGGTGGTCTCCATTTGAGCCACATTAATTGGCGAGACTTCACTCGAGCAAGGGGAAGACGACACATGTTACAATATGAAGCCAAAACAATACTTTGCCGGAGAGTATCATCTATGCTAGAGCAAGAGTCGTTGAAGATAAAAGAGTTTCGACGCTTCCATAGCTACCAAAGGAAGTTTGAGAAAAATATAGCCCAAGGAAAGTTCATACATGGAAAAGTTTCATTATAATTAAGATTGATCAAGATCCAATTAGTCAAGTTGGATGAGGAGTATAAATGCAGAAGGATTGGTGGAACGAGCTTTCGCTAAATGGCCTACACATGCAAACAATTGCGCAGTAGGTGGAGCATGGATTCAATAACACATCTACAAAGTGGGCAGTAAGAATCAATAGAAAAGCCTCGGCGACTTCACTCTTCATTGGTAAGTAAGGGACCTCTTAGAGACAAACAACGGAAGACCCGAATACGCTGAGGAACCACCAGAGACCATATGATCTTCCATTTTTGCTCCACTGAGTCCCAAGTGCTATTTTCCAACTAGCCATAGACAAATGAAACATTGAATTGGTAGGAGGGAGTCCAGCGCCAAACGACGTGATCCTCTCTACTAGCTAGCAGGATTACTTGTGGGTGATGTCTCCTGCAACGCGGGGGATTCTGAATGACCAGGGTTCGTTGGCTTCTCAGGATTGGCATCCGCTTCCATCAGACTAGCACCCTTATCCGGGGGCTTAAGGCCAACACATCGGGGCTTCTTCATGAATCGAACATCATCAGATGATAGCGAGATCCGATGGCGGGCAACATTAGAATCTTCCGAAAAAATTGGAGGATGCATTAGGATTCTTTCAAAATTCATATATAATTATTATTTTACATCGTTTTTTTAACATATTTGTCCGTTTGAACATACTATTGATTCTAAAAGTAAAGAGATTAAATTACGTTGAATTAATTAAATTTCAAATATTAATAGTATAATAAAAAGGTTAGGTCATAATTAGACCATTAACAAAGAAACTCCAAAGCCCAAGCCCAAACCGAAGTTTGATCAGATTCAATATTTCGGTTTTTTGGCCCATTAGGGCATTCGGGTGTTTTATTTAGCTCATTAGGATACCTGGGTTTTTATTTTGGAGAATACGATAAATGTTATAGTGGAACTAGAGCTCGTCACTTAGAGGTTGTCGTAACCGGTTTTCGTCCGGGCACGAATTTTTACTTGGCGGGAAAAATGATGTGAATAAATGGTTTTGAAAATAATTTAGGAGTCGCCATCGGCCTTTTGGGTCAGGTAGGTCGAATACCTAAAAAACATCTTTTAAAAGAGTTTTAAGAAAACATCAATTAAAAAAAATTAAACTGATCTGCGTTTATAACCAAAAATTCGTTCTTTTTAGTAATAAAAAGGGATTCGTGGTCGGTTACGTTTAGGGAAGGATTAGCACCCCTACAACGCCCAAAATTGGTACTTTGCAATATAAATTGTCTCTATTATTAAAATTTAAAAATTCAAAAATATATTTAATTCTATTATTTTCAAAATTATATATATAAAATATTTTTTTATTTAAAAATATCCAAAAAAGAACTTCTAGGTGCCTTAAGACAGCTCTTTTTCTTTGATATTGATAAATAATATTATTTAATTTTTAATTTTAAAATATCAGAATAGGACATCCAGTTGTATTAAGACTGTCCTTTTCTTCGATTTATTAAGATAAATATTTAAAAATTACTATATATATATATTATGAATATATAAAAATATTTATTCATAAAAATAAAAATACTATTAAAACATATATTTAAAACAATAAATAAAAGAAAACATATAAAATAAATGAC
Organism: Hibiscus syriacus; assembly: GCF_006381635.1. Taxonomy (NCBI): domain Eukaryota; kingdom Viridiplantae; phylum Streptophyta; class Magnoliopsida; order Malvales; family Malvaceae; genus Hibiscus; species Hibiscus syriacus. Next base: position 597,437 of record NW_024063340.1, on the reverse strand, counting down.
TAAATTACAGTAAAAATAAAATTAAAGTCTACTTCATAATTAATCAAAATTATAGGGATCAAATATGTTATTTTCTGATTTAATGATTTAGTGACTAAAATAAAATTATCTAAAATTCGAATTTTATAATGAATAATTAAAAATATAAACTAGGGATTAAAAAATTATTTATAGAAATTAATGGATCAAATCTGTAATTTATCCTAAATATATTATTTTAATATGAAGGACTAAAATAAAAGAAATTAAAATTCGAAGACCAAATTAAGAATATTATAAATTTAATTTAGTGACTAAATGTAAATTTTACAAATCCGGAGGACTGCGGACGGGGTTTAACTATTTCATAATTACGCGTATAGTCCTTCCCGAAACGACGTCGTTCGGGAATGACTATAAATGGTCCAAACCGGCTGGCCCGAAGGGCCAGCCATTTCATTTCTTTTTTTTTCTCTCTCTAGCAGAGAGAGTTTTAAAACTCTCTGCCTCTCTCTAGCTTCCCTCACCGGAGGGAAGCCGGTCACCGGACGGCAACCGTCTGCCGCCGGACCATCACCGCCGGCCACCGCATCCGGTGGCCGGAAAATTTTTCTTTACACTAATATATAGATCGGACCGTCCTAAGGACGGTTCCGGTGTTATTTCTTCCTAAAAGGCTCCCAATCGGAGCAAATCTACAAAAGTACCTTCGTTGTTTCGAAGGTTCCGGTGAGATCTGGTAGTCGGAGCTTCCTCGGTAAGTCTCTTCTTCCTTATTCTTTTTCTTTTTTCCTTCTGGTTCTTTGCTGCTACTGAGATCGTTGGTATTAGTTTGTTTTTTTCTTTTCTCTGTTTTTTTTTTTCCCGGTTCTGTCTCTGTCTCTTTTTCTGTCTCTGTCTCTGTCTCTTTTTTTTTTTTTTTTCGCAGGTGGGTGGTGGCTTTTATAGCCACCACCGTTGTGGCCGTCGGACCGGTCCGAAGAGTGAGTTTCGGTGAGTCACCGGACTACCAGTGGTGACTCACCGAGTAGCCATGGCGTGGACGGCTGCCATTTTATCTTCTGGAGTCTTCGGTTGGGACGTGGCAGCGGCGGAGGCGGCGAGAAGACTGTCGGCAGCCGCGTGGAAGCTGGGGCGGCGCCGCGTGGCCATAGGGTATCAAACCCTAGGGTTCCTCTCTGGAACCATGTGGACCGTTGGATCGTGCCAGATCCAACGGTTGTAATGAGGCGGCTGAGGATGATTAGGGTTAGGAAACCCTAACTGGAAACCCAAATATTTAGGGTTTCTGGTTGGATTTGGACCGGTTTCAGTTGGTTTGTAACTGGGCCGGTTGAATTGTAATTGGTTTGTAATTTATATGTATTTAATATATTTAATAATAAAATAATAATAATAATAATAATAATAAAAATAATAATAATAATAATATTAATAATGATAATAATAATATTAATAATAATAATAATAATAATAATAATAATAATATTAATAATAATAATATGGATAAAAAAAATAGTATCTTCAGCTGCCCCTCTTTGCTCATTCTTGTGTTAACAAGAATAGGGCAAAGATGAAAAGATAATAAATTTTTTTTATCCATTTGACTTTACTTTGATCATTATGGAGATATTGAATAAATTCTTCTTTTTCTCCAAATAAGTTCTTCTTATTATGAACTTTCTGCTGGGGATGATGATGACCTCCTTTTGTGATAGAGTCATTCAAAAGGTTGAATAAGCTCTTGATGAGTTCTTCTCATTATGAACTTTTTCTTCCTTCTTCAGATGAGTTCTTCTCATTATGAACTTTACCTGGTAATGTTGATCCATCAATGATGAATTCAAGCAAAAGTTTGAACAAATTCTTCTCATTATGAACTTCTTCTTCCTTCTTCAGATGAGTTCTTCTCATTATGAACTTTACCTCTGGAAATGATGATCCATCAGTTTGATGAATTTAAACAAAAGGTTGAACAAGTTCTTCTCATTATGAACTTCTTCTTCCTTCTTCAGATGACGAGTTCTTCTTATTATGAACTCTTCCTCTGGAAATGATGATCCATCAATTTGATGAATTCAAGCAAAAGGTTGAACAAGTTCTTCTCATTATGAACTTCTTCTTCCTTCTTCAGATGACGAGTTCTTCTCATTATGAACTCTACCTGGCAAAGTTAATCCATCAAATGATGAATTTAAACAAAAGGTTGAACAAATTCTTCTCATTATGAACTTCTTCTTCCTTCTTCAGATGAGTTCTTCTCATTATGAACTTTCTCTGGAAAAGAATGATCCATCAAGTGGATTTGAAATCTTTTCTAAAATCTTTGAAATTTCTGTTAACAATTTAACAAGAATAAAAATGAATGAAAATGCATCTATTTTTGTAAACACCTAAAATATGATGCATGAATGTTAAGTTATTTGATTTCAGATTGGTGAACTGAATATTTCTTCAGTTGTAGAAACCCAATAAATCTTTCTTCTTCAAATCAGAGAATCTATCCTCTTTGACAAATGTAGAGGTAGATATAATGTCACAAAAATTTCTTGAGAATAAAACTTAATTGTGTAGGCTCTTGAAAAGCTTGCATTCAAGCAACATGTTGATTCTGATAACAGCTCATCTGATTATGAAATGGCCTTTCAAGATTATTTCACAGATATCGATAGTTCTTCTAATACCAAAAAATCTTGACTTCTGATTCTGATGAGGAGAATAAACTGTTATACTTGACAAAAATGGGATTCTCAAAGGCTGAAGCTTCAATAGCCATGTAGAAATGTGGTCCAAACTCATCAATTATAAAATTGATAAATTTTATATGTGCTGCTCAAATGACTAAGGCTGCTGATGCACTTCTTCTAGTAAAAGATAACTCAAAGAACACTTCCAGAAGATGCTATTGGCAAATTTATCTTTTAAATTCAATACTTGATTCTGTCCAATCAGATCAGATAACTCAAAGAACACTTCCAGAAGATGCTATGTTCTGTCCAACCAGATTAGATAACTCAAAGAACACTTCCAGAAGATGCTATTGGCAAATTTATCTTTTAAATTCAATACTTGATTCTGTCCAATCAGATCAGATAACTCAAAGAACACTTCCAGAAGATGCTATGTTCTGTCCAACCAGATTAGATAACTCAAAGAACACTTCCAGAAGATGCTATTGGCAAATTTATCTTTTAAGTTCAATACTTGATTCTGTCCAATCAGATCAGATAACTCAAAGAACACTTCCAGAAGATGCTATGTTCTGTCCAACCAGATCAGATAACTCAAAGAACACTTCCAGAAGATGCTATTGGCAAATTTATCTTTTAAGTTCAATACTTGATTCTGTCCAATCAGATCAGATAACTCAAAGAACACTTCCAGAAGATGCTATGTTCTGTCCAACCAAATCAGATAACTCAAAGAACACTTCCAGAAGATGCTATGTTCTGTCCAACCAAATCAGATAACTCAAAGAACACTTCCAGAAGATGCTATGTTCTGTCCAACCAGATCAGATAACTCAAGAACACTTCAGAAGATGCTATGTCTGTCCAACCAGATCAGATAACTCAAAGAACACTTCCAGAAGATGCTATAAGCACATTCAGTTGTTCCATTTAATGTTTGGACTGGGATATCACAGTACTTATTCGATGTAAAGCCAGAATTTGTAGATTCGAAGCATTTTCCTGCCGTCATACTGAAAATAGGCTATATCATAATCTGCCAATTAAGAACAGAGTTTCTCTATTCTGCTTCCTCCATGTGCTGATGCTTTTCCTTGACAAAGAAATGATAGTCTTCATAGGATCCAAGAACAAAATTGAACTGCTTACAAACATGTACAAGAAGTTCCAGATTGACAGAAAGGATCTGTAAGGCTCTTGAAGCTATGACAATAAGCCACCTTCGAGTATTCAGAAGTATGTTCTTGATGAGTGCTGAAAATGGAATCTAGTATGGGTTGGAAGGAATAAAGTTACTCCACTTGAACCTGATGAGGTGGAAATACTTCTAGGTTTCCTTAAAAACCATATACAAGGATCTGTATAGAAACATGTTTCCCAGTGATATCAATGTCTTGTTTCTTTTTGTTGGAATCAATGCTACAAAGGTTGCCTTTTATTGTCTTAGTATATCTTTTCAAACAGATGTGTAAGAACTGAATGGTGATCGGTTGGAGCAATTGATGAGTAGATTTGTCAAATTCGACCTTGTTGTTGGTTATATCTAGCATAACACCCTTATTGTTCAAAATGGTGATGATTTGCTTATTTTGTATTCCATGTATTTAAAAGTATTAACATAAAGTGATATTCAGAAATCTTTAATTATTTCAAAATTATGTTAATTCAATAGAAAAGAATAAATTGAATTTCCAAAAATAAATTGAATCTCAAATAAATTGAACTTGAAATAGATATAATTGTATTCAAGTTATGGCAAGCATAAGAATAAAATTCAAATGTCTCAACAAATTACAAGCATAAGTATTTCTAAATTAATCAAGTTGACACAATTTAGAGTAATGATGTAAGCTTTGTCTGGAAGATTCAAACGTTGTCAAAATGCTTGTAGATGTGAAGTTTCTCCCAAACTGTCAAAATCTTAAGAGGATTCAATTGCCAGATGCTAATATCAAACTGCGTTTGAGCCGCCTTTTCAGGTTTTCAACTCAAATCCTTCCTTTGGTTACAAGATGCCCTTTGCGGGTTTCACCTTGACCCTTTTTTCTTTTTATTTTATTTTTTTTCTTCTTTTTTTTTTTCTTCTTCTTTTTTTTTTTTTTTTTCTTCTTTTCTTTTTTTAAGCATAATATTTCTTGACAGAATCCGAGTTTATTGGATTTCTCAGAATTTTTCCATCCATTTCTGCCAAGATCAACGCTCCTCTGGAAAAGGCCTTTTTCACAACGTATGGTCCTTCCCAATTAGGCATCCATTTCCCACGGGAAATCTTTATGTATAGGCAAGATCTTTTTTAATACTAGATCACCCTCTTGGAATCTCTGGATGTACTTTCTTATCATGAGACTTCATCATCCGTTTCTGATACATCTGTCCATGGCAAATAGCTTTCAATTTTTTCCTCAATAAGGTTCAATTGATCAACTCTAGCTTGGATCCATTCAGATTCATCATTTTGTTTCTCTCATATTCGGAGCGATGGAATCTCAACTTCAATTGGTAAGACTGCTTCCATCCCGTAGACTAAAGAAAAAAGCGTTGCCCAGTAGATGTTCGAACGTAGTTCGGTATGCATATAGAGCAAAAGGTAACTTCGTGCCAATCTAGTAGTCTTTGTAATGATTCTCTTGATGTTCTTATTTGCTGCTTCAACTGCCCCATTCATCTTTGGACGATATGCCACTGAGTTTGCATGTTTGATCTTGAACTGTGTACAAAGTTCGGTCATCATTTTGTTGTTCAGGTTCAGAGCATATCTGTAATGATCCTTTCTGGTAGACCATACCGGCAAATTATCTCTTTCTTTATGAATTTACAAACTGTGGACCTCTTAATATTGACATATGAAGCAGCTTCAAACCCATTTGGTAAAATAATCAATTGCCACAAGAATGAAGCAATGTCCATTCGATGCTTTTGGTGTGATTGCACCAATGAAATCTATTCCCCACATAGAAAAGGCCAGGGTGCTGTCATTACATGTAAAGGAGATGGGGTACATGAATCTTGTCTGCATATATCTGGCATTTATGACATTTCTTGCATAATCAATGCAATCTGTGTACATGGTAGCCAATAGTATCCATATCTCATTATTTTTCTGGCCATGGAAAGACCATTTGCATGTGTTCCACATATTCCACTGTGTACTTCTTCAATGACGTTCGAGCTTCACTGGTATTTAAACATCTCAACAGCATTGATCACTGCTTCTTCTATACATAATCTCCATCAAGAAAATATCCAGCAGCCATTCTTCTCAAAGTTCTTTTATCAATTCTGATGCATTTGGGGATAACTTTGATTTTTGATATATTGCAGGATATCATGATACATGGTTACATCTACCTCTTCTTCCACACTATAACAATGGCAGGAATTTCATACTTGCATTTTGATTGGCATCATATCAACTTTCTTAGTTGCCTGAAACATAGCAGCTAATGTAGCCAAAGCATCTGCATGATTTGATTTCTTCCGAGGGAGATAATTGAATGTAACTTTCTCAAATTCTTTCACTAATTCGAGGGTAAAATTTCGGTATTCCAACAATTTGGATCTTTTGTTTCCCATTCTCCTCGCAATTGATACACCACCAAAGATGAATCTCCATATCTTGAGAAATTTGATTTTTCTTTCTATAGTACTGCTTCAACCCCATGACAAGCTTCATATTCGCCATGTATTGGTTGCAAAAGAACTCCAGTACTTGTAAAGGGATAATAAATATTTTCTGGAAAAAATAACACTGCCCCAATTCCTCGTCCAAAGCATTAGATGCTCCGTCAAATAAAGTTTCCAAGTTGCAAATTCATCATTGTTGTCCTCTTCATTCATGGATATGCACAACAATCTTCATCGGGAAAATTGAAGTTCAAAGGCTGATAATCATTTGATACACGACTGGCCAGAAAATCAGCTATGACACTTCCTTTTATCGCTTTTGGTTGACATATACATATCAAACTCAGATAATAACATCTGCCATCTAGCCATTCTGCCTGTCAAGCTGGTGATTCCATTAAGAACTTTAAAGGATCAAGTTTGGATATCAACCAAGTAGTATGGTAACATTATGTCTGAGTCTTCGAGTAGTCCACACCAAAGCACAACATAATTTTTGTATGGTGGATATCGAACTTCACAATCAGTAAATTCTTGCTCAGATAATAAATAGCTTTTTCTTCCTTCCTGATTCATCATGCTGTCTAGTACCATCCCATCGAATTTCAAAGACCGTCAAGAGAATTAATGGTCTATCAGGTATTGGTGATACTAAAATAGGGGCATTGGATAAATATTTCTTAATAATATCCAAAGTTTCCTGACATTCTTCATTCCAGACTTCAGGATTGTTCTTTCGAAGTAATTTGAACACGGATCACATTTTTCAGTTAATTGGAAATGAACGAGATATATAATTTCTCTCCCAAAAGCCTCGAACTTCTTTTTTTGTATTGGGTGGTGGAAGATCTTGAATTGCTTTGACTTTATCGGATCAATCTCAATTCCTTTTTTGCTGACCACAAATCCCAGAGTTTTCCAGAAGTTACCCCAAAAGTGCATTTAGCGGGGTTAAGCTTAATTGATATCTCCTCAACCTCTGGAAAGCTTTCTCAGATTTTGAATATGTTCTTCTTCAGTTCGGGATTTGGCAATCATGTCATACATATACTTCAATCTCTTTGTGCATAATGTCATGAAACAAAGTTACCCATGGCTCTTTGATATGTTGCCCCTGCATTTTTCAATCCAAATGGCATTACTTTATACAGAATGTGCCCCACTGGTTATAAATGTTGTTTCTCCATGTCTTCAGGATTCATTTTTATCGATTATATCTGAAAAGCCATCCATAAATGAAACCATGCATGCCTGCAGTATTGTCCCCAATGTGTCTATGTGGGGTAATGGAAAATATCTTTCGGACTAGCTTGTTGATCTCTGTAATCCACGCACATTCGAACTTTTCCATTTTCTTTTGGTACGGGAATATGTTGGCTACCCATTTGGGTATTTAGATGCCTGTAGGAAACCTGCATTGATCTGTTTCATCACTTCTTCTTTGATTTGCAACAATATTTCTGGCCTCATTCTTCTGAGCTTTTGTTGGATTGGTTTATATTCTGGATTGATTGGAAGCTGTGTATTACTATATCTGTGCTCAAACCAGGCATATCTTGATAGGACCATGCAAAGATATCTTTAAACTCTTGAAGGAGATTTATCAATTCTTGTTTTATTGGACTGTCAGAGTGGTACCAATTTTCACCTCTTTCTTTCTTCATCTGTTCCCAAATCACAGTCTAACCTCTTCTTTGTGGGGTAGAATTTGTTTGTCTTCTTTTTCTACCAATCTTAATAGTTCAGTAGGAACATCACATTCTAGTTCATCTTCACAACCATTGATTTCTTCCAGACATATAGGCTGCTCTAAATTTTTCACTGGATTAAATCTAGGAATAATGCTATTAACTGTGACACCTGCAAATTTAAATCGGACATATTTACAAAAGAATATAGTAATTTATGAAATGTAAAAATGTAATAAAAGTAAAGAATGATTGCCATCTGAAAATTTTAAAAAAAGTTCCTTATTTAACATAATTTCTTTTACAGATAACAAAAAGTTTTCATATTTTGAGCTAACATAAAGATTAGTTCTGAATATTACTCTGCATTAATATTAAAAACTATAGGAAGATCTTCAGTGGTCCAATTGGTGAGTGTTTCTCCAGGAAGGCATGGTCGAATCATATCCAAGTACTTGCCAGTCTTGTTGTTATTCGTGATCATGTTGATAAATAATCCATTCATAGCTTCTTCAACTATGTCTTGATCTTTCGTTAACTTTTCTTCTTTAAAGGCTTCAACAAGCTGCTGTTCCACATTAATTGTTTCCCCTGATCTGAATGTGTCCTCAAACTGTGGGAAAGACATGTGTTTCCAAAGGATTTCTCCTCCTTTCAATTTTGCCTTTCTGTCTTCACATCTTCTTTTCATCTCTTTGTTCCTTTGCTGAAAATTGGGCTTAAACCCTAGTCCAAAACGGTCTTTTTTCATCTTTATACTAATAGGAACTGAAATCCCTTGAAGATTCTTTCCTAGACCTCTCCCAGTTTTAGCTCCGATGCCTAAAGTTTGTTGTACTGTCATCTTGGTGCAATCAGACAATCTGGGATATGGAATTTTCCTTCCTTCTGCAACAAAGGTTGTATTTACAAATTCAAGAGCTCGAAAAGAGCATTCAAGAGCCTCATCATTGGTGTCGATATATGGAACATCGCTTGTTACAGACGCAATGATTCTTCTTCAGCATTGACGCATAGTTGTCCATCAACAACAAATTTCAATTTCTGATGTAATGAAGAAGGAACGGCTCCTGCTGAGTGAATCCATGGCCTCCCTAAGAGACAATTATATGTGGGGTGGATGTCCATCACCACAAAATCAATATTGTACACGACTGGGCCAATTAACAACGGTATTTCCATTTTCCCAAGCACTTCTTTTTGAGTACCATCAAATGCTCGTACCACATTCTGATAACTCTTCATGTGTGATTGATCCAGAGGCATTCTTTGAAGTGTAACTAGAGGCATCAAGTTGAGAGCAGATCCATTGTCAATCAATACTCCTGGCAATACATGACCATGACAGTGTGTCGTGATGTTCAAAGCTCTTACTGACCCCATTCCGCCTTCCGGTATCTGTGAACGTTATGTAATTGTCAGCGGCTATATGTCCCACAATTCTGTCAAGTTTATTGAGGGATATATCTTCGGGGATAAATGTTTGATTGAGAATTTTCATCAAAGCATTCCTATGCGCTTCTGAATTCATCAATAGATCAAGAATAGAATTCTCGCTTGTTGTTTGTGTGTTGTTCAACCACACTATACTCACTATGTTTTAGGAATTTCAAAAATTCTTGAGCTTGTTTTTCTGTCACAGGCTCATTGAATACTGGAAGGGATTCATCTTCAAATACCTTCTGAGGTATGGCCATGGCTTTTCCTTTTGCTTTCACTTGTTCTGAAGCATTGGATGTTTCGGAGAGTAACATCTCCCACTTCTTGTAAAGAAACCGACCTCGCTCACTGCTTCAGATGCCGATGTTGTACTCAGACTTTGTGTTTTCTCTTCTGTTTTATTTAGAGAATCAGATCCTCCTACCATTGAAACATTGGTAGTATAATTCCAAGGTACCCTGCGGGTATCTTTGTATGGAAATGGTAGAGGAGTGGTAATAATTACTTTTGGCCTTTTGGTGCCGGAATCGTCGTAGATGATTTCACATTAATGATCACAGGATCACTTATTCTTTGACTTGGTTTAGAATCCTCTGATGAGCAAACATCATCTTCTTTTTTCCCGGGTTCTTCTTCAAAGAATTCTATTTCTCTGTTGTTCATCATTTTTGCACCAAGTTTCTAAACTCAGGACATAATTGAATTTATGCCTTTCTCCTGATGATATTCACATAATTCTTGCCTTCATCTGCTTTGGCCTGAATTGTTGTGGAATTATACCGGCTAAAGAAAGCTGGAATATCCAAACAAATGGAGATTTAATTTCAGAAATGTCAGTCTTTGCTTTCTTTCTGTCCTCTTCCTGAATTGCATTCACGTTTTTATCTCCATGATTTGGCAATGGTTTTTATCTCCATGATTTGGCAATGGATGACTTGATGCGGATGGTGTTAAAATTCCAACTTCCCAGTGTTGATCAATTTTGAACACCCTTTTGAATGCTAGACAGTTTTCAATAGAATGTCCTGTAATTCCTTCATGTAAACACAGTGTGCCTTTGTATCATACCAAGGAGGGAATGGTGGTTGCATGGGAACCAAAGGATAGGGCCTTATAACATCTGCTTTTAACAGCGAATCATAGATCTCTGCATATGGTACTGGTAAAGGTGTAAAAGACAACCTTTCATTTTCCTTTCGAGATCCTCTGGACTCTGCTCGATTAGTGTTTGTTTCCTCTTTCTTAACCCTTGGCTGGGTTATTGTAACACTTTTCGATGAATCCTTGCTGTAAGAGTTTGCATTGTTGACTTCATTCTCCTTTTTCCGGTACGTAGGTCTTTTGGAACTAGACCCATCATTGATTCAATCTTGCCACTTTTCAAGACATTTTCAATTAATTCTCCAGAAATGACCAAATCTGCAAAATTTCTTGTTGCATTCCCCATTAAATGGTTAAATAAGGGGCCTTCAATGTATGGACAAACATTACTGTGGCCTCTTTTTCTGACAAGGTGGTTGAACTTGGGCTGCAGTGTCACGCCATCTCTGGGCATACTGTCCGAATGTTTCATTATTCTTTTTCTCCAAATTCTGGAGAGTCCATCTATCAAGGACCATGTCTGTCACATGGCGGTACTGCTCTAAAAATGCTTTAGCCAAATCTTTCCAGTCTAATGTTGGCTTTGGTCAATTGAGTATACCATTTTAAAGCCGGTCCTGTCAAACTATCCTGGAAGCAATGAATAACAATTTTCGTCCTTCACATCCTGCCATTCTTCGAAAACATAGTAATGGGATGAAGGGCATGTAGTACCGTTATATTTATCAAATTCGGGAGCTTTGAACTTGATAGGGAGGATTAGGTCTGGAACCAAACTCAATTCAATAGCATCAAACCCATAGAATGATTCAGTTATTTCCACGGATTTCATTCGTTCTTCTAAGCTCTTGATCTGTCTGGTCAGCTCTTCATTTACTTTTGTTCTCATTCAGCTCATTTAAATCTGGGATCAACTGATCAGTATTAAGATCCCCTATTTTCACATCTGATATAAGTGGATTTTGCTTGAAGATGCAGGATCCACTTGTTGATCTTCATGTGATTTGACTTCTTGTAATGCAGATGTACGAGCATTGATTTGTATAGGGGTAGTACCAGAGTGATAAATGATTCTGGTGGAAAACCTAGAGGATATATGGTTCTTGGTCAAAAGATACAGGATTTTCATGCATTTTTTCCACTGATAGCCTGCCTTTTAAACATATCCTCTATTTTCTTCATCATACTGTCCTGTGAATTTGCAATACTGGCTTCAATTTTTTCCAACTTCATTCTCATTTCTTCTTGTTCTTTATGATGCTGTTCCACAATACGCTGTATTTTATCTTCCATAATTCTCTTAGTGTCTAGTACCGTAGTGATGTAGTATTCTCTTTTGGCCAGAGTAACTGCGATTGAAAAATCTTTTAATATTTTTTTTTCAAATTTTAATTAATGAATTTTAACTTAATAAATAAAATAATTCATAGCGAAATTATGAAATGAATGATGAATGTATGCAAAATGCTGTATGAAAAAAACATTGATCCCAAAAAGTTAACTGTCATAGACAACTTCCATCAGCATACAAAAGTTTCTTCATAATATTTCATAACTACAGATAAGGTGTAGCTTCCTAAGCTCTATAATTTCCTTCATTAACCATAACACCCTTCTTCCACACTTAGAAACTGGATCAACTTGATGCTCAATTATTTTGGCTTCAACAGCTAGTTCCCCAACATATCTGGCAACCTCGCTCATTTGAACCATGGCCTCGAACACCATATACTTCTTTCTTCACTTCTTTCAACATAGAACTCAGTTGACTTTTGCCATTGCTCATTCGTTCCTTCAAGAGTTTGCTCTAACTCAGTGATTCTGACTTGGCAATTGTGCAGAATTTTTCAAGATCTCTAATGCGTCTTCGCAGTGAAGCATTTTCCTCATTACTTTCCTTGAGATCATTAGGTCCTAGACGAACCTTTTCTTGAAACAATGATTCTTCAAGTTAAAATGTAATATTAAACTCTGAGTTTTTGTTTCTAGACTGATCCAGATCCTCTTCCAGTTTTGTTCGTGCTTCTTGCGTTCTTTGATTAAGCTTCTGGATTGAATATCTTTATTTCTGCATCTCTGCATCCAATTTCTAGCCCACCTCCTGCTAACCTCAAGTCGGTGTTGAAATTTTTTCTTTCTATCTCCCATTTTTCTTTTTCAACATTGGATTCTTCCATCTTTTGGCCTCTGACTTCAAGCTCAGCAATCAACTGGTTCATTTCAATTCAATCCCTTGAACATGATACTTTTCTCGCTTTCAATTTTAACAAAGATGTCATTCTTCATCTCTTCTAAATCTTTGGCTCGATCTCTTTCTCTTTGCATTTCATTCATGATTTCACGGTGTTCAGCCTTGTGTTTTATAATTCGCTCTCTTTTGTCGACCTCAAAAATCTTCCATTTTTTGCTTTCCTTTTTCCAGGCTTTTGAGTAGATGGCTATTCTTCCCTTTTAGATCTTCAACTCGTCTTTTCTCAATGTTCAATTCTCTGGTCATCTGTACCGTTGATTGGCTGGTCCTGATGCTTTCGGGATTTGTATAACTCCTGGTAATCTTTCTGTAAGGCTTTGTACTCATCCTCACCTTTTTCTTTATCTTTTCTCAACATTGCACATTGTGATGAATGAAAGTCAATGTCAACCCCCAACATAGCTTTATCTTGTCTCATTTGCTCTAATTCTTTCGACCAGCCATCTCTTTCTGCTTCAAACTCAGCTCTCAAGATTTCAATCTCTGATGGAACCAACTTAATGCGATCTTCCATAGAGATATCCTCATTTTGATCTGGTAGAGGAATATTTTCGTTTTTTCTGACAGATCTCCAATCTTCATAATCAGGAGTTAGCATTTCTTTTGCTGCTTTAGCTTGAATACAAAAAGTTGTTTTCCAAGCTGTAACGGCTTCCATGATATTTCTTTTATAATTTTGCTGTGAAATGCGAACTCAGATGACTGTAATCCAGTGACAGGTACAAATTGACGACCTTCATACTGTCTTATAACCAGAAGTGGTGCATATCCAATTCCTCCCCATAATCCGAGCAGCATTATCCAGTTGTAATCACCACATTTGTAAATGAATTCCCTTTGTATTTGCCATGGGGCTCGCCAAACAACGTCATTGCTTTGCAGATTTCGAAAGGCATTAATCCACATATCTTTCTTAATTTCTTTCGGCCATTCCTGCTCCAGAAATTCCTTTAATGGTGAATAATCCGTATTAAAGCGTCGGTATGAACCTTTTCTGTTCTCCAGAAATGACTACGGATCCAAACATATAACAACTGAGTACACCCTGAGAATCGTCCACTCCTAACCTTCTGCAAGCATTTAATGATCTGAAGGTCTCTGCTAGGATGGCAGAAACAGGATTAATCTTCTTCGGTAGTTGTCAAACAAGTCTACCACTGCAGCTTCAATATATCCCAATACTTTTGGGAAGATGACCATACCATATATACCCAGAGCAATAATCGAATCGTACTTTATTATCTGGATGGCTCTGAATAAGTTCTCTGATGTTGGTCCAAGCAATGCCTTCGCTTTCGCCTTTTTTTTTTGTACGGATGCTACCCATTCTTCTCGTACCCCGGCAATCTTTGCTAATTTAACTCGAAAGGGTTGAGTTTTAATTGACTTTGAATATATTCGATTCTCCAAAGCACCTTCAAAATGTAACAAAGTTGTATATTCTTCAATAGTAGGGACCCAAGTCCTCCTTATTGAAAGTGAAGCAATTGTACCCTGGATTCCAGAATTGAACTAGGGCTCTGAGTAATTCATCATCAACTTCAACATAGAGCAAATATGAGATGTCTCCGTAAGTCTGATAAAACTGCAATTTTTTGTTTGAATCCCAACTTTTCCCAAATGCTTCGCAAATCTTGCATATCATTTCTTTTTAGTGAACTGAAGCAAACTGACCAAGTCAATACATAATCATCCTGCAGACTGTCTCCTTCTTGTCTTTGTAAATCTTCAGCCACTGTCTTACTTCTGAGTTTAGAATTACTTGACTTGAACACTTTTTATCCATAGATGAAGGCTTTCCAATGAGACAATTAACACAAGATCAATGTCTTTTATCCTGTATGATGCAATGCAAACAGAAAAATAAAGAACACACAAAAGAAAATAAATTAGTTTACATAATAAAGAAATTTAATAATAACATTTACATAAATATTCTTTATTTAAACATGCTTTTCTGAATTTAAATAATTTAAATAAACATGTAATTTAAATAATAATTAACAGAAAAGACAAAATTCATTTTCCTGTGTGTACACCTATTTTGGACAAAATTTCGGCATGACTTCTGATCGGAAGAGTTTCTAAGGTTTTTTATATGCAGGGTTTCAGATCTAGAAGTAAAGGTACCCGAATTGTCTTTGTTAGTGCCCCCTTGGGTTGCTAACCCTCAATCCTAGTCCATTACAGACTAAAGTGGATCGAGTTCAATTCGAGGGGATACATTTCTCTATGTCTGACACGGAGAATAAATTCTCACGAAGACATAGAGCATATGAACCCCGAAAGTTACTTGCTAGGTCTGACACGGAGAATAAATTCTCACGAAGACGTCGCTTTCACCCCACTTAAAAGGGACAACTCAATTATAGAGTTTTATGTAATGCAATGCAAGTGTTGTGTGAGGAGAAATGCTCAACCTTGACAGTAAATAAATAATGAAATAAATAATTACAAATAAAAATAAAACAGATAAATTATATGAAAATATAAGTATATAAAATTTTGAAAAGATAAAATTAAAATTAAATATATGAATTTTTAATTTTTAATTTATAGAGACAATTCATAATTGATTTTTAAAAGTTTGACCGTCCCCAGCGGAGTCGCCAAGCTGTCGTAACCGGTTTTCGTCCGGGCACGAATTTTTACTTGGCGGGAAAAATGATGTGAATAAATGGTTTTGAAAATAATTTAGGAGTCGCCATCGGCCTTTTGGGTCAGGTAGGTCGAATACCTAAAAAACATCTTTAAAAGAGTTTTAAGAAAACATCAATTAAAAAAAATTAAACTGATCTGCGTTTATAACCAAAAATTCGTTCTTTTTAGAATAAAAGGGATTCGTGGTCGGTTACGTTTTAGGGAAGGATTAGCACCCCTACAACGCCCAAAATTAGTACTTTGCAATTATAATTGTCTCTATTATTAAAATTTAAAAATTCAAATATATTTAATTCTATTATTTTCAAAATTATATATAAAAATTTTTTTTTTAAAAATATCCAAAAGAACTTCTAGGTGCCTTAAGACAGCTCTTTTTCTTTGATATTGATAAATAATATTATTTAATTTTTAATTTTAAATATCAGAATAGGACATCCCAGTTGTATTAAGACTGTCCTTTTCTCTCGATTTATTAAGATAAATATTTAAAATTACTATTATATATATTTATGAATATATAAAATATTTTTCATAAATAAAAATACTATTAAAACAATATATTTAAAAACAATAAAATAAAAAAACATATAAAATAAATGACTAAATTACAGTAAAAATAAATTAAAGTCTACTTCATAATTAATCAAAATTATAGGGATCAAATATGTTATTTCTGATTTAATGATTAGTGACTAAAATAAATTATCTAAAATTCGAATTTTATAATGAATAAATTAAAAATATAAACTAGGGATTAAAATTATTTAGAAATTAATGGATCAAATCTGTAATTTATCCTAAATATATTATTTTAATATGAAGGACTAAAATAAAAGAAATTAAATTCGAACCAAATTAAGAATATTATAAATTTAATTTAGTGACTAAATGTAAATTTTACAAATCCGGAGGACTGCGGACGGGGTTTAACTATTTCATAATTACGCGTATAGTCCTTCCCGAAACGACGTCGTTCGGGAAGGACTATAAATGGTCCAAACCGGCTGGCCCGAAGGGCCAGCCATTTCATTTCTTTTTTTTTTCTCTCTCTAGCAGAGAGAGTTTTAAAACTCTCTGCCTTCTCTCTAGCTTCCCTCCCCGGAGGGAAGCCGGTCACCGGACGGCAACCGTCTGCCGCCGTGACCATCACCCGCCGGCCACCGCATCCGGTGGCCGGAAAATTTTTTTCTTTACACTAATATAGATCGGACCGTCCTAAGGACGGTTCCGGTGTTATTTCTTCCTAAAAGGCTCCCAATCGGAGCAAATCTACAAAAGTACCTTCGTTGTTTCGAAGGTTCCGGTGAGATCTGGTAGTCGGAGCTTCCTCGGTAAGTCTCTTCTTCTTCCTTATTCTTTTCTTTTTTTTCCTTCTGGGGTGAGATCTGGTAGTTCGGAGCTTCCTCGGTAAGTCTCTTCTTATTCTTTTTCTTTTTCCTTCTGGTTCTTTGCTGCTACTGAGATCGTTGGTATTAGTTTGTTTTTTTTCTTTTCTCTGTTTTTTTTTTTTTCCCGGTCTGTCTCTGTCTCTGTCTCTGTCTCTTTTTCTGTCTCTGTCTCTTTTTTTTTTTTTTCGCAGGTGGGTGGTGGCTTTTATAGCCACCACCGTTGTGGCCGTCGGACCGGTCCGAAGAGTGAGTTTCGGTGAGTCACCGGACTACCAGTGGTGACTCACGAGTATCCATGGCGTGGACGGCTGCCATTTATCTTCTGGAGTCTTCGGTTGGGACGTGGCAGCGGCGAAGGCGGCGAGAAGACTGTCGGCAGCCGCGTGGAAGCTGGGGCGGCGCCGCGTGGCCATAGGGTATCAACCCTAGGGTTCCTCTCTGGAACCATGTGGACCGTTGGATCGTGCCAGATCCAACGGTTGTAATGAGGCGGCTGAGGATGTTAGGGTTAGGAAACCCTAACTGGAAACCCAAATTTAGGGTTTCTGGTTGGATTTGGACCGGTTTCAGTTGGTTTGTAACTGGGCCGTTTGAATTGTAATGGTTTGTAATTTATATTATATTTAATATTAATAATAATAATAATAATAATAATAAAATAATAATAATAATAATATTATAATGATAAATAATATTAATAATAATAATAATATAATAAATAATAATAATATTAATAATAATAAATGGATAAAAAATAGTATCTTCAGAGGTGATGAGTTCTAATAAAAAATATGTTTTATTCAAACTCGTCACTTCGAGGTGAAGAGTTTTAATAAAATATAATTTTTTTTTTAAATTCTATCACATCGCGATAAAAGTTTAAATAAAAAATTTTTTTTTATTGAATTCGTCACGTCGATGTGACAATTTCATGCATTGTAGAAAATGACATAGATCCAAAAAAAAGTGTGCCCTATTTTGGTAATTTTTTTGGGCTACCTTATTGGACCAAAAACCCAATATTTCCAAAATCTTTTAGCTTTTGTTGCCTAACCATCAATGGCCCGATTCAGTAGATGGCAGACCGCAGACCCAGATCGAAATTTCTCAAAATCAAACTATTCAAATAATATTTTAATTATCAAAGTTTTTGAAAGTTATAAAATATTTAATAAAATTTTCAATATATAATAAAATTATTATCAAATTTATCAAAATTTTGTAATTATTATATCTATAGTATGATTTGTAATAATTTTATAAATTGGGTGATCATTTTGTTTTGAAAGTTTAGTGCTAAAAGAACATTTCAGAATACCTAAGTGATATATGGTGTACTTTACCGAACTAAGAATTGCCGTTTACTTCAGTTCTAATATTATCTGGTTCGAAGCTTGAGAATTGTGTTGCGTGTCCTTTCTCTGCCTTTTGCCCTCTTTTCTTCATCTTACATCAGCTTAGAAAATTTCATAAAAATTATTTGAATCCATAATTGACGGTGATACGTTGTGTCGAATTTCATAATTGTCAAAAGTCTCGAGATTTTGTTTTAGATCTGTTGAGGGAATTAGATGATTTCTTTTTTCTCTGTGGTTTATCGTGGATCTTAGTGAAAGATGTTGCGAGCTTTGATGTGTTCTTCAATTATTCACGCCCTTTGATGTCTCTTATCTTCCCAAAAATAATCATATATGTGAAACATGTGCTCACTTGCTCTAATTTGAATGTAAATGAAATTTATTTGTGATACACCAACCGAAAATTAAGAATTCAACTGTTAATGACTTGAAATATGGATAATCCTTGGAAGCAATTTGGTGTTCTGAGTTTTTAGTGCTGACAATATCAACTTCATTTTTGGTTTCTGATAAAGTCTCTGTTGAGTTTGGGGGGTCAAGCCTTGCTTATAGAAATCGACTTCATGTTATGCAATAATTGGAGATGTTATGCCCTTACATCATTAAGAAGTATGCTAATTTTATCTGGTTGCACATTTTTGCAGTGACTATGTTCAAGCTACTGCTTATTGGAGATTCAGTGTTGGAAAATCTTGTCTGCTTTGAGATTTGCTGTAAGTTTCTTTACTTAAACTGTCATAAAGTATTCTCTTTGCTTCTTGGAGAGTTGTTGCGCATTCTAGTGTCATATGATTACCTGTAATTGTTATATTCACGTTTTAAAAAGTTCCATTGCATATACCATGAATGATGAGAGAATTTGAGTTTCATGTGGTGAACTATTTTTATGATTTGAGTGGAACACATTTTTGGTAGGAGAATAGTTTTATTGGAGATGTCAAATATCTCTGGATACTTTCGGATGGCCATGCAGGACTGGACCTTGGTACTGATCATTGTGTAATTTGTTTAATGCAGGATGATTCATACGTAGAAAGTTCATAAGCACCATTGGGGTTGATTTTGTGAGTAAACGGTCCATAGGTTAGCTTGGACTTTAAGTGCAAAATCTATAGCAATTATTTTGATTTTTTTGTCCTCGCTTGTTCTCTTTTGGTAGAAATACGCACAGTGGAGCAGGATGGGAAGACCATTAAACTTCAAATTGTATGCTTTTGCATTCTGTACTTCTTTTATTTTTTTTTATTTATTCATATCTTTGAATATTTTCTATCTAGGTTCATCCAGGTAAATATTCCTTGTAGGAGAACGAGTTGTCTGCCCTACTGCTACTCTTCCCTTCCTGCTATTTTCCCTTTTGTATATTATCATTGTATTAATATAGTCCTTCAAAGTTTCTCATAAACCTTGACACTTAGCAAGCTTGGCATTTTAGCTTCTTGATGGTTAACTAGTCAATTTGCCCTTGATTCAATGATCAGTGGGACACTGCTGGACAAGAACGGTTTAGGACAATCACTAGCAGCTACTACCGTGGGGCTCATGGCATAATAGTGGGTGATCTTTCCCTTTCTAGATTTCTCCGTTCTTTTCTTCCATTTCTCCATTTTATTTATGATTCTCATTTATTTTTTAAAATTTTAATATCCCCACCCTTCCCTGTGGCTCCTTTATTAGATGTCTATGATGTGACAGACCAAGAAAGCTTCAATAATGTGAATCAATGGATGAGTGAAATTGATCGTTATGCTAGTGACAATGTTAACAACTATGGTTGGAAACAAGTGTGATCTTACAGCAAATAAAGTTGTGTCATACGAAGCAGGCAAGGTATTTGCTAGTTCACATGCAAACCATCAATTTTCTTCTATACCTTTATAGCAGGTTTAATTCTAGAAAGAACTGTATGATTATTCAATGGTAATTATTGGCGTGTTATGTTCATCACTTCATCCCTTTCACCATATTGCTGCTTTTCTTCTTACAGGCACTTGCAGATGAAGTTGGCATACCTTTTATGGAAACTAGTGCAAAGATGCCACTAATGTGGAACAGACTTTATGGCCATGGTGCTTCCATCAAAGACAGGTACCCATATTCTTTTCCCGAAATAGTTTTAGTAACATCTGGAGTCTGGACTGTCATTTTTGACCCGATCCTGAAATCCATCCCCATTAACCTGAATCTGAATCCAATCTATCCTGAATTGATAAGAAGTCAGCAACATGAAATAACCCAAAATTTTAAAATTCCAATTGACTTGACCGGAAACTAACTGGATTGTACCACTCTAGTAATATTGCGCTGATGAATTGCATTTTCTGGTTATCTAGGTTTATGGTTCACTCTTAATACCAGAAAGTTTGGATCAATGAACTCGTTCTTTGAACTTTTACCAACAAGTCATGATTCCTATCGATTGTCGGATACTTAGTGTGTTTTAGTTGCTCATTA
This sequence comes from Hibiscus syriacus, assembly GCF_006381635.1. Lineage (NCBI taxonomy): Eukaryota > Viridiplantae > Streptophyta > Magnoliopsida > Malvales > Malvaceae > Hibiscus > Hibiscus syriacus. The sequence continues at coordinate 576,800 of NW_024063340.1, read as the reverse complement.
AAATTGCTTCTAAATGCAGAATGGCTAGCCAACCAGCCATGAACAATGCAAGGCCTCCAACGGTACAGATCCGAGGACAGCAGTTGAACAGAAGAGTGGCTGCTGCTCATAAAATGTCGAATGCTGGGTTAGTTGGAGGGTCTATTTCTTCAGTATGGTACTGCCGGTGGTGGCACGGTGTGTAAGATTCAAGTGTTTCTTAACTCGTCAGTTGCAGAACCTTATTTCATGTTTGGACAAAACCTTAGAGGATATTATCATTTATTTCTCATGTCTACACACTTGTTAATGTGAAGGGTTTGTAGAATGTATGATTGTTTGTTTGTTGATTAAATAAGTACTAGTGTTCTTTGTCAAGCTATGTTTTTTAGACTGCCTAATTAAATATAATAAAATAAATATTATGGTAAAATTTCCTTGTGGTCCAATTGCCTTTCTTTTTCCTCATGCTATAATTTGCTTCCCTTTGACCAGGCCATGGATAACACTGTAAACTGAACACCGTGCTAACAACGTCATAATTATTTAAAAATTAAATAAAAATACAAAAATATTTAATAAAAAATAATTTTTATATCACAATTCATATTCAAAGCAAGTCATAACATATATAAGTTAAAACTCATAAAATCAGTGAAACATAATTATTCAATTAACTACATAATATTTAAAGTAAAAATATTAAATAATAAATATTATATTATATAACTATAATTAAAAAATAAATTTGGGGTTAAAAAATCATAACAAAATGATATTGTTTGGTTTAATTTTTTTTTAAAAACAATCCCACATGGCTAAGAAACATAGAAGATCATCCTAACTAACTTCTATAAATAATAGAGGTAATCTAGCATTCAAAATCATAGAGCCTTTTGGTAAGCATTGAGTGAATTATTCTTTCACTTCAATCAAGCTCGAATTTTAGGCTTCAATCAAATTTCTAAAATTTTTTTGAGTTCAAACATTTTCGAGTTCAAGTTTCAATATAATATTTCGAGTTCGAGTTAAACTCATAATTTTTAGCTCGTGAGTTTGAATTGAGTTGAGCTTACTTTTAAATTTTTCAAGTTCGAGTTGAGCTCAACAATACTCGAGTTTGACTTGGCTCGTTTAACAAACGACGTCGTTTGATTTAATTTTTTTAAAAAAAAAAATTGGCGATTTTTTTCGATTTTCCCTGTTTTTTCCGGTTTTCAGTCGGTCCGGTTTGAACGGTTCAACGGTTCTGGCCGGTTCACTAGTAGTGGTTCAACCGGTCTAGATTAAACCGAATTAGACAACAGTTCCCGATTGAACGATCGGTCCGGTCCGGTTTTCAAAACAATACTGAACACTTACACCTTAGTCACTAAGTGTCCAACTCACTTATAAGTATAATTTTTATTTGGGTAAAGTACATAGATGGTCCCTTGACCATGGATGTTGCTTTGTTGAATCTCATGACTACTAAAAGTTACAAAATAGTCATCCGTTTATAGGATGTACTTTGTTGAGTTAATCGACTATTAAAAGTTACAAATTGGTTACCCCACTATTCATTATGTTCTAAATTCGTCATTTTTCATAAAAAAAAAATTGACGACAATCTAAGCTAGAAATTAATCTGCTGATTGAGATATGATAAAATATAATATCAAAATCTTAAACGACTATCATATTTCAGTTAGTATGTTAATGTCCAGTCAGACGACCGTTATTTTTTAACGAAATTGAATGAATTTAGAACCTAATGAATAATCAAATGATTGTTTTGTAATTTTTAATAGTCGAGGGACTCAACAAAGCACCATCCTATAGACAAGAGACTATTTTGTAACTTTTAATAGTCGGTGAACTCAACAAAACAATATCATATAGTCGAGGGACATTTATGTACTTTACCCTTTTTATTTCCGGTTACATGTAAGCCACCTATTTTATTTTAGGGGTAAATGATTTATTTGGTGATTTAACTATAATTGAATTTTTATTTTGATCATTTAAGTATTTATTTTGGCAAAATTTTGTGTTTTAGTGACTCGCTTCTCTACAAGGAGTGAATTCTGTCATATTTGATCTCATGATACTTTCGTCACGAATTATTGACATAGTTATCTATCCAATTTATCTTGAATATCTCTTGGATAGCTTTAATTTACTTATTGTGGCAGGAAAGAAATCAACGAATGTTTCAAGGCCGTTTTAGAACGGTTGAATGCTTGTTTAAAGAAGTTAAAGACCATGTTGGAATTCGACTTAGAGGAACTAATATTAATAGGCTTGATAGTACTAACTTAAAGCTTTGTAATGTTTGGGATATAGTCTAACCAATCTTGTATAGGATGTTCTTTAATTTTGTGATGTACGATTGGTTGATTGGTTGTATCTGAACTTCTTTAGGTAATAAAATCAAAATTATCCAAAAAAAAAAATTTATCTTACTTATCGAGATATTTAGTGTGAAATTAAACATTCAAGGGGTAGTTCATATCATTTGTTATCGAATCATTATTCTCCTCTCAAAATATATCTAATAGAATCTCAAAAGACATCTAATAGAGTCTTTATCGTTATAATTTTTAAAATTTAAAGTTTCTTCGTTTATTTTCGGATATAAGATCAATGATGATATCTCTATATGAAACATGACACTTACATAACATCACATAAATTTGAAATGGACTTTATTTAAAAAAATAAATTATATATATAATATTAATGCAATTAGCACAAATTTTGATAATATAAAACATATGCTTTTAATGAAATTAATATAAATGACTTAATTAGTTAATGATAAAAGTTTAATAGGGTAAAAAGTGATTTTTGATAATTTTTATATCTTGAGTTTAATACTCATTATGTGTGATTTTGATCCATATTCATTTTGTGACATTATTAGTATTTGATTAATATTTATAGCTTGTCTATAAATAAACCTATTAAATCACATCAGTGGTAAAAGGAATAATATTATTCTCACTAGATATTATAGATTATAGCACTTACGTCTACAAGATGTGTATACGTTGTCGATAGATTAAAAAAGTTACAAACATATACTATGTTATAATTACTCCAAACTATTAAAAAAATTAGCCAAAAGGGTAACCCTCCACTTTTTTTTAAAACTAATATGACCCTCCAATTTAGAAAAAAAATTCAATGTGGTCCTTTGATTACTTTGTGCTGACGGGACCTTTTTTCTCTCAATCCGGCTCTCCAACTCAAGAAAGTAACTCAATCTGACCCTCTAATTTCTGTTTAATGATGTTATAAATGAGGAAATTATACAATTCCTCACTCAACTATCTTCCCTATTCTATTTAGTCACTAAACTTTAAAAGTTTTCAATTTAATCACTCAACATTTTATTAATATTAATGTATGATGTGAAATTTATTATTATTATTTTATTAATATATGATTAAAATGATATTAATAAATTAAAATTTTAAAAATATATTGAAACAAAAAATATTCTCAAAAATATAATTAAATTAAAAAAATATTCCCTTAGCTTTATATATTTCCAAATCTCCATTATCCTCCTTTATCCTCTCACTTCATTTTTCTTCCTTTTCAACCAAATATTTCTTTTTTTATTCTTTCATTACCTGGTTAAGTAGCTCATCTCCAGTTTTTCAATTTTTTTACAAGTTTAATATGGGTTCACCATATCTAGTAATGAAAGGGAAAAAAAATAAATCTTTTGTGAAAAGGAAAATACCACATCATACATAAATATTAATAGAATAAATCATGATGATTAAAATAAGAGCAATTTAAAAGTTGAGTGATTAAATTGAAAACTTTTAAAGTTTAGTGACCGAAATAGAAGAGAAAAATAGGAGGGCCAAATTGAGTTATTTTCCTTAGTTGGAGGGCCATATTGAGGAGAAAAAAAGGATTTGTCTTGTTTAATGTGCCACTTCAGTACAAAGTAACGGCTCCGTCGATCAAAGATAAAAACGTTGATCAAAAGACCACATTAAATCTTATTTCTGAATTGGAGGGTCACATTGAGTTTTTTTTTTTTTTTGAAAAATGGAGGGCCTCAAGTACTTTTTTACCAAATAAAAACTATAACTCAATGGCACAAAATACTAATTATTAGACCATTATGACTAAGATATTCATCTACCAAACCGATTAGGTGTATATCTGAAAATCCAGATTCGTTACGCAAAGGGTGAAGAAATTGGGTTAAACTCACCCACCCATATTATCCACACTGCCTTTTTCTATTAGGTGGGTTTGATGAGCTCAAGTGACAGGCCATGTTCTACCAACTCCTCCATTTCCAAACTAATACTCCAAAACCATCACTATATGATATTGCAGATATGGTGAGTTCATCATGCCATTGCCTAACCCAACCATACAGGAAAGCCATTATGAATGTATAAACAAATATTATTCCTTTGACTTGGCTGGCCTCATTAGCTTGGGTTAGGTTTTGATTAAGATGTTCTTTAACACATCAAATTGCCGCATAAATATTACACCAGTTCACTGTTGTTAAAACCAAATTAAACAGATCAGCTGAATCAGTCATTTGTGGTCTGATCATATCAGGGACGGAGCCAGGATTCCGACTCAAGGTGGAGCAAAGTATAATTAATCATGAAAATGAGGGGACAAAGTATATCAACCATAGAAAATGAGTGGGAAAATTAAATAAACTAAAATTTAGAGTCCTAATTTAATATTTTTCCCATATATTTTTTAATAATAAAAAAATGAGGGGTAGTCCCCTGGGACAAAGGTAGTTCCGCCTCTGGATCAGATCAATCCTAACATATATTGTTAAATAAAATTAACAATCATAAATATTAAAAACGAACTCAAACAGAAAAATCATAATATTACCTATCTGAATGTAATTCCTTAATTGAAATGTTATGTAAAATTTAGATTTTACATCATAATATTTCCTGTTTAGGATTTAAAGTTTAAGTTTTAAGATTTATAATCAAAATAAATAAGATTACGAAACTAAATTTACTCGATTTGTATCGAATAATTTCTCAATTAATTTAAACTAACACTAATTATTTATCTTAGTAGGAAGATGAGAGAAGATGCTTGACTTTGCTTCTATAAGTTATATCCAAATTTCCTTGAGCCTCTATATAAAAAATATAACGTGCCAATAGGCCCTTCGCTGTCTTTGTTCCTTCTCCAAGTAATTAGGCTTTGAACTTTAAAACATGGGTTTAGCAGCAGCTCTCCTCCTCCTCCTCCTGGCGGCTCCGGCAGCTCTTGCCGTGCAATATATCATCGGAGACAGCGCCGGTTGGACCTCCGGCGGAGATTACGATAGTTGGGTTCAGGGGAAAACATTCACCGTTGGAGATACACTTCGTAAGTAGCTAAATATGGTTTCATCAAAACATCAATGGTCTAATTATGTTTTGGTCCCTTTACTATGATGAAATCTAGGGTTTAATCTATATTTTAATTAACATAATTGATCCTTTTTATAGTTTATATCTAAATTGATAACATAACTATTTGCAGTTGTTTTAATGATAACATAATGTGATCGTTAAAACATTCGACTACCATATAAATTTATTATCAATTAAATATGATTAATTGAATTTTCACGTAATTCTTATTGTATTATTCCTTTTTTATTATAGTGTTCAACTACGATGGCACCCACTCGGTGGATGAAGTATCCAAAAACGACTACGACAATTGCAACTCCGGCAATGCTTTGAGAACTCACAACGATGGAAGGACGGTCATCACACTTTCAAATCCGGGATCGATGTATTTTATATGCCCGACCATAGGACATTGTGCTGGCGGCATGAAGCTTGCAGTCGATGTTGTAGCAGCCGGTGGCAGCTCACCGTCTACCCCATCAACTCCATCTGATTCACCTACTACTCCCGGAACAACACCGAGTGGCTCGACACCATCGCCTCGGCCTAGCGGAGCTCCTAGCATCATGACTATGGTTTCTTGTTGGATTATTGGCTTATTTACTTGTGTTTTTTATTCAATCAGTGTGAATTTATTTTATTTTTCCTTTTATGAACAGAAGATGATTTATTTCTTATAATCTTTTAAATAATTTACCTTAATTATGATAGAAATAATTATTTTACTCGTATTTAGTTTTATATACTTTCGTAATTCTTATAATGATTAAAAGCATTCATAATATATTATATTTAAAAAAATCATGTCATCTTTTTAATCAAATTAATTAGAGCACTAATTCTTCAATTTTTTGTGATAGAAAGCAGTTAGTTTTATTAAAATTAAAAAATATTTATAATTACAAATAATATTTACAAGTATATCGTAAACAAAATATAATTATGAAATTTTCCATAATCATTAATACAAAAACTAGCCAACTATATCATACAAGGACAAAAGAAAGAAATGTTAAAAACCTAACCAAAAAGTCGAAAAATAAAGATACAAATAAATCTGACTACATAATCAAACGAACCACAAAAAGGGGATGAAGCTACTGAAGACCATTGGTAAATTGCAAATAAGAGTCGAGCGACATGAGAAAACTATCCACGAACGCCAAACGAGTATCCAAATCAATCCGAGGGTCTAAAGCATTGAAGATCAACATGATAAAAAATAAGCGACATCTTGATCAGTCGTGACGATGTCAAATTCATCCATGAAATAAAAGATAAACGAAAACAACAGCCAAACAACCAAAAACTACCAAAAGAAGAGAAAAACGCGTCATAAAAGTATAGATAAACGACGGTCTGCAATCAATATTAATATCATTATCATCATCGACTAACAAAATCAAATAAGAAAAAAATTTACTTCATCTGTATAAAAGTGAAAGATTAAAATATAAAGTTTAAATTAAAAACAGTAATTTCACCTGAATGTATTTCAAATAGTTCAGTTAAACATCATTATCAATTATGGGTATCTTTTGTTAGTAGTCTACATCAAATGAAGTACAAATATTAGTAATTAAAGATTTTAGTAGACAATAGAGAAACGGTTTTCCATTTTTCAGGCTAAACAACGTAAATATCATATTGGGTAATTTTGGGGTCACATCTACTTTGGGTAAACTATACTTGAGATCACTTAATTATAGGAAAATTTTAAACTTGGCCATCAATCATTGATTTTATTAATCGGATTATTTAATTATTGAAATATATTAATCAAGTCATAGCATTTGACATAAAGTTGATGAAATAGTTTAAAAAATTATAATTACACATTTAATTCTCATTACTGATGTATTCTATCAATTTTATTCTAGTTTTAATTGAATTCAATAGTTTTAATCATCTAATCAAATGAAGCATGTGTACATGGACGAGCAGGATCAAATGTTAAGAGGGATAAAATAGTTTTATATCGAAGAACAAAAATCTATTAAATATTTAAATCTATAAATTGAAGGAGGAACAGAGGATTTATTTAACTAATATTTAAACTAAAAAAGACCTAAAACCATGTCCCCTGCATGTGTCACTAAATCATATGCTTAATATATTAATTTTTTAACCGTCACCTCGGCTCGTCCATTGATAGCGACGAATAATTTGATTGATATCATTTAATAGTTAAGTGATTTGATTGATAAAATCAACTATCAATTATCAAATTAAAATCTCTAAAATATATGAATCTGCACCATCCATTATCATTTCTATCAAATTATGATTATTAGGGCATCGTTAGTCGGGGAAAACGATGACAAAAAGCCCAAACCAAAACTTCAAATGCCCTATCACTTGTACTTAGTCCATTAAAATCTTTTCCACTTCGATAGTCGGCAAGTGTTCTTTGTTTTCTTCATTCTTTACTCGAGCAACTGAGAGCAAAAAGAGTGAGGGAAAACAATGGCGGCCGAGGAGGAAACCGGAGAGTTTTACCTCCGTTACTACGTAGGGCATAAAGGGAAGTTCGGGCACGAGTTTTGGAGTTCGAGTTCAGGCCGGATGGGAAGCTCCGATATGCTAATAACTCCAACTACAAAAACGACACCATGATCCGCAAAGAGGTCTTCTTAACACCCGCCGTTCTCAAGGAATGCCGTCGAATCATCACAGAGAGCGAGGTCCCCTCTCGTTTTAAACCCTTGCAACGTTTTCTTTAATTCAACTTGGCCTAGGGTTTGGGGTTGTTCATCTTATTTGTAGTGGAAAAATTGGATTATTTTCCCTTTTTTTCTATGTTTTGTATAATAAGATAGTATTAGCTATCTTTGTTATCAAATTGCCCAGCTGATTTTTGTATTCTTTGATAGGTTAAAGGATTTAGTTTTTAGTTGATAAGTGATTGTTTCCGTGATTAATGATAATTTATGGGTCTTGTGTTACAAACTTGCAGTTTTTTATTGATTATGGTTTCTTGTATTGTTCAATTCTATTGTTTTGTCATTGTAGATCATGAGGGAAGATGATAACAACTGGCCGGAACCTGACCGTGTGGACGGCAGGAGCTCGAGATTGTGATGGGGAATGAGCATATCTCATTCACCACTTCAAAGATTGGGTCCCTTGTTGATGTTCAGAGCAGTAAGGATCCTGAAGGTCTTCGCATATTTTATTATCTGGTTCAGGTCAGCCGATGTACATTGTCAATCTGCTATTTTATCTCTGCATTTTTGTTATGATTGCCGTCTTCCCTATGCTTGTACATTTGTGTTGTGATCGTCTTTTGTATTGTATCGTTGAATATGGGGAGATGGTATTAGTTCTCTAACATTGGTAATAATTTGAAACAGATGATTTTTTATTTTCATTGATGGACACTCGACGATTGATTTTTGCGAATTATTTCTGCTTTTGCACTCAGTTTCTTTCTTGCTTTTAGATGCAATGCTGAAAGGCTAAAGTTGCTGCGCTTTCATGTCTATTTGAAACGAATAACCAAAATAGTGGGATTGTTAGTGAATTAAATTTTCGGGTGGTGAATAGATATAAGCTTACCACTCCCATTATCTCGAGTAGTTTACCTGATTCCTATGCTTTGCATAAGCCGAGACACGGATGTTGGTTCTCGTGTGGATTTAATAGCTTTGTTATGCTATAGTCTGTAGGATATGCTGGTTTATGCTTATCTGTCTCTGACCTGATTGGCATTTATGTACTGCAGGACTTGAAGTGCTTCGTATTCTCTCTCATCTCACTCCACTTCAAGATCAAGCCTATTTGAAGAGAGAATCCGCTTCCGTACTAGGTGTCACAAGTGGTGATTTCACTTGTGTTGTAGCTTCCATTTCTTTCTTTTCTTTTTCTCGCCTTGTTCTTGTTCAATTTAAATGGTTAAGCTAAGGCTATGCCTGTAGTGATGGTTACAATGATTTTGAACTTTGGATGAGAATGAGATGCCATCAACTGACATGGAGTTTTTTGTTTTAATGTTTGCGCTTGTTTTTTGTAGTTCTTTCCATTACGTTACATCAAATATATTGAATCATTAATATCATTAAAAGCATTAGCGATACTCGCAATTTCTGAAATCAAATCGGAACACCGATACCACTTGCTCGAAGTAATCACATGTACATTTTTATCTAGTCAAATCTTAAAAGACATGTTTGTAAAAGGAGGACCGGATCAGAAGTGTTTGTCAATCATCCTTATCATCGTGTAAGGAGACTATACGAGGGCATATCCTCCAGCCGTGTTATGTCTTCAAGTAGAAGCTCCCTTTCCAGTTGTCGACGTGTGGCCTTCATTGTCTATAAAGCATAATAATCATTCGGAATAAGAACATACTTCTCGGCAAAAAAGGGTAATGAATGAACGATGATATAAGTTATAAAATATCCGAGCCCTATTATGGTTGAAGAATACACATTGAAGTCCATGTAGGATGCACGCATAGCAAGCCACTGATGGTCCATTAGCTTGAATGTGATACAATAGAGAGGCCAAACGCTGATTCATTTTCTATCAAGTCCAAAAAACAATGCACAATCATGGTTTTAATTTTTTTAACAGCTATCTAATGTATAAACTGTAAAGTTAGATTAAAGAAAATTGGCATTACCTGAAAGGAACTTTAAGAAAACTGCTCCTACAATTGTCCTTGGTTTGACTGTAGAAATGAAGCACATTGTTAACTGATGAGAGACATCAAATAGCTATCTCAATGAGAATGCTCACAAAAGAAAATGGGATTTGCTTAAATTGGTGCTTTTATTTCAACAAGCAAGATTGTGCTGGTGGAAATCCCTAGTTTTAAGGATACATACCTGCATCAAGATCAAGCATCTGAATGAGCAAAGGCGATGTTCATACCAGCAACAGCAAACGGATATTCCCACACAGACCAATCACCTTCCTGCTTCAAAGAAGATCCTTGAAGGATTTCTGCATGGAGATGTTCAGAAGCACCTTAGTGTTAGGATCAGATGAACAGAGAAAGATTTAAAGATAAACCAAATCTAGATTTATGGAACGAAAATGTGGATGGAATGTTTTACCAGACATGACATAGTTATAGTTAATGAGAATTATTATTTTTTAAGGTATAGTTATTAAGGATTTTGAAAGAGCTGTTTTTGTCTCATGTGGATCATCCCCTTCCCCTGCCCCCACCGTCACCCTCTTTCCTTTTACCTTCATCATTGCATGTATGCTTGTAGTTCTTTTATCTTTATGAATATAGCATGTATACTTAGTTCCAAAACCCTTCTAAATTTTCCATACTGGAGAAAATTAAGGAAAGCAAGGCATTATGGGTCAGGCAACACAAGATAACTAAATGGACATACCAGAAAATTCCTAGCAAAGAATAATAGGTTCTCCAAGGATATAAAACCACCACCCTGTGAGATAAATCCAAAGATCAAAATTAGCTGACTCTATTCCTATATGTAATGGGGTAAGGGGATGTAGGATAGTATGCTATCCCCAACGCCAGGTTGAGAGCAGCTTCCGTGGAAGACCTCCGTTATGAATTGCCCTCAGTAAGACTTAATCCCACGACCACAAGGTTAAGAGCCTTGCGCTCTACCAACGAGCTAGATGGGCAGTTATAAATCCAAAGATCAAGTACTTACCAAACAAATAGTCATTCAGGAAAGAGAAAATGCACAAACGAAAAGGCAAACGGGAACTACACTACTAAAATCTGTAGATGGGTCCTTCCCTTACCACCCCATTTCCTTCCACTGCTCAGATATTAAACCACATAGTTCTTCATCTGCTCAGATAATGTCGTCTTCAAGATTCAAACTTAGATTCTTTCATTCACTACACCCAATACTTGTTGGTTCACATAAATAGTTCAACTTGAATAGTTAGCATTGTTACTTGTTTGAAATGAGTGGTGACGTTATATAAATAGAGATCCAATCGTAACAAATTAAAATATAAAAATTATTTTTTTAATTTATATAACGAAAAGGACTGTAATTAGAATCCGACCCTTTTTACGTAACAAACGGTGGAATGATTGTCCTGGGTTGGTGTTTTAGAACGCTTAAAATTGATTCTAACGGCAAAGGTAACAGTGGCAACCCAATTAAAAAATAAGGCTTTGTCAATCGGTTCGTGTCGGCCTAAATATGTTGTGTTTTGGACTAGCTCAGAATTTGAAACTGCGTTATGCTTTGCCAACATGTTGAATTGCTGTCCTATCAACTCCAGTTCTCTATTAGTTTTAGCAGGCTTGGTCAGAAAATAAGATGATTTGTATAATTTACAGGTGACTTAAGCCCATGTTGTTTAGCTGCTGGGCCTTATAATTGCTCAAAAACACTCAAAAGTTTGTTGCTTTCTTTAGATACACATTTTATTTAACAATGTCTACATAGGGAGAAAAAAAATGTCAACTAAGAGCTTTTAACCACGTGCTCTAATGATTGTTGACTAGATATACATGTTATGAATACTTATTATTTGTTGATGATTATTATTAGAACTTGTTAGAGTTTAACTCGAATTCAAAGTGACACAATTTAATTGAGAAATTAAAAACTTAGTTGATTAAAAATATAGAACTTTATTAAAGTAGTTTTTATAAAGTAACTTTTTTTAATTTATTTAGTTTCTTTTGTAATCAAGTATTTATCCTTATAAATAGATACTAAGGGTAAATGTTAGACATCAAGTTTTCCTTCTCTCCTCTTGTATTTTATTTCTTCATATGAGTAAATTCTTCGCATATGTATGTGGTTTTTCCCTTTTGTAGTTTCCATGTTAATCTTGGTGTTCTTTATTTTTTTGTCAATTGTGTTTATTTGTTTGCCAATATAGTTTTGATATTATAAAAAATTAATATAAGAGCTTCAGGTTCAAAATTATGGCAATAATAAAGTATGATATTTCGATATTGGATCGAAACACCAGATTCTCATTGTGACAGGTGAAGGTTTGAGATGTCCTTCCACAAGTGGACTTATATGATGCACTAGAAGGGTTTGGTAAGAAGATATCGTCAGATTAGATGAGCGAAGAAAATTGTAAGGATCGTCAGATACCAACAACTATATCTGACGATTTATTTTCAAGAGACTTTAGAGGAGAACTCCTAGTTGGAAATGCCAACAACTCTATAACAAGTGATGAGTGGATACTTCACTCTGACAGCAATTTTCACATGAGTCTTAATCGTACTTGCTTGCGACATATAAAATTGTATCTTCAAATGATATATTTTTTGGAAACAATGAGCCTTGTAAAGTTGTAGGCATTGATACAATTAAGATTAACATGTTCGATGGGATTGTTTGAACTTGGTAATGTGAGACATGTTCCAGATTTGAGCAGAAATTTAATTTCGTTACGTACCCTAGATTCAAAAGGGTACAAATTATCCAGCGTAGGTGGAGCTATGAAAATTTGAAAAGACTCTCTTATTCTGATGAAAGGATAGAGAAAGACTGTCAAATTTTATGTTATTCAATGTTCAATAGTTTTAGAAATGCAACAAATAAAGTTGTTACTAGTAAAAATGTCTTGACTAAATTAAGCAAAACAAGATTTTTTGTTGAATAAGATAATCGTTGGAAAAATGGTTATGTGAAGTAGAAAAGAGTTCAATTTCGTGGACATAATGAATTTGAAGATAGAATTATCATTGAGAATCGAGATCGTGTTGTGCATGATATAGCTCGTGGTGACACAATTGTGAGTAAAGTTGGCACTTATAATAACCATATCGATGTGAAGTCTAAATCTAAACTTAAAAAAAACTTGGATTCAATCGATGTTACTGAAGATTGCTCCTTTGAGGGGTGTTGTGGAAGAGGTGGAGAACATATTTCTTGAAGTGAAAGAATTTTTTTGTTGAGTTTGAGTATCTCATCGAATTTGGGTGTTCTATCTTGAAACCTTCGCACTTTCAGAATTTACGTTCAGGTGGAGATTTGTCAGAGTTTGACTCGAATTCAAAGTGACATAATTCAATTGGGAAAATAATAAACCTAATTTAATTAAATGTAGAGAACTTAATTAAAGTATAGTACTTTATTAAAGTAGCTTTTTATAGTGTAACTTTTTACTTTATTTAGTTTCCTTTGTAAACCAGTATTTATCCCTATAAATAGATATTAAGTGTAAGGATTAGACATCATGTTTTTCTCTCTCCTCTTGTATTTTATTCTTTCATGTTAGTCAAATTCTTTTCCCTTGCCTGTGTTTTTTCTCTATTTGGTTTTCCACATAAATCTTGATGTTCTTTATTTTTTGTTTGTCGATCGTATTTAATTGTTTGTCGATAATCGTTCTGATATTATAACAAAACTCTATGTATTAAACATGATTTTGATATATTTTATTATCATGACTTTTATATCTATTAAGAAAGTTCTACATTAACCCATCAAGTATTATACCCCTCACTTGAATCTGGTAGAACATGAGTTTAGAAAAGTTTCATTTGACTTGAAACTCGACAAAAATTTTAATATAAAAACTTATATTCAACTTGACCCGAATATAAAAAATTTCATTTTTATTCAACAAAAAAGGACTAAATTGAAAAAAAAATTTGTTCATAAATATATAAAGATTAATTCTACTATTATTCTGGATGTGATTGGGTTCATAGTTTGTCACTCTACACTCTATCAGACTTGATCTCATCTCTCACAAATTCAACTCGAATCAAACTCAATTTTTTTTAAAAAAATCAACCCTATAAGATCATATTGAAACTTGTCATATTTAGGTTAAATTTTCATACACTTACGTCTAAAAATATAAAATTTGAAAAACATTAGATATACTTTACATTGAAATAATACACAATTTCTCTCTATTTTTAGTACATATTGTTCTTCTTATACTTTACTTATCTAATTATCTATAAGGTATGGCTCATAAATATACCGGTAAAGAGGATAGGGTGAAGGCAAACGAGGTCTGGGTATCAGATGTCAGGAGCAAAATTCAAAGTTGCGAAATTTGATGGTCTGGGTAACTTCGGATTATGGCAAACGAGGGTGAAGGATCTGTTGGCACAGTAGGGGATCCTGAAGGCTTTGCGACCTACAAAGCCGGCGTCGATAGAGGAGGAAGATTGGGAAGAATTGCAACAACGAGTGGCAGGAACCATATGATTATGCTTGGCGGACGAGGTTATGTATCACGTCATGCATCTATCGTCTCCAGACGAAATTTGGAGGAAGTTGGAAAGTCAGTTTATGTCCAAATCCTTAATGAGAAAACTGTATCTAAAGCAGCGGCTGTATGGGCTGAAGATGCAGGACGATCATGATTTGGCGCAACACGTGAATGTCTTCAATCAAATCGTTTCTGATTTGGCTCGGCTTGATGTAAAAATTGAGGATGAAGACAGAGCGATGATTTTGTTGTGTTCGTTGCCTCCCTCTTACGAACACATGGCGACTACTCTTACATATGGGAAAGAGACTATCAACGTTGAGGAGATTACTGCAGTCTTGTTGGCTCACAACCAACGGAAGCAGAATGCAGGGGAAAACTCTCAAGTCGATAGCTTATATGTCAAGGGTAATCGAGACCGTGGACGGAAGCCAGAAAAGGCAGGGTCTGGCAAGCGGAATTCCAGATCCAAATCTAGGGATAAGAAGACAATTCACTGTTACAAGTGCAAGGAGGCGGGACATATGAAGCGAGACTGTCCGAAGTTGAAAAAGCAGACTGATGAGAAGCGTGATGTTTCATCGAAGTATGTGAACGTGGTCAAGGATGATAATTCTGATTGCAGTGAGGGTGATATGCTTTCTATTTCAATGACTCAATTGACGGATCCGTGGATTCTTGATTCTGGATGTTCTTATTACATCACGCCAAATAGGAATGGTTTCGACATACAGGTCGGTTAATTCTGGTTCTGTTATTGGGTGATGATCGATGTTGCAATATTGTTGGTATTGGTGATGTCAGAATTAAGATGTATGATGGCTCTGTTCGGACGTTTGTGGTGTTCGACATATCCAGATTTGAAGAAGAATTTGATTTCTTTGGGCACTTTGCACAGAATGGTTTTATCCCTAAGGCTGATGAGGATAGGGAAACCATTCGGATTGTTAAAGGTGCTTTGACTGTGATGAAAGGAAAGATGACTGCAGGAAATATTTATAGATTGTTAGTGAGTACCGTTGCAAGTGGAGTTCATTCTGTTGAATCCTGTGATGATACTACAAAACTGTGGCATATGCGTCTTGCTCATCTTAGTGAATGTGGTATGATAGAATTACACAAAAGAAATATGATGCATGGTGTCAAAAGCTGTAAGCTCGATTTTTGCAAGTATTGTGTTCTTGGTAAACAGACTAAAGTTCGTTTCAAGACTGCGAAGCACACAACTCAAGGGATTCTTGATTATGTGCATTCTGATGTATGGGGGCATTCCACGACATCGTCTTTGGGTGGATCTAGGTATTATTTTACTTTTATTGATGATTTTTCACGGAAAGTTTGGGTGTATTTTTTGAAACAGAAATCTGATTTTTTTGAGAAGTTCAAGCTGTGGAAAGGAGAGGTAGAAAACCAAACAGGACGAAAAATCAAGTGTTTGCGGTCTGACAATGGTACGGAGTACACATATTCACAGTTCTTATACTTTTGTAAAGAGCACGGGATTAAGAGACATTTTACAATGCGCAAGACACCACAACAGAATGGTGTTGCGGAACAGATGAACAGATCGTTGAATGAAAGAGCCAGATGTTTGCGGTTGAATGTGGGGCTTCCCAAACACTTCTGGGTCGAGGCTGTTAACATGGCGTGTTATCTTATCAACAGATCGCCAAGGGCATCATTGGCTGGGAAAGTTGCAGAAGATGTATGGACTGGTCATGATGTTAGTTTTGATAACTTACGGATTTTTGGTTGTCCTGCTTATGTGCATGTACCTGCTGATGAGAGATCCAAACTTGATGCAAAATCGAATGAGTGCATTTTTTTGGGTTACAAGAAAGGTGTCAAAGGATTTAAGTTCTGGGATCCAGTTGCGAAGAAAATTGTGATCAGTAGAGATGTTGTTTTTGATGAACAATCCATGTTGCAACAGAAGAAAGACACGACAGTGGTGGATTTCGAGCAGTTTCCAGTTGAGAAACCAAAAACGTCTCAACCGACTTCTGGTGGTTCCACTACGGATGATTTGCAAGATTATAGTCTCGCCAGAGACAGGGTGAGATGGACGAATATAAAGCCTCCGAGTAGATTGGGTTTTGAAGACTTGGTCTCTTTTACACTTATTATTAGCAGTGATGATCTGGTTACTTTTCATGATACTGTTACTAGTCAGGAAAACGACAAGTGGATGGCAACCATGGTTGAGGAAATGGAGTCTTTGAATCACAATCCTACATGGGAGTTGGTTCCCCTTCCTGAGGGTAAAAAGCCGATTGGTTGCAAATGAGTGTATAAGAAGAAACCAGCAGTAACAGAAAAAGAGGGGGAGAAGTTCAAGGCTCGTTTGGTAGCAAAGGGTTTTTCACAGCAGAAAGGAGTGTTATGATGAAATCTTTCTCCTGTGGTCAGACACACTTCAATCCGAGCAGTACTTGCATTGGTGGCCAGTTGGGATTTGCATTTAGAGCAGATGGATGTTAAAACTGCTTTTTTGCATGGTGATTTAGAGGAGCATATCTACATGCGATAACCTGAAGGTTTCACTCAACCTGGAAACGAGCATTAGTTTGTAGATTGAAGAAATCTTTGTAGGGTTGAAACAGTCTCGAGACAGTGGTATAAACGGTTTGACTCCTATATGATCAAGATTGGCTACAACTGATGTGAGTATGATTGTTGTGTCTATGTTAAGAGCCTTGATGATGGTTCTTTTATTTTTCTATTACTGTATGTTGATGATATGTTGATTGCTGCGAAGAACATGGATGATGTTATCGGTTTGAAAACTTTATTGAGTCAGGAATTTGATATGAAAGATTTAGGTGCTGCAAAGAAAATTCTTGGAATGGAAATTTGCAGGGACAGAGACTCAAGGAAACTGTGGCTATCTCAACGGGGTTATATTAAAAAAAATGCTAGAAAGGTTTACGATGAGCAGCGCAAAACCAGTTAGCACTCCATGGCGAACCACTTTAAGCTCTCATCAGAACAGTGCCCTAAGACAGATAAGAAAGCTGAAGATATGGCAAAGGTTCCGTATTCTAATGTTGTTGGCTGCTTGATGTATGCAATGGTAGTACTTGTCTTGATTTGCTCATGCTGTTAGTCAAGTTTGTAAGTACATGTCTAAACCTGGTAAGCAACATTGGGAAGCAGTCAGTGGATCTTTCGGTACTTAAAGGGTACTGTGGGACATGGAATTGTTTTTGGTAGTCAACGAGATAATCCTTTGGTTATAGGATGGGATTCAGACTATGCAGGTGACTTGGATAATAGAAGACCTACGACAGGGTATGCTTTACTCTTGGTGGAGGACCTATTTGTTGGAAGTCTTCTGTTCATTCTGTTGTGGCATTATCTACAACTGAAGCTGAGTACATGGCAGCGGCTGAAGCTGCAAAAGAAGCTTTATGGCTCACTGGTTTAGTGAAGGAGTTGGGTGTTCAGTAAGGTGGGAGTTCTGCTCTGCGCAATCAAAATGCTATTCACTTAGCTAAGAATCAGGTATATCGTGTTAGAACTAAGCACATTGATGTACGTTTCACAAGATCAGAGAGTTGGTTGCATCTGGAGAGATTTTGTTTAGAAGGTACACACTGATGAGAATGCGCTGATATGTTCACCAAGCCAGTTACAACAGACAAATTCAAGCATTGCTTGGACTTGTGAATGTTTCAAGTTGTTAAAGAAGTAAGGTAACTCAACCACATTGAATGTTTCCTAAGGGGCAGGATATTCGCCAAGGTGGAGATTTGTAAGGTATGGCTCATAAATACCGGTAAATAGGACAGGGGATGGAGCGGAGTGAGCGAAAGCGAACGCCTAGACACCTAGGACGTAAGCACATTGCTGAACTCGTTAAAATTCTTGTTATTTCATTTACTTTGTCCGATTTATCAACATTATCTTATATATATAATGAAAAGTATTTTAAACAAAAAAAAACATATAAAAATTAGACTCTACGAACATGTTTATTTAAATGTTATCTACATTTTTCAATAATCCTAAATCCTAATTTATAAACACCAGATCTTAAATCCAAACGTATAAAACACTAAACTCTAGTAAAACAAATATATCTATACAAACCCAAATTTTATTTTCTACCATAAGTATATGGGATAATTATCTTATATATTTAATTCAAAAAATAAAGAATAGGTCAAAAAACAATTCATAAAAGTATGTTTTATATGAAACTTATTACCAGAGTTCATAAATGTGGGGACGATGTTGGGTTTCAAAGTCGGTAAGAATAGGTCAGTTTTACCTGTAGGGGGACATCAACATACCATTCCAAACCCATCCAAGGGACGATAGAATTGGACAAAAACATATAAGGGATATGGACAAGTTGTGAGACATAAAGGGGACCCACCAAATATCCAATATATCCAATTCATCATGAAATTTGTAAAGACTTTAGAAATTTGATTGAAATGCCATGATTGTGCATGGAATTCAGTATGTACACCGCTTCCCTATTGGTCATTACTTCCAAATCTAATCTTTCTTTTTATTATAAATTTTTATAAATATGAGATAAATGTAATATAATATTTGTTTAATTTGTAATAATTTAATAGAGAATCTTTATATTCTTAAATGCATATTATTCAAATAAAAAAATCTCAATAATAATAACAAATCACGTCATTTTTTCAATTTGGTTTGTGCCTGTGTTACACTTTTGAATCTTCAATTTATAAATTTTGAAAATGTCGTTCTCTTGTACTATTTTTATTTTCCCTCTTTTGAAAGTATATGGTTGGCACTGCTTTTAGAATATTTTATTCACATGTATGGATCAAGGGATAGTTAGGATAATCATTCTTTAAATTTTTCTTATATTTAGGGTTAATTTTATCATTGTAAAAAATTTAATTTGTCATTTCGATTATGATATTTTCATATCAATTTAATCATCTAAATTGTTAATTGTCGTCCTAAACTTTAAATCTTAACTTAAAACCCTAAATCCTAAACACTTAAACACTAACTTAAAATCTTAAACAATAGTAAATGTTTTAAATATTGATGTAAACAATTTCGAGAACTAAATGATGCAAAAATCTATATGATGAAAATGATAAATTAGGTTTATTACAGAAACAAAAAAATAACCTAAACCAATTTTAAATTATCATACTTTAATAATATAGTTTTGTTTACTTAAAATTTTATAAGTAGATATTCCCAATATAAAATTATGTCTATGCGCCTGTATATACAAATATATGCCTTTTGATTAATTTATACCTTTCTATTATGGTATATTAATCTAGCTTTTATGTCATCAATTTAAACGTTAAAATTAACTTAGATCTGATGTAAAATATATCATAATCATATTATAACATTTTAAACAACTTTTGCCTACTGCATCCATAGATGTAATTGACTAAAAAAATGTCTCTCTAAATTAAATGTCATGTTTGATCGATCTTATTACGTAGTGATTTAAATTCTAATTAAAATTAAATGGAATCATTATAATGGTTGAAAATTATTTGATGATTGAGTTTATTTAGGTGTTTATGGATTAGAATTATGAGTGATTAAATTTATTTTTTCTATAAATATAGAGTAAGTCTTTAACTTGTAGAACTAAAATAATATGTTGAAGTTATGTAATCTTTTTGTGATATTTGTAATTATTAGAGTCTAATATATTGATGTTGCGTAGAATGAGTCCATTATATATTGGCTGAAAAAACCCTAATCAAAGAAGAATCTGCAGTAGAATGGGTCATAGTATATTGAAAAAATCTGACAAAATTAGCAATCATATTCATAGGCACCACCTACAGTAATTGCTTTTGTTGTTGTTTGCTACTGGCCGGTGAGGGATTCGAAGGATCTCTATTTCAACATGATTATATATATTTTTCAGCAGCATGTATGATGATAATCGTAATGCATTCTGGCTTCATTCCACTCACGTATTTCTTCCTTTTTACTATCAAAAGCAAAATGGTTGCAGGAAAATAGGGTTTTATTTCATACTATATCTTTTCCTAGCAGAAACTTCTTGTTTTAATCCTATACATTTTACATATAATTATAAACAAATATATTACACATTTTATCAAAATAAATTCAAGGATTAAAATTTTTTGTCCTACAATATGTAATATTTAAATATGAATGTGGTGTACACCGTCACTTAGCTTAGCTCACAAGAAATGCATACTGCAGTCCAATAATGCTGCGCTACGCATGACACATGAATACACCGTTTTTCAAAGCACAGCCGTTTTGCTTGAAAGCAAGAAAGCTGTGTTGTTTTCCTTATCTTGGATCACCGACGAACCATTAGTTCCACTATAGTACCACAGCCGTCATCTGAACTTAACATTACTTAAACGAAGAAAGAGAGACGTGTCGAGAGAAGTTTTCAAAGTACCATCTGTTGTTGTTATTGTATTTTTTTAAAGTGTTTGCATTTAGGTTTAATTATGAGATTCGTACTCCTAAAGAGAATATAATGGGGGAGTGTCTCGTATCTATGTACTCCTAAAAGAGAACTCTTAGGAGGGATTAGAGACGACAACGAGACGGATTGAAATAATTAGGGTTTTTAGTATAAGTTTCGAATTGTTAATTTATTAAACTATAAATCGATACCATGAATAATTAGAGATGCAAAATTCCTTAGGAAATTGATTTCTTAAAGTAGTTGTGTGATGTAAGATGGGAAGACAGGAAGTTTGGTGTTGTGGAGAGAGTTGAGAGGATGTTTTCATGGCGTGTATAAAGAGAGGCTAAGAGTTTTAGGAATCCTGAAAAGAATCATATGCACATCCGAATATATATGAAGAATTTATTATATATAAAGAAAACTCTTCTAGAAAGAATCATATGCCCATCTGATTGAAAGTGGCGAATTTTGTTAATTAGAGACGACGAATGTATTAAGGGTATAAAAGGGGATTATACATCTATTTTGGTCTGATAATTTAGTTTTTGTTAATTTAAGTATTTATCAAATTAAATATTATCCTTAAATTTTAGATTAAATACTTATGAGTCTCTATTAACTTTGAAGTTAGATGATTAATATTTCTCGTTTCGGTAACTAAAGACAGAAACAAGCCAACAAATTAAGCCGAAGCAGCAGCAATCAGTCTCCATGCAACAAGGTTGCACCTCCGCCGGAGGATCCGAAAAAATTACGCATTCGTAATGCCTCCGATCCACCAATTTAGCCAACAGTCCGCAGCTTTATTCCTTGCCGTGAAACATGAGTAAACCGCACAGACCACTCTCCCGTCCAAAAGCTTCGCAAGATGGTGAACCACTGATAACCGACTCAAGCTCAACGTTGAATCCGACACCTCCTTCCACGCCTCTAAACTGTCAACCTCCGGTATGACTTGCATAAAACACACTCCTTGGCACAGCACAGACCCTGATACATACCCCAAAGCTCAGCTTCAGGATTGAACAAATGTCGATGAATTTGGAAAAACCGATTAACCACCGGCCGTCATGATTCGGAATAATACCCCCACACGAAGTCGTACCCAACTCCCTGTGACAAGCGCCATCAGAATTAATCTTCACCCAACCAATAGGAGGCCGACTCCAGCAATGACGGAACATGAGGGATACAGTGCCGCGGCTGCTTTATCTTTAATATTCGGTTAATCCTGATTTTTATCTTAATCTTTAATATTCGTTTTAAATTAGTGGATTACTGAATTAATACACATCACGTAACAAGAAAACTAAGAACCCTGTGACAAGCGCCATCAGAATTAATCTTCACCCAACCAATAGGAGGCCGACTCCAGCAATGAGACGAACATGAGGGATAGTGCCGCGGCTGCTTATCTTTAATATTCGGTTAATCCTGATTTTATCTTAATCTTTAATATTCGTTTTAAATTATGGATTACTGAATTAAATACACATCACGTAACAAGAAAACTAAGAAAGGGAAAAGGGGAAGAAATGGAAAGGGAAATGTGAGGATGGGGCATGAGTGATCACTTTCGTCTTTTTACAGTCTTTTTTTTGCAGGCAAGGATGATCATAGTGTAAATGTGTGGTTTTACAGGATTTGGAAGGCTATACCCTTTTCCATCCTTCAACAACAATATTTGGACATGGATAAAAGCTTTGACATAACCCACCAGCACTCGTTGCCTTCAAGACTCAACAATCAGCTCTTTTTCCCTTCCATTCCACTCTTTCGTTTTTATAATATAACAAATCAATTGTATTATGATTCTCTTACATTATACTGCGTTGGAGGTTATATTTGGTCGTAAAAGATCGTGTTTATTCAAATCTTCTTAAAATTTAGAATCTTTAGAGAAAATAACAATTTTTGTACGGAGAAGTTGAAATCTCTTCACAATATTATAATAACTAATTTATTAAAATACTAAATGTGAAACAATGACATGATTTATACACTAGTTGATATAGATGGCGATTTGTGTACGTTGCGACAAGACCCTTCACACGCACCAAATAAAATGGGAAAAGATGAAACATGATCTTGTGAAAAACACGAAAAATACATCTCAGTTTTGAAATTCTAAGTGGTAGAAATTGAAAATCAATTCGATTCTAATTGGTTGATCATATATAGATCCTATGTAGACCTACTAGAAAACATCATGCGTTGAGACAAGGTATATGTATAAAAGGAAACATGATAGTCAATACGAATGATACATGTCCCCTCGAAACATCCTTTTTAGAAGAAATAATGGAAGGAGGAGGAGCCCCAAATTATGATACAAATTCCACAGGCCATCCATGAAATGGGGTTTCCACAATATGGAGAAAACCAGATGATGAGTTTCTTGGCCCCGGCGCAACCCTCTCAGCCTCTCACCGCCACCAACAACTCCACCGCCATGGCGGCGTTTACCGATCATAACAAACAGGTACATGGGATTTCTGTATACCATTTTTCTGGTAATTTTTGTATCTAATTGGGTGCTTGAAAACAATTTAGGTAGGGACCTTGGAGCAGAACCGCGTCAATAATATCAACGACGGAAACAATAATTCATGGTATCTTCATATCTTTGCTCTATTTATTTATATGGTTCATATTTCTTTAAAGTCTTCCCATAATCCTTAGATGGAAGACTGGGGAAGGTTGTTGCTTGCTTTACTTGCTAATGGAATGACACCAACATCCGTCTATATTGCTCTAACTTTCTCTTTCTTCTTAGTGGACATAGTTTTGTACTGATTTCCACTACAAAAAAGGTTGAGAAAATTTGGGGGTCTTGTTGCAGGTGGAGGAACTCAGCTTCGGGCAAATTGAAGGCGAGGAGAAAGCTTAGAGAACCGAGGTTTTGTTTCCAGACGAAGCGAGGTCGATGTGCTAGACGGTTATAAGTGGAGAAAATATGGGCAAAAGGTTGTCAAAAACAGTCTTCATCCGAGGTATATTTTACTGTCAACAATAATACCGAACTCTACAAGTCTGAAAATTAAAATGAGTAGAATCTAAATCTTTTAACGAGTATTCAATGATGGACAAGTCTGGTACGGGTATCTATTAATTCCAGTTCCAATAGTATATGCATGGTTTGATTTATGATTCATGATTAGGTTTAAGAATCATTCATGGATGCATTTCAGTTAAGTTTAACATGCTAGGTTTAATAATAACAACAATAAACCCGAGTCTCAAAATAAATTAATCCCATGTTTGCTCCCTAATGTTTAGTATTATGTTTTATTCGATTCTTTCTCCAAAATTTGATCATGAAAAATTTATTATTCTGCTAGACTTTTTACCTAACATAAGAATGGGATGAAACATACGATCTTATGTTATAAAATATAAGTAATCCTAACATATATTGTAAATGCGTTGCATCATACCTAATCTCTTATGCATCTAATTAGGTTTTATATTTTGAGTTGGCAGAAGTTATTATCGTTGTACGCACAGTAATTGCAGAGTGAAAAGAGGGTCGAACGATTATCCGAGGATTGTCGAATGGTGATTACAACTTATGAAGGCAGCACAACCACTCCCCTCCGATGATTCTAATTCATCGGACCATGAAGGCTTCACCTCCTTCTAAATCGACTTCCGATCTCCATTATCTTTTGATATCCTTATCTAAATAGAGAATGTTGTCAGATATTAGATCTTAATTATGATTTGGCTTGGTTTATTTATACTAGTAAAATTGTAATTCGAATCTCAACATCTATAAGGTATATTTAAAAAAAAAGTTGCAGTCTTCTCTGCATGTGAGAGGAACATTGCAGATAATGTATACATTTTCATTGGTGATATGTTTTTTTTTGAGAGGAGTTAATAATTGTTAATTCTTTCTCGAATTTAAAAATTTGATTTGAATAATTTAACTTAATAAACTAAGTTTAATTATAAAATATCAATAACTCGAATATAGAGTCATAATCTAAAATAGTATAAATCTATTAAGTAAATTTGATTCAAAGAAAAAATTTAAGTTCAAATTAAAAATGAATATATTCAAATGGATAACCTATATTATTATTATCCATGCATGCATAATGTAATAAAAAAATCATTTTATATTAACAATTTGGTTTTAAAATATAATAAATCTAAACCTTATTTTCTTTCGTGCAAAACCAATCTATTGGGCCGGACGTATGAACCGTACGGTCCATGAACAGGTCCATGTACATGTAAAGGGACAGATAATTTCATTTCCCAGTGTATCTTCAAGGCAGAAGCTCTCTCCTTTGTGCGTAATGCCTTAAACCCTTAGCCAAACGAGAAAAGATATATACTTCTCCACCCTTCATCGTTGTACAACCACCGCGTCTCGATCTCGTCAGCCTCTTCTTACTCACGGCGGCCACCATGCCAGTTTCCCCGGTTCATTCTTTCGAAAACCCGAACTTTCCAGAACCTCCAAATCAAATGTTCCATCTCACAAGTCCATAGCTATGGAACATTGGACTTTGAGAGAAGACCTATGGTCAAATGGAATCTTTGTACAAGAAAATATCTCTCATGGAAAACCCTGAATTGGTTTCCGCCTCGGTGTTGAATGACTGGAAAAAAGGCGGCAGGAAACTCACCAAGTGGGAGCTTTGTAGGGTCGTCAAGGAGTTAAGGAAGTACAAGCGCTACGAGCAAGCCCTTGAGGTATTCCCCCCCCCAAAAAAAAGGATTTCGTGTAATCATTTGGTGTTCATGATTTCTGGGTTGCTTTGCTATCTGTCGTGGATTCTAAAAATTACTTAATAATTACTGGGCAGTCGAGTTCTTCCCCAAATTTTGGTGCTTTGTTGTTTTGAATTTACATTTGATAATAGTTTATTACTTTATTGATTGCCCCATGAATATATTTGCATATTTTGAGTGTGTTGTTACTCATTTAGCAGAGCCTACTTAGTGGGAAAATGTTTAGTTGCTGTTGTTGCTTAGTGTAGTCGATGGCCTCGTAAAATTGCCAATTTTTTGGGGGAAATTAACACCCTTTAGCACCTTTGGTTAGTAGAGTTGTTGCTGTTCTTGCATCGGACATCTTTTTAAAACCTTTCCCGACATTGTACAGGTTTACGAATGGATGAACAACAGAGGAGAGAGGTTTAGATTTTCCGCTAGTGAGGCCGCGATTCAATTAGACCTTATTTCTAAGGTGCGCGGAGTTTCAAGTGCCGAAGATTACTTCCTTCAACTCTCCGATACTTTGAAGGACAAAAGGATCTACGGACCCCTTCTGAACGCCTATGTGCGGGCAAGGATGCAAGAAAAGGCAGAGTCTTTAATCGATAATATGAGGAATAAAGGCTATGCCTTGCATCCACTATAATGTGATGATGACTCTATATATGAATCTTAAGGAGTACGATAAAGTTGAGTCCATGGTTTCAGAAATGTTGGAAAAAAACATTCGTCTAGATATATTCCTACAACATCTGGTCATCTTGCGGGGCCCAAGGATCCGTGGAAAAATGGAACAAGTACATAAACAGATGAAAGAAGATCGAAGCATCAATCCGAACTGGACTACATTTAGCACAATGGCGACTATGTATATCAAGATGGGAGTGCCTGAAAAAGCCGAAGAATGCTTGAGAAATGTAGAGAGTAGGATCACCGGTCAGGATCGTATACCGTATCATTATCTTATTACTCTTTATGGTAATGTTGGTAACAAAGAGGATTTATCGGGTATGTAAGGTTTACAGATCTATTTTCCCCAGTATTCCGAATTTGGGTTATCATGCCATGGTCTCATCTCTGGTACGGGCCAATGATATCGAAGGGCAGAGAAGACTTACAAAGAGTGGCTATCAGTTGGAACATCTTATGACCCTAGAATAGCAAATCTTCTCATGGGGTGGTTTGCCAAAGAAGGAAACATGGATAAAGCTGAGAGCTTTTTCAATCATATGGCTGATGTGGGAGGGAAGCCTAATTTTAGCTCATGGGAGACTCTTGCTGAAGGGCATATTGGAGTGGGGGGAATCGATGAGGCTCTATCTTGCCTAGAGGGAGCTTCTGCAACCGAAGGCTCAAGAAGTTGGGAGCCAAATCCATCAAATGTTTCTGCCTTCTTTAATCTATGTGAAGAAAAAGAAGACACAGAAAGTAGGGATGTTCTGATGGGATTGATACGCAAGCAGGATATCTGAAAAATGTAGCTTATGCATCACTAATTAGATTATCCGAAGATGCTGTTGGAGATCTAAATAACCATTATAGCTCCGGGATGAGAATGAGGATGATGATTCGGAGGTGCTTCTCAACCAACTGCAGGGCAGTGCGTGATAATCGTTTTGTAAATCTTTGGTCAGGGAAAGTTTTTATCTATCTTTTCATTGAAGTCATGACTTAATATATCCGTTTGATGTTGGCGAGGATGAACTTGTAGCTATTCTCTATGCATTTGTGCCAGTGGAAGCATCACTCGGCAGCTGAAAACATCACCTCTGGTGCCCTTTTTAACCATGTTCAAGACGTATGAATTTGCAATTTAAGCCAGTGTAGCCGCTCAAGTGGCAGAGTTTTCTTCCACTGATGGAAGGGATATGGATAATTTACCGTCATTTTTTACAGTAATGTTAGAAGAACTCCTTTCTCTCGACTCTCGCTCCTAAGATCCTAATTACCAGCACTGACGGAGGCTGTACCAGCTGCCATGCTGGCCGATGGCCGATACTCCCCTTTTTTTCTCATTTCCACTTCTTCGTTTTCTTATCCCAAACCCTGTAAACTCTTCACCTTTCGTTTACTTGCTCAGGTGGTCGGCAGCCTTGCTGCGGGTGGCGGTTTGCCACACCCCTATCCATTTTCTTCTTCTGGTTTCAACGAAGTCCTTTGTCTTTGTTTGGAGGCTCGATGCTTCTGATGCTTGATCTGGTGATGAGATCCAAAACAAGGATCTAGGGTCATCTTGTTTTGGCCAAGCTGTGGACTGAACAATACATGGTAAACATAGATATGGAGTTTTGAGGACATGCATGACCAACGACAGAGGCATCGTGTGGGTGGCGTCTTTGTGCGGATGGGAGCATTGACGGTGGCATCATCGTTTCTCATGCTGACCAGCTAGTACAGACATCTTTTCTGTTTTCTATTGAGCCATGAACTTGCCGGACGCACTAGTCCTATTTGTGGGACATATGAGTCCCTAAGTTTGGGATTATGTTGTGGGGATGTCAGGTATCACATGATGGAAGTTGTAGAATCTTTGGGAAAGCAAGACTTGCACAATTACAGTCACATTTTCCCACATGTTATCACATGATGGATGTTGAATGCCGTAGCACAACATTAGCATCGAGCTTTAATCACGCGAAATTTCAATCCTTTTTTCAAGCATGACTTTTAATCCCCGAATGAACCACATTCTAATTTTGTTCTTTTAGATATCTAATATTCAAAAATCAATCTTTAAAAAAATATACATATATACATGAATTAAACTAAATTATCGGTTTCATACATATAGTTTAAAAATTTGATTGTAGACATAGGCTATCTTTCTGTCAACGATTTCATCCGATTCCATCACGAAAAGTGATGTAGAACTCTACAATCATAACATTTGACACTTGTTTGGTTCACGGAGTGTAAGATTACCAGTGAGAATGTAAGATTACCAGGAATATGATTATTGGGAATGTTTATTTTGTGTTTGGTTGGCTTAGCATGAATGTAAGATTACCGTGTTTGGTTAAATAAAAAATTATTGGAATGTATATTTGACCAAATTGTCCTTATTATATATTTTTTTTTTAACAAATTAGAATATTATATATTTCTTTAAAAAATTTAAATTCATAAAATTTATATAATTTTTTTACAAAATTGAAAATATAAAAAGGTTTAATGAAAGGGTAAAATTTTATTTTAACCCCTGAACTTCATATAAAATTTTAATTATAGTCTTTTTTTTTTGTAAATCTAAAATAGTTTAATGATAAATTTGTAATTTAACATTCGTAGAATTTTTATTATTCAATAACAGAAGAATGATATTTTTGAAAGAAAGAAAAATATTTAAGGGCATTTTAGTCCAAAATGTCGGTTATCCAACAATACCTAAGGAAATGGAGGTAATGACATTCCCGATAATATACCTCAAAAAATTCTCTATTGGTAATCTTACATTACCAGGAATGGGATTCCCGAGCTAACCAAACGGTGGAATGTGGATTCCATTCCCATGGGAATCCCACATTCCCCCATCCAAACTCCCCATTAAAAAAATATGGTTTTTAGGTAAATTATATCATTCATCACTCAACTATCTTCTTACTCTTATTTTAGTCACTAAATTTTAAATTTTTTAATTTAATTATTAAACTATACTAACCCTTAACCAAAGAAAACGATTGTGTCCACCTTCTTTCTTATGATCAAAGGCTCATGTCCTCACCAACACCACCGGCCACCGATCTTGGATGGCCTCTCTTGCTTCGATCGTTGACTACTCCTACTGGTGATGACCTTAAACCGTCCTAAAACAAGCAACACTTCAAAATCTGCTTCGAAGCTTACCCAATGTCGATAATGACAAAAATAACGATGATGACACAATCCACTGGTTGGGTCCCGATCAAAACTGACCGGAGAACTCAATGAGGGAGAAGTTTTGATGAACCTTCTAATCCTTCTCTACGAAAAACGACAGCGAGGCTCGACGAGTGGGTCGATGGGTTATGACCGAACAAGGGAGGCACTTCCACGGGTAAGGGTAGTTACGTTCAACGGTGGCCGAGATCGACGATGGTGAGACCCGTATGATTTTTCACAATTTCTAGATGAACGACGATTGGATGGGGGTAACTAATGGTCGGGTTAAGGTCATGGGACGATGGCAAAGCTCCAAGGGTGTGTTGAACGCCACGATCGGCCAAAAGAAGGCCGAACGACGATGAGGGGAGGGGGAAACAGTTGAAGAGAAAACCACATTTTTTTTCTTGGCATTGGTTTTTGTTTTTAAACTTTAGTGACTAAAATAAAAGTGACGGAAGTGGATGAAATCGTTGACGGTAGAAAACTTCATGTATGCAATTGAGAATTTTTAAACTATATGTATGAAATCAAGAATTTAGTATAGTTTATGTATAATGGTGTATTTAACCCTTTTATAAATATATACCTCAACGACACAACACCGATCAGATCTTCTGGTCCAAAAACCTTGTCAGCCATGGCAGAGCTAGAGGACCCAAAACTGATGCAAAATCTCATAACTTTATAATTGTCTTCTCTCATGCAAAAGGTGGCTGAATCCAAGGATGTAAACACAGGGTTTCAGCCCCGGTAGATATCGGTTTTTCACGGCCTAACGCGCCCAACCATCTCGATCCAGAGCTACCTCCACAGGATTTACAAGAACGCAAATTGTAGCCCATCTTGCTTTATCGTTGCTTATGTTTATCTCGATCGGTTTGGTCATAGGCAGCCCTCGTTGCCCATCGATTCTTTCAACGTTCATCGGCTGCTTATTACGACTGTCATGGTTTCTGCCAAGTTCATGGATGACATGTAAGTTTCTCAATTATACTTAGGTATGATAGAGCATAGCGTTATTCATATAATGGTCATTTATGTTTGTTTATTATGTTATTAATATATATGTGCTCAAAATAAAAAATAATTTTTGATCAGCCACTAATTATAAATAATATTTTTATTATGTTCATTTAATAAATGATTGAACTTGAACATATATGTGTTCGATTCGTGTATGTTCACAAAAAAATTCTTCTATAAAACCATTTATTAACTTGTTTATAAGCTCATTAACTATACTTTCATTTTCCCTTTTATTTGTACGTCTTAAATATTAATGAAGATAAGGACTAAATTTAACGTACGATAAACTTAAGGATTAGTTTTTTGAAAATAAAAGAGTACAAGGAGAGTGTTGGTTGCCCAATCATAGGTAATGGTTTTCACCAACCTTAAATGAACATATTTATAAATATTAAAATAACTGAACGTGAACCCTTTAAACAATAAATAAACAAACACAAATGTGATATTAAAATTTAAACAAAACAATTTTATTGATTAAGTATTGGTTCATTTATACCCGTAGGCTTTCACTTGAATCGAATTATACAAAACCTGCAAAGTTCATGGTTAGGTACCTGACTTCGATCAGAATGTTCAATTTGAAACACAAACTTGAGTTTCTAATATTTTAGGAAACCTTATCTTTCAGGAATTACAACAATGCTTACTATGCAAAAGTAGGGGGAATCAGCCCCACAGAAATGAACTTGCTGGTAGTGGATTTTCTATTCGGGTTAGGATTCCACTTGAACGTAACCCCCGAAACTTTTCACACCTACTACTCTTACCTTCAAAGGGAGATGAGGATGGTGTTGCAGCCTCCACCGACGAACCCTCAGTGGGGTCGACGACATTGAAAGTCCATTTGTGTTTCAATGATGAGGAATCCACCGCCTCTCATCACAAGGAACAACTTGCTGTTTAAGGCCTTTTTTTGTTTTTTTTTCTTCTGATGAACAAATTAATGGTAACTTAAGCATTATATGGAATTAACTAACATACAAGACTAGAGTGGCATGAAAACTAATTAATAAAATTAGAGTAAATTAGTTTTAAAATTAATTTATTTGTTATTATATTGTTTTTAATAACTCTAGATTGAATATTAATAATTATAAAAAAATTCAATGGATTCGTGTAACCCCATCGGGTGCTTTAATCAGCCCCCATTTCTTAATCAACCAATACTGAAACGTACCCACTCCGCCGCGAATAGAAGCCCCCATCAAAATCACCATCACATATACTTCCTTCATCTTTGTCGGACCCATAGATCACAGCTATCACATAAGTTCCGGCCATCGAAATAATCGCCAACCTCAAGCAAGCTCTCAGAGGGAACCCACTGGTCAGCAGAGATATAATCGCCAGCGATGCGAAGAAACCGATCGCGTTGAACACCGTGAACACCGCAAAGATCTCAGGGTCACTCGCCATCACCGCCTCTCCGGGCATCATGGTCCGCTTCTGAACCGTGTTGGTATGCGAAGTTTTACGTTTATCCGCTTTCCAAAAGCCTCTCGGCGAACTGAGAATGACTTGGTACGTGAAGGTGGCTATAAGCACCGCCACCACCATCAGCGCGTTCTGGGTATCGGTGGATGATTCGGAAACCTCTCTCATTAGCTCCTTCCATAGGTTCCATGAACACGAAGATCGCACTGTTTGCGTTGCGGTTGCTGTTTGAGTTGGGGAATAAGCATGGTCGATTGGTTGATAATTCTCGGGCTTTCATTGCTCCGACTTGCTGAAACAAGCGGTATATATGAATATCATGGGAATCATTATCATTCTGGAGCAAGAGATCTAGCACATCCTTCGGTGTGAACCCGCTGGAGTTTATGGCGTTTATGTTAATCCCACAAGCAAGCGGTGCTTCTCCACCGATTAATAGACCTATAATTTGCCAACCATTATCATCGTTTAGATCTTATATGTATGCAAGCATGCATGTATGTGTGTATCTGTGTATATGTGCATCTTAACTTATGTTTAGGTGAGAACAAAACTCGAATAGATTTTATAAAAAATTGAACTTTTCAACTCAATGTTAAAAAGTTCGACTTGAAAAAAATTCAAATAAAATTTGAGTTATAAAATAGGCTCGAACAATTAATTTTTTTAGTAATTAATAGATTGATTTTTAAGTTAGAATCGAATCTCTCAACTCTACATAATATATGTCTATCTATATGAAAAATTTAAAGATATATAGCTATAAGAAAACCGTTTAAATTGAAATCAAAGTAATATAAATAGAATATTGAACAATTCGACTGATTAAAAAATTCGAATAAGGTCGAATTATAATCTCGACTGACATAAAGAAATTTAACTCGATTCGGCTAATG
The DNA here is from genome assembly GCF_006381635.1 of Hibiscus syriacus. NCBI lineage: Eukaryota > Viridiplantae > Streptophyta > Magnoliopsida > Malvales > Malvaceae > Hibiscus > Hibiscus syriacus. Next base: position 543,900 of record NW_024063340.1, on the reverse strand, counting down.
AAATAATGTGATAGGTCTAAAAGAAGAGAATCAATACTTGCCTAGTGTTGTCTGTTGAAGTTGCATGATGTAAAACGGTGTTCCCATCCATGTCTTCCCAATTCAAAACCCATCATCTGCGCCTCTTCATCTCCTCGATCAATACCCTCGCAACATCAATCTGGTTGCTTTTCACAGCCAAATGGAGCGCGGTCTCGCCCCGAGCGTCACTTGTTTAATCGACTCAGGGCAGCCTGCACCAGTTCCATACAACATCGACCCGCCCTTTCAATGCCGCGAAATGAAGCGGAATCTTACCAATATGCCCTTCAAAAGGCATATATCCAACCCTCAATAACTCCCTTACTATTTTAATGTGTCCGTTTGCTGAGGGCAACAGCATGGGACCGAAACCGTTCTCATCTAGCTCCCGAAAGAATCCCGGCTTTCCGATCAATACTTCCTTGGTGAACTCCACTTGTCCCGATAATGCGGGTACGTGCAGAGGGTGTAGACGGAGCTCAAGGCGACTCGATCGAGCAGGAACGGATCTTGCTCGAGCAACGAGTGGAAAGCGGATACGTCTCCGACACGAGCTGCTTCGAAAAATCTAGATTCCATGTGTACTACTTGACCTCTTGGCGATCTGGCAAAGACAAGTTTGTACGTTTATAGATGTGGATGAATTCGTGATGACGAGGATTGATGGGAACGTGAATTGTGGCCGGTGAACTGGGAATGGAATTTTGAAGCATGGCCAGGCCATATTTTGGTTGCGAGCAAGCAAGGAATTCGTTTGTTTCCTTTTCTACAATCACTTTACTTTTGATAACTGGAAAGCACCAGAAATTCCTAAACATTTGAATCCTCACTGTATTTGTGTAAAAATAAAGAGCGAATCTTCTTCATTATAAAATTCTCCTTTTACACCCTTTTATTTAAAAATTCATTCACGTAGTATACCTCAACATATTTAGGATAACTATCTATTTAGTCACTCAACTATTGTTTACTTTCTATTTAGTCACTCAACTATTGTTTGCTTTCTATTATAGTCACTAACTATTATTTTTTTTTAAAATCTACATGACGTTTAATTTTATTTTAATCATCATTCGTTAAGAAATTAATGGAAACATTTTTATGATAATTTCTTTAAATATTTTTAATACAGACGTGACATTATCTTACGATGACATGTTAATGTTAGTCATAATGATGACATGTTAGTGTTTACTAACCCCGCCTCATGCACACCTAAGCGGTGGTCTAATCCACCTACATCTCAAAATCAGCCGCACACCTACCCTATCGATTATCTTTAGTGGTGGCCTCATCACCATGACTTTCTTTTCCTTTCCTCTCCCCCACAACCAATTATCCATCCCTCACTTTACTAACATACGCCTCCACCGCCTCCCGTCTTTTTTAACCCTGTTTCTACCATCTCTCTGACTTGACATGTCGAACCCATCTGAACATGACATGCCACCTCCGACGGAACACCTGCTCTCCCTTCCGGTGCTGCCTTTATCCACTCATACAATCGAGAGCGGTCACTGTGACGCCAAACCCAAGGCGGTTGTCGCACGATGAGATTTTTTCCAATCGATACCTACAGCGACAAGTGGTACACGTTTCGTCGACAGTGGCGGATGTATATAGTTTTCAAGGTGGACACGAGTTTAGAATCAGAATTTCTTTATATATATTGTCCATTTGTTGTACTCGTTCTATGTTAAAATTTTGTATTATTAATACACGTCACTTAAAAGATTTTTTTGAATTCCTCGCTGTTCGAGGGAATCTTAAGGCGGCCCATTGGCACAAGTAGCGAATGCGGTGGCTAAACTTTGTCCTTAAGATGGAGAAGCTCCGGAAGCAGTACCGGACAGAGATTCAGCAGACTATATCGATGCCCCTTTTTAGTTTTGTTTCTTCTTGGGTCCATTTTAAACGGATGAACGCTATGGAAAAAGGGCCTAATGTGAAATCACAATTCGAGTGCCCCGATGATGAGAACGACAATGACCATCAAGAGTCACTATGTATACAAAAAAAAGGTGCTAATATGAAAAGCGTGCACAAATTGAATTAAAATGAAATGCGAAACAGCGGTGGAAGTGAGGGTCTGGGTTAGAATCCCTACTGGAGTTGGTATAGCTCAACCAGGGACAAGACAAAACCCAATTCTAACGCCAGTCCTTACCATAGCAATTATGATATCGATGAGCAGGATCCGAGTCGAGTCAATACATGGTGCTAGGGTTCTCAATGATTTGAGAAACAGCAGCGACGGAATCAGAGAAGAGGAGAGAGACATGGTAGCAGAGATGGTTTCGGTAATAAAGGTATTGGGGAAAGGTTCATAAGGATGGAGCGGATAAAATTGGAAGTGGCAAAGGAGAATGGATGTGAAGGTGAAGAAAACTGAGATGGTATCGGGGTCACAACAGATGATTCTTTAGGCTTTCGCCAAGGGGGTTTCAGACAGGAGAAAGATCAAAAGAATGCCACCACCAAAGTACTGATAAGGTTGAAAAATCGGATATTTTGGGAGTTCAGTTCTTAGTTCTTATGTTTTTTCTTGTTCATCTCCTTGTCTCTGTCTTTGTTTCTGTACCAATTTTAGCTTTTGGTTCTTACTTTGCAATCTTAGTGGTAGAAGAATTTGTATCTGTGTGATTGTAATCTTCATATAGTCCTGCTTTGATGATGATGAATTTGTAGCTTGTTTTTATCAGGGAAGTGTGTCCAGAATTCGATTGCCCTTCAAGAGCTTGATCCGATTCATTCTAGTCCGGTAACAATATACATGCGTTCTTCTAAAAACGAGGGTAAATGGGATATTTTTATTAAATCTACAACGACAACAATACAGGATAGTTTTATAGAGCCAAATTACAGCACCTACGTTGTGTGAAATCAAGTGATAGCAGATATCACGCGGCTAAACAAATTAAACCGCTCCTGCTAATAACCTGTCGAGTAAAACAACACAGCAACACACAGCAGTCTTTGTATAAAGCATAAAACATTTTAAGCAAACAATTCTCCCAACGATAGAAGGCCCGCAAGATTGTCCAACAGACTCATTAAACATAACAATTCACCCCTTACGCATCAAGCAAAACGGAGAAAGCAGCAATCAGAAAACAAAACGTCAGACACAAACCACTAATTTTCAGAAAACAAAATGGCAGACACAAACCAGTAATTTCCAAAAGTAAGAATTTTGAACCTACGGCAACCAGATACAGAACGAAGACTAAACCAGATACGGAAAGGGGCCAAGTTCCTCTCGACAGTCGACACTACACTACACTAAACGAGACAAGGGGGTGAGAATGCAAGTCGGTCGCACACAAGTGCAGTTAGTAAAAGTCAATAATTTGTGAACATAGCAACAACTAACAAGTTTGGTTCGGTATGTTTCCTTAAACCAACAAACTCACAGCTTTGGTGATTGCTAAGTCAACTAGGACTGAACTTTTCCAATATCATTGCTCTTCTAAACCCAATTTCTAAAGCAATGACTGATATCCTACCAAGTAGGAACTTAAGAAACCACAAATAGATACCCAACTCAAGAACCTCAAAGGTCAAAAACTGTAAAGGGATCAACAACCTCCCATAGCTAACAAGTATTTGATGAAGCAACAAGGCATTCATTTTAATAAACTAATATATTCCCTGAGATCCACATAAAACTTAATGTGAAGAACAGCTTCATAACAACGAATAACCTGGCACAAAAGAAATAACAAGTATTGAAATATGAAAGCAATTCCCCGGTCATACGTGCTCTGATTTTCTGCTGGTCATAAGGAAAGTTCAAATCTTGCCTAATATACTCCACCAGGCAATTTCAGAACCAGAAACCAAATAAATATGAAATATTCCTCTAGAAAAATATCAACCAAGAGGAGTTAAATGCAATGCATACTTAAACCAAACAAATCAGTTATCGGTATTCAAGATACCATGCACTTTCCATTGTTAATATCAACTTCACATTGCATCTTAGCCTGGAGATCCCAAATAAAAACAAAGTAGAACCAAAAGTTAGAACTAGAGCACTAGGCAGGCTTTAGACAAGGTCAAGCATAACCATTAATTCCTCCAGGCTTGTATAGGGCTTCACAAGTACCAACTCAGAAATGGCAATATACTTCAGCAAGAACATCCTCCACTGATTTCTTTTAGCATTCAGTTAGGGGCCAATAAAACTCTCCATGCTTTTCACACAACAAAATAGCATGTTAATTGCCTTGTTTCAATCTTAATCAGTACTTGACCAAATGAGTTCAATGTGAAAAAGTATCCAAAATCCAACCAAGCTTAAATAAAAACTTTATTCTCTCCCCTAACTTGATAAATGCTTCCAAATTATCCTTTGGGAGGAGTTCTTAAAATACAAACAATTTTGTTCATACAGAGCATATTCTAAGCACTAGCTGTTTTAATCTCTAAATGAGAGTACTTTTTTCCTTACAGCATAACATGAATACTCGCGCGATAACCTTTTTGATAAAGAAACAGCTTGAATGAGCACGAGCCTCTCACATGAAACTTCAGCCCCAAACCTTTTTCCTTCATTGCATGGAGGCTATAGCATTTGGCATGCTTCTATCCAATACCATGAGTATAAAATAAAAGCTTCAAATTTTCCACATCCTACAGCAGCCTCATTGTCTTTGAAATCTGTTCCAATGACAAATTCAGTAGTAACGATATGGCCATCCATCTCCTTGGTAACACATCGTTCAAGAACATAGAAAGAAACTTCTTCAGGAAGCCCTAATCTACATTAAAGATACACTAATCCTAAAGAATATTGCGCTTCCATGAGTACAACACAAAGAGAAATGGGAAAAAATTTAACATACTTACATCAGTAGTATGATCCAGAACCCCACCACCCATGTAACTGCTGCCACCCATACCACGGCTAGAATACATGGTCGAGTAAGAACTACCACCAACCTGCCATGGAAGCAAAAAGAGAATAATTTTAGGCTGGTGTATCTTTTTCACATTTTATAAATGAAAAAGTGGAATAAGGCATACATCAGATCCCTCCGCATGTAATCACCACCATAACCAGATGAGTACATTCCTACAGCATCACTGCCACTGAAAGAACCTGAAACAAAAGTAGAGTAAATTATTAAACACACAAATCAAAAATCAAAACTAGACCACCACCATTCACAAGAGACATTTTTGTCTTCCTTTAACAATCAACAGCAATGTAAATTTCACCTTCGCCATAGCTCATTCCCTGACGACTGCCATATAGCCCATGTGAATCCTGACTGCCTGCTATTGAACTCCTGCCACCACCATATCCTAGACTGGATCTCCCAAACCTATCCAAATGAGAGAGAAACTCCTGAAAGACAAATAAAGAAGAGGACTACTTACATTTCCAAGAGGTAATAACAAACCTATCATCATATGCATCAACATACGGAGGAGCTCCAGCAGCAAGTTCATAGTCTAGACGAGCCCTTGAATGCCTGGCACCCGCATCAGCATATCGTGGAGGAACATCGTCCTGATTCAACAAGGAAATACGCAGCATAAACAACTAGAAATGGTTGAATCAAGCTAATTAAAATAAAATAACAATAAGAAAAAGAAAAGACCAACCAGAGCCGAATATGTTCTCTTTGAACCAGACATAGAGTCATAATCATTGCCACGTCCCTCATGATAAACTAGGAGGAGGCCTTTCAAACCTTTGAGCATATCATCATCCATATAGGGTCCCCTTGCAGCAGGACGGGCACTGCTTCTAGGATAATCAGCGTATCCACCAGAACTGCGAGAAGAATACTCATCTCTATATGATGATCGTCTCTCAGGGGCAATCCTAGAACCCATAATCCACCACATCGCGGCTTCTTGGAGGAGGAAGCTCATTACGTCGACCGTATTCCCTCTTCAAAGTACTCTTTGGATATGGTGGGACTACAAAAAAAAAAAAAAAGAACCAATAAGTAAAACCATATTGAAGTTGTAACTTTTAAATCTAGACAGACAATTCAATAATTGAGGCATACCAAGTGCTCTTCTATCATAAGATCTAGGAGGAGGTGGAGCCAAAGGCCTGCTTCTAGCTGCTGCAGACATTATAGGACGTCTATCTCTTAATCCAACAGACCTCTTCAAACTAGGTGGCGGTGCACGACTATTAATTCCTCTTATCGCGAGGATGGGGACCACGAGGAGCAGGATTACTCCATGAACCCCTCATAACTCCTGGTCCATGCCCAGACCTGAAACTATCACGGCCATGATGCTTACCTCTGCCTCTCTGATGTGGTCTTGACAACCTTGCTCTGACTTTAGCCTGAAAAAGAAAAAAGCGACCACCATTAAACAAGATGATATGCAACTCATGTGAACACAATACCAAGAATTTTGACCAACCTTATTGTTGCCTTCACCCAACTCGGTATTGTTAATACTCTTAGCACATGTGACAGCAGCATCATGAGAATCAAACGTAACAAAACCATAATCCTTCCTGTCAGCAGATGGCATATTTCGGGCAAGTTCAATCTTTTCAATTTCCCCATATTTCTTCAGCAGCTCTCTGACATGATCCTCGTCCCAGGAAGGAGGTAGGCATCAATAAATATGGTCCTAACCTGAAATTAGAATATAGATAGCCAATCTTATAGGATAAAAGGTCTCCACGTTTCCAACATGCCTAATGCCTAGGCACCACTTAGGGTGTTTAGATAGCCACCTAGTAACTGAATTTGGGTGTAATTGCTTCTAATTACACATGTTGCATTTTGGATAACCATTGTATTTAATGAATCCCACCAAATAGAGTATAACTGGGATACCCCAATTACACAATAGATCTCAATAAGGGTGAGATCTGAGTGAATTAAACACATAATTCGTCATAATAGCTTTCAAACTTTATTGTTCATTTTTTAATTAATGTTTCTTACTAAATTGTATGTAATTATACTTTGCCAACCAAAAAAGACTAAAGAATTAGATATCCTAGTACTTACACGAGTTTTGTAATTACTGTCCTAATAATTACAATTCCTTGTAATTACTCAATGGTGTCCAAACACACCCTGAATGTTAAAATGCTCTTGGTAATCCATACAGCCTAAGCAGAAGTGAACCGTTATAACCAGTTACCTGTGCCATGATTTCATCACCAGGGTCAATGAACGAATCTGCAAAAGAAACCTTTGCAGGCCTATCAACCCCAAATAGAACATCTCTTCGTTGAAGGTGCTTAAAAGCATCCATGGCCTCTGAACGAGAGCAAATTCCAAGAATGCAAAACCTCGATTCTTTCCCTCATTGTTGGTATCTTCTACCAATGTCAAGTCCTCAACATTGTCAACTCCATAATGTTTCAACTTTTCTTTCAACTGGAAAAAAAACGACAATGATAGGAACATATTATCTGCTTACAAAATGTTAGAAAGACAGGAACATTATCTGCTTACATGTTAGAAAGATGACTTAAGATGCTGACAAGTGTCTTATTCATTTACTTTTTAGTTTTTAAATATTTTTAAGGACAATTGTTCTAATCTTAATAGTGCTTGTGGAATTATTTTTTCCACCAGCAGTGTACCAAATAATTATCTCGTCCTTAAATGAGCCAATGTACTTACTGCTTCCTTGGTCCATGTCCTGCATATGTTACCCAGGAAAGGGTATCGCTATCTTGACTAGGAGTAACACCACACTGTTTCCCGTTAATCTAGAAATTCATAAAAAAAATAGTATATATATATTGAAGATTCATAATACCACAGGATGCTTAAGTTCAGTAACTGCTCGTTTCGCTTGTCTACAGTTGCAAAACGCAAAGAATGCAAACCCCTTGTTCTTCTTTTTGAGGGTTCATCATCAGCCTAAACTTCAACAATTTCACCAACTTGGCTAAAAACTTTCCTAATGTCATTCTCAGTGGCATCCTTGTCTAACCCCCAACAAACACTTCAAACTCCTTACGCTTCCGTCTTTCTTGAACAACTTGATGTCTCTCGTCATGCTCAGCTTTAAGCCAAATCAGCATGCTCCACTTCCTCCCCCAGCATGCTCACCATCCTCATCGCCACCTATTTCTTCTTCTGAACATCTTCATCATCAAACAGATCACCCTCTTTCTCTCACTATCCTGCTCCTCATCTCTTCCTCTACTTCTACTTCCACCTCATCTGGATCCAGCTCCTTCTCATCATTATCCACCCCACTATATTCTCAGGTCATATTCAATTTCATTATCATCCATTCTAACTGTTCATCTTTTTCATACTCCCGAATAGACTCCTTCGCCTCATTCTCTACAATGAAAAACAGGTATAATATCCAGCTAGTCAAGAATCAATCACTTTAAACAATTCACACTAATTTCTAATATAACAAATTCCTAAACAACCGAAAAACCTCCAAAGGAAATAATTATCAACTCTTGTAAATATAACCCTTTGTAAATCCTCGAATCTGACCCACAAAGCATAGAATTATAGAATGCGAAATTAAAAAAAAAACCCTCAAAGTTACACATATAGCAGTTTTTTCATAACATCGATGTGCAAACAACAGAAGAACGCCATATAAATTTTAAATTGCAAATAACACAATCCCAACACATCAAATTGGAATTAATAGATAAAATCAAAAGACATACCTTATCAACGGAATTCAATCTATAGGTCGTTTTCCTTCACGTCAGTCCCCTTCTCATCAGCCACCACTTTTTCGTCCACGGTCAGCTTCTCGTCAGCCTTATCTTCATCCGCGATCTCCTCCGGTACCATCTTCTCCCTCGTTTCGACAACCGGAGCAGCTGCCTCCGCTACGGGCTCCGGAGGTGGATTGTCGGATTTCGACACCCCTCTATTGGACCTCATCATCTTAGGGCCAGCTGACGCAGACCCTCTCTTCGCTAATCTAGGAGGCATTGTTTAAAAACCTACACGATTGAAATATCAGAAATTGATGATAAGACAGCGCTAACCGAATAGGAAATCCCAAATCTGATATAACCCTAGATTGGTCGAAAACAGATTCCAAATTGAAGATTAAAAAATTAAAAAGTGAAGTTAAACCCTAACCTTAACTATGAGAGAGAAAATCGAGAGGAGAGAAATAATAAGAACTAAAATATAATAATAATATAAAGAAGTTGAAGAATTCTGAAATTTAGGCGTGAATTTATGGAACTCAACGAGAAAAATGTACGAGCGGGCTATAAAGCTAGGGATTATTCGGTATTGTTACTATAGGGGAGGTGTAAGTTATGGGTGGAGTGGAATGGTTTCTATTGGTCAATAACATTTTTTTAAAATATATATAGGATAAGGTATTTCTTATTCATTAATCTTTGATTCCTTAGTCTTTATATTGAATTTACCCCTTAATTTTGTAACGCTTCAATTTTAGTACTAAATCTTAGTTTAATTTCAATGTAAGTATTAGATCATTAATCATTATAATATGTTTTTTAGGCTTAATGCCCAAATAAGTGTCTAAACTATACCTTTTCTGTCAAATAAGTGCTTACATATTTTTTTCCATCCGGTGCCTAACGTTACAAATGTTAGCACTTTAGGTGATCGACCCATCTACGGCATTAGTTCTCCCATTAATGACACGTGTCATAATATGATAATTTTAATTTTTTAAATTATTAAAAATATTATTATATTTATAAAAAAACTAACTTTTTTTATTATAAAACAACTTGAAATCTCAAATCCTAATCTTAATCCACCGTCGCCGCCTTCTCTGTCCACCCACGCTGTCGATATAGTCCTTGCCGTCATATTAGTCTATGTCACTGTAGTTGTCGATTCACCGTTGGAATCACGTGGGATCGATTTTTATCATAGGGTTTGTGGGATTTAAAACATCGATTTGTTGTCGATCGATCGTCAATGGGTCACGATTTCATAGGGGTTTTGGTCGCCGAGGGGAGAGAGGTCGGTGGAGCTTCTTCGACGTCAAAGGGTGTAATATCCCAAAATCCGCTAGTGATTAAAATGAAATTTTGAAAGTTTTGTGCTCAATTTTGAAATAAGTTAAAAGTTATGGGATTTAAGTAAAGAATTTTGATGATGGATTAAATAGCATAGATGGATAATTAAAGGGGCAATTTAGTCTTTTCAGTTTAAAGGATATTTTTTCCTTTTAAATAAGAGTTATACACGTGAGTTTTGGGAGATTTCTGGAAGCCTTCTTCTTGTTCTCTTCTTCTTATTCCCGTAGCTCAAGCTTAAAGGTAAGTTTGATTTTTAGTTGTTAATTTCTTGAATTTATAAGTTGGTTTTGAATCTTTGGGGGTTATACAAGCTTGGGTTATACAAGCTTAAGGAAAGCTTATATAAGCTTAAAACATCAAGAGAGAGAATTAGAAAGGAATTTCTATTAAGAGTTCAGAAATGAACTTTTAATATATAATGGTTTTTGAAATTCTAAGGATGAATTTGACTTGTCCTCACTTAATTAAGACATATGAAGTGTTAGAATTAGATTTAGATCATGTTGGAATTTAAGTGAGATTCTTGAATTCTATGTGGAGGATTGGATTTTTAAGTTTTAGAGGTATTGAATGGGTATTAATTAGTTTAAATAGGTGTATAAGAGTTAAGGATATTAAGGGAGGTGAAAGATGAATAGATGAGCTGAAAAGAGAGTGAATTTCGTGCTTAAAATGGAATTTATGGGTTGTGTGCATCGATGCACTCTCAAATGAATGAACATCGAATGTAATTAGTGCATCGATGCATAAGGAGTGCATCGATGCATCCCCTTAAGAATAAAACATCGAAGGTGATTTGTGTACCGATGCACAGGTAGTGTATCGATGCACACGTTAATGAATGCATCGATACACTATAGAGTGCATCGATGCATACCTTTATTAAAGATGAAAATAGTTTTTTTTAGCCTAAGAATTGATAGTTTAGAATATATGATTAGTATACTGATATGTATCAAGATATTACTATATAGATTCAGAGCTTAAACGAGTTCCGGAATCATTGACAAGTAAGATCGATCCAGGGGAAAGATAAGAGATTAGTATTGACTAGTGAGGTCAGGTGAGTGCATACTAGTGATATATAATGTTTAATAGAAATAAGACTTGCGACGAGTCTATTTCCTAGAGTAATATGCATGAAGTCATGAACATGATTATGTGTTTGTCATAATTATATGTGCTATATGTGATTATATGTATTACATTTGTTTGTATGCATGACTAAAGATATTGATATGCTTTGTACATGCTATATGATTTGTGTAAAACACTATTATGTAATAATGGAAGAACATGAAATAAGTTCTATGATAAAGACATAAAGAATGAAATGAACATGTGACATAAGCTACAAGTTAATGAATCATTGATATATGTGTGTGTGTGTGTGTGTGTGTGTGTGTGTGTGTGTGTGTGTGTGTGTGTGTGTGTGTGAACATAAGATAACCATTATAAGTCATATTATATGGTATAAGTGATTACACGAGAAAGGTTAAGAGACTCTATGAGGATAGTATAATTTGAGGGCATAAACTAAGTAATGATACATAAGTTATATAGGGAAGATTTATATTGTAACATCCCGAAATCTGAATCAGTGACTAAAATGATAATTTTTGAAATTTGGTGATAAAGTAAAATAGTTTAATAGTTTAATGAATTATTGGAAATATAGTTGAAGGTTGTTTGGTAATTATTGAATGAATTAAAGGGCAAATTGGTTTTTGATAGAAATATATTTTTCCCCTTTTATAAGAATGAACACGTGGGGGAAAAGAAAGAGTTATCTGGGAAACTCTCTTATTCTTCTTCTTCCTCCCGTATCTCCAAGCTCAAAGGTAAGTTTGTGATTTCTTGATTATTGGTTGATTTAAAGGTTGAGTTATGATAACTAGATGATAATTAAGCTTAAGGAAAGTTTAATTTGTTCTTAAACACAAGATGAAAGATATATGAGAGATTAAAGACTTTGAGTTCTTGATAAGTCTAATTTCATATGTTGATTTTCATAGCACAATAGTTATGAACATGCATACATGATAATTATTATGATACATGCATAAAGTATATATGTTCATATGATTTGATAATGATATATGTGAAAAGACCCAAATGCATATGTGATATGATAAGTGATATGAGCTATGTGATCACAAGAGAAATGACATGAACACATGAAACATAAGAATAATGCCCATGGTATACGATATGAGAGCTATAGGTATAGTTGGCATGCCAAGAGTCGAGGGTTCTACGTGGTCATTCGGGACATATATGTATCCTTTGGAACATTTACAGTGCCTTTTGAGACAGATCTGATCCACGGGAATATGTATATAGTTCTTAAGGAGTGGTCATTCGGGACAAATACAGTCATAGGTCCTTCGGGACAAATTTCATAGCCCCTATTGGGACCCATACGAGTTGTGGTGATAGCATAGTGCACAACCTCATGTACTCGAATACCTTGAGTTCTCAAAATGTACATGGGCCTATAAAAGGTTATAAAGGTAATTACATGTTATAGTTATATGTTATCATATATTATTGTTTACATGAATTGTATATGACAGGATTGAATGGATATATTGCATGTTCATATTCATACTGAGTGCATTATTGTTATATTTATATCTCACTAAGTCTATGACTTAGCGTGTAAGATTTACACGTAGGTACCAAGAGGAAGAGTGGAAATAGGGTTGCAAGAATAGCAGCACTGCAAGAAGATCATATCAGAAGTAACGGATAAAGTATGTGTTTTGTCGTGTATATGGTTGGCATGTAAGAAAAGTGTCTGTTACAAATGCTCTGATCAGTTTTGTCTTATTTTTGGTTAACTTGTGTAAAGTAACAATGTTATTTTAATGAAAGTTTAAATTTCCTTGATTTTTCGTCAATAGTCAAAGTTTGAAAAGTCAATGTGACACCTCGGACTCTTATCCGGGTCGGGTACGGGTTGAGGGTGTTACATATATACTTAAAGGAAACTACGGTTTATGAGTTATAGTGAAGAATTACAAAACTTTATGAAATAGTATTATATAAGTCATGGAAAATTGAACTAAATAAATAGATAAAAATAGTATATAGATGATTTATGTGAGTGAAAGGGGAAGTGATAAGATAAATAAGTAGAAACTATGTATAGGACTAAATAAATAGATAAAACTAGTATATAGATGATTTATGTGAGTGAAAGGGGAAGTGAGATAAGATAAATAGTAAACTATGTATAGGATAGAATGAAACTATTTGACTTGTAGTATAAACTTTATAAAGGAAGATTAGGTAAACTCGGTATATGATATAATTATAGAGCATTACTATACAATTATATTAATGATGATAGAGTACGTTTATAGGTTAATGATAGGACATATAAGATTATATAAATGTATGATAATATGGAAAGGAAACTAAGTTTATGATGTTGAACCCTATGAGTAGAAGTTATGTGATTATAAGTAACATGATTACATGATCACAAGATATGATATGTGACTGAGATATATGAAAGAGAAAGTATATGTCATATGAAATACATATGACTATGTGATTATATGAAAAAGAATACAATTATATGTGATAAGCTTTGTGATATGTAAATCATATGAAAATGTTCTACGCGTAAGTGAACCATGTGTCTAATGTATATGTGATATGTGATTTATATGACAATGAGCTATGTGAAAGAACTATGAGACTATGTGTACAGGTGAATGTATGATAACATAAATATAATGCCCATGTTGTGTGACATGAGAGTAGAGATATAGTTGGCATGCCAAAAGTTGAGGGTCTACGCGGGTCCTTCGGACATATATGTATTCTTTGGAACATGTGTGGTATTTTGAGACACATACTGATCCTTGGCATATGTATTGATCTTAAGGAATTTTCTACGTGGTCCTTAGGGACAACCGTATATAGCACTTCGGTGCATTCTACGCGCACTACGATGCATTCTACATGGCACTTCGGGCATTTATACGAGCTGTGGTGACAGCATTAGTGAACACCTCTAGACTCACATATCTATAGTTCTCACATGTGTACATGGGCTAATAAAGAGATAGTTGTGAGAACAATGTATGTATACATGTATATAATGTGATATGAATTGTATGACATGATATGTGTGATAGGGTGATTGCTCTGTTACATGATATACATGAATATATGTTGATGTATATGTGAATGCGTATAAATGACTTATATATAAGAATTTGTTATAAGATATAGAATATGAACGTAAGAGATCATATGAACAAGAAATAAGAGATATGAAGTATAAGAGTATAAGAGTATAATAAAAATATAAATGATGACATGTATGTGCACAAGTATGTAATTGTTATATGGGAAAAATATATGAGTTGTATGATTTGATAGCATAAAACAATCATGCATGATTAATGGATATGAATTTTATTAGATAAGTTTTTTTATGCCTCACTAAGTCATCGACTTAGCGTGTGAGTGTTTCACACGCATGTTACAGAAAGTGAATATAGAAGCTGAGAGGAGCAAGACAGGTCAACATCTTTCTTACAAAGTTCAGATCAGAAAAGAAATGTTTAATATGTATTTTATTCTTTTAGATGTAGTTGACATGTCATATAAACGATTTGAATTGTATATGCTCTGATAAGTGTGAAAACTTTTATTTTGAAATAATAGTAAGTTTTCTTTAACATAGATTTTTCATTATTTTGAACAAGTAAAGGTTTATATTGATGTGACACCTCGGACTCGGATTCGGGTCGGATACGGGTTGGGGGTGTTACAAAGGGCAGCAATTAGCGTGGGTTTAGAGGTTAAAATGAAGTTTTCAAAGTTTAGGGGTTATTTCAAAATTTATGTGTTTTCTTTATATATATATATATATATATATATATATTAAATTTTATAAAAATAAAATAAAATTATCAAGTTGTGACATGTGTCACTTAACGGATATAACTAACGTTATTAACAACCCGGACACCTAAAAAGATAATGTTTGTAACGTTAGGAACCCGGATGGACCAAAAAATGTAAGAACTTATTTGGCAAAAAAATGTATTGTTTGGGCACTTATTTGGGCATTAAGACCTTTTTTATAATTTTAATTTATATATTTATTTTGTTATTAAACTTTAAAATATTTTATTTTAAGACATCGACTTTCAGTTTATATACTATTTTAGTCCATATAAACAATCAACAACTCCTCTAATTGTTGCTACCTTTCAATCGTCTATCGCCATTATTCCCAATCACGATAAAATTGGTACCAAATCTTTATATCTCACTCTTCTTCATCTCCTTGAATTATTTTTTTAAAAACTTACTCAAAATCGAAAAAAGTCATTTAAAGATTTGACGCTCTAATACCTTGATCTTCTCGAATGTCATCCGATGAGACTAATTTCAAGTTATATTGTTCGTAATACTTCTCACCATTCTGATTTTGAACAAATATATCAAACCTCTTAATTGATAAAGCCCCAACCGAATACTATATTTATGTTTAATTTGATAAACTTTAAAGATGTTTTTAAGAAATCTAAATCAATAAAATGAATGAAGACAATAAGATCAATTCACTATTGTCTAGGATAGTCACAAAAAAAATAAAAAAATAATGATAACTAAAATGAATAAAAAGCTCTAATTTTAATGAAATAATTGAGGTTGTAAATTAAAAAATATTTTTAAACTTCAATTTCAACACCACTTCAACTCCAAATTACCATGTCATATAGTTATGTAATGGTTACATGCTATAATTGAAGCTTTAACTAAAATTAGTATTACAACTAAATCAATTTAAAGTTCAATAGTAAAATCAATATTAAATCTAATGTTCAGTGGTTTTAAGTGTATTGGCCCGAATTTTATAATATTTAGGAACGTGGACAGCTTGAAGGTAGAGATTAGAGAATGTCTAATGCTTGAAGTAGGTGATGATTTCTCATGCTAGAGCACAATAAAGGTTCGTGTGGCACCATTACAGTTCACATTTTATCTAGGTGCATTGATAAAAATATGGGGTAAATTATAAATCTTATCATTCAATTATACTTTACTTCTTATTTTTGTCATAAAAGTTTAAGTTTTTCAGTTCAATTATTAATCTCTCAAATCACACTTACTTTTGTCACTCACAATTAAATAATTAACAGTGTTATAATATGACATACCGCAACAAATAATGTTGCTTTGAAAAAAATATTTACACAAAAACAATATTATTTGTATAATTGTAAAATTCATTTTTCTTTATCTTTTTCTTCTATTTCCCTCTTTATTTTTTTAATATGATCATTACACCAACAAATAAAACTAATCTGATAGATTTTTATAGTGTCCCTAATTAACCTATTGGCAGACATCATACTCCTCTTCTCTCTATTGTTCACTTATACGATATTATTACGTGAATCTATTCTCTTCCTTTTTAAAAGATAAGTGGTCTAAATTAAATTTATAATCTAAAACTCAAGCAGATTTTTTTCCTTTTCTCTACTTTCTTTTTTTTCTTTACGATTTATGTAAATTTTATTGATCAATATAATTTTTTTTAATTTTATTTAACTGATGACATCACTAATTTTAATGTTGGTTGTCGTTTGTCGGTTATTATTTTTCTTTATTTTTTAATAATAATAATAATATTTTTGTAACATGTTATATGCCTTTATGACACGTTTATCTTTGTCTCTGTGACATTTTTCTATGCCTTTTGGCAGCTTACGTTTTTACTGTTGTTTACGTTTTTTGTCGTTGTTTTTGTTTATCTTTTTTTTTTCAGGATTAAATTTAACATCGCCATAACTGATCAAGATGACGCTTATTTGTCATCATGATGATCTTCCCTGATTTGAACCATCAGATTGATTTGGATACGCGTTTTGCATTTGTGGATAGTTTTCTCACGTCGCTTGACTTTGATTTGCATTTTTCGATGATCTTCAGTAACTCATCCTTTTGTGATTCGTTTACCGATGCAGTCATATTTTATTTATCTTTCTTTTTTATTCGAGTTTTTTGTTAAGTTTTTTAACTTTGTCCTTCTTTGCTTTATGTGACCTGGGTGGTTAATTTTGTTTCAATGGTAATAGAAAAATATCATAATTATATTTTAAGTTTACGCTTATAATCTTCATTTAATTATAAATATTTCTATTTTTAATAAAACTAACAATTTATGTCAAAAAAATAAGTGGTCTAGTCTCGGATACCTTTCATCTCTCTTTTCTTTCTGATTTAGATCGAATTTATTCTGCTATCATAACTAACGTCTCTTTGTTAAAATTAGAAAAGATAAATTGCCACCAACATACTTGTAAAATAATAATTTTAACAATTTTACCAATACTACATAGAGGAGGATCAAAATTACAAATCATAAATATGAAAGTTACAAATAAATAAAAAAGATCGCAACAATTTTTAGTTGATATGTTGAATGGAAATTTGATTTTTTTTTCGAGACCAAATTTATTCTGAAAACCAATAATAGATCTATTAAATCGAATTGATGGTTTTCTTCCAAAAAAAAACGAAACCGTTGTGTTTAAGTTAATGATGAGTTTTCCATGAATTCCGGCATCCATTATGCGGTGACCAACTAAAACTATAGTTATATTAGGAGCAGCCTCGGGGTACTTGGTCACAGCCGCCTTAAACCTCTTCCAATCACGGAGGACGGCCGTCAAATCCCTGACCTTAGCATCTATATGGCGGCAAACAATTCGCATGGACCGTCATTACGACACCGACATCTCGACTGTCTTCACAAAAACCACTGAAAAGCCTCGTCTCCAAGAACCTTACTCGGAGATCCAACTCGGTGACGACGCTGTGTCGCAGCAGGTCTAACAACACATCCTGCTCCTTTTTCGTAGTGGAATTGTCCTTGAGTGAATACCATTTATCAAAGAGAGTGATCGTCTTGTTGTTGATCTTATGTGGTAGAAACCGGTGTTGATCAAATTATGGTCGGGCCGTGGATCGCCGTAGAACATATCGATACTAATTTGAAGATCTTCGGTTCCATTTAGACCTCGTTTCGTAAATGGATTCCGTAGCCACATCACATCTGTGTCCTGATCAGGAACAAAACTATTAATGTTTAACTAATTTTTATCACATAAGATTTTCGTTTTGTAACAAAAAAAAAAAGCTATAAGACTATCGACAACTAATTAGCTTATTGGGATGAGATATTATTTTCTTTAAGAAAAGCGAAAGGTTTGAATATTGGTATTATAAATGGAGGAAAACTGGGTTAGTCTGCCAGCTAATCAATTAATTTTTATATGTTATAGGAAAAAAATAAATATAATCAACGTTTGATAATTAAGAATCAAATTGAATGAATTATTGAAGAGGGTGAATTCAAGAACGCATACCGTAAAAACGAAACTGTATCCACGCTTCAAGACATCCAGAAGGAAAAGCGTTCTTCTCCACATCATCTTGATAAATCTGGCGACATGAAAACCTTCTCCTCCCCGAAATCCACACCGTCCGTCACAGTGCAACCGCTTGAACAAAACCCGTTCGTGAGCCGCTGATCCACGGTGACGAGGAGCAGATGATCGAGCAATGGCCTCGTACCTTCTCCAAGCCAAAAGCTCTCCAAGAAGATGTCCAGCATGGTCGTCTCGGCTTCGACACTTTGCTCCACATAAGCTCCGTTGACGACGGTGATGATCACTGTCTTGTTCGGCATCGAAGCTTCCTCTAATGCCAAATCCAGCTCGTCTTTTACAGGGAGCTCTACGGTAGTCTGTAAGCGGAAATAAGAAACGAGTTTTAAGAATATATATATATATATAGAAGACAATATTAATGGAGTATATACTTACAAAGTATTGGGTGAAGTGCTGGTTTCATTGAAGGGGAGTAAAGGGTTTGAAGGAGACCAAACACAAATGTAGAGAAAACCAGTAAAAGGAGAAAAAATATGGCAGAAGTTCCCGGAGATAAATTTTGGATATTCCATTTGATGATTGTGAATTTGAAGTTTCTTTGGATGAAATAAAGAACAAAAATCTTGTGTCCATTCCATGCAATGCATCTATATACTATATATGTTTACGTCCGTGTTTGGTTAATCCAGAAAAGGGAATAACCTGGATAAAAAAGCATTTTAACGTTGAAATCTGCCTCTTGTCTCATATTACAACCCTGAATTTCCATGAGTCATTTACTTGTCGTATACAAACGATCTCCTTCATCGAAGATGGTCCGACGGTGTTCTCAAATTTTTAATCTGATTACAATTTAGGTCATTGTAAGTTTAAATATTAGACAAATTAGGAGTTGTATTGTGATTTGAGTTTTTTATTATAAATTTAATGTGAATACAAGGTAGTATATGTACAAAAACTTTCAACTATTAGACAATGAACGCTCATACTTTTACATATGCAGTTGCAGATGGCATGGCTAAGCTCGCATGGAATCTGTCTTTTGAATTTCGTTCTTTCCGGGACCTCCTCCTGAGTTTGAAGACCTTCTCCACAATAGCACCCATGGTTCACCAATAGTTGCATGGCTAGCCTCGCAGGAATCTGTCTTTTGAATTTCGTTCTTTCCGGGACCCTCCTCTGAGTTTGAAGACCTTCTCACAATAGCACCCATGGTTCACCAATAGTTGTATGGCTAGCCGGCACTAGACTTGCTAATCCTTTAATTCCCAAAAAGGGGGGGGGGGAACCCATTTCTTAAAATGAATTAATTAATTGGAAAAAAGTTTAAAACTATTATGGGTAAAGCACATAAATGGTCTCCGACCCTAGAGTATTGTTGACTGAATGATCCGACTATTAAAATACATAAATGATCACCAACTATAGAGTGCTTCTTTATTGAGTCTCCAACTATTAAAAATCATAAAATGATTTACCGACTATTAGGTGTTGCTTTATTGAGTCTCTCGACTATTAAAAGTAACAAAATAGTCACCCCCACTATTCATGTGTTCATAACTCGTCGTTTTCGTTAAAAATATGATGGTCACCTGAGTTGGACGTTAACGTATTTACCAAAATATGATAAAACCTGATCCTAGAACCGTTTGAATTGTATAGTCGTTTGAGATTCTATGATTAGATTTTATCATATCTCAGTTAGTAATTTAACGTCCAGCTCAGACGACCATAAATTTTTTAACGAAAAATTTTTTAACGTATGAAAAGTGATTATTTTGTAACTTTTAATAGTCGAAAGACTCAACAAAGTAGGACAATATAGTCAGAATATTATTTTGCAACTTTTAATAGGCTAAGGACTCAACAAAATAAGATTCTATAGTCGAGGGACCATTTGTGTACTTTATTTTTCTCAATAATGATGTTAATTAGATAAATATATTTTTCTTTAATTAATATCGATTTCGAAATTGTTGTATCGCTCAAATTTTATGTGTTCCTAAAGAGAAAGAGATAAGGAGGGATATGTTTTGACCTTTTGAGTTATTGTTCAAATAATGTCTATAAGCCATAATTACATCGAGGTGATTTTATGCTTGCTTTCGATTAAAGCCCTTGGAATTTCTTATATCCTTGAAGTAGAATTATGGGTGTTCAAGGAGGACTCCGATCTGTCATAATGAAAACATAATTCACCTCCGATTTCAATATAATATAATCCCTCTCGGATGATGGTGAAAATGGATGTTTCAATGGGACAAAACACAAACGTGCGAGGGATTTGTCCGTTCCAACCGACAAGTAATAAGTGCTTTCAAGGTTTTAACCATGGTCCCGAATTTAGAGGAAAATGGTGACAAATTGTTTTCAATAATCAATATGCAGCTGTTTCATTCATGTCTACATTCATTTCATTTACCAAACACTGATGAATCCGTGTTTTACCTGCCCTAGTACTTCTTTCCATTCACCTGTTCCCCTTGGTGTAATTGCAGTGATTAGTCCTTCATAACATGCAAAAATTCCAATATTTGATCTAATCAGTCTGAATGTTGTTAAAACGGTATCATATTTTTTAACATTAAGCACTTGCTAATAGCATGAAAGTAAACAAATTAATTTAAAACGATAAAATAAAAAAAATCAATATAGTTAGAAGGACTAAAACCAATATTAGACTATTTTTTCGTATATAGTTTCGTTCATTTGCTTGGGAAGAACTGAATACCGGAAGGTGGATTAAAAGATGGATCTTCAGCTCATTCAGTAGCTCGACGGAAACATAAAACCAAGGTGATTAAAATATGGATCTCTTCTAGATCATTGTAGTAATTGAATTTAAATTAATCGAACAATAAATTGAATTTAAGATAATCTAACAATAGATTAAACATGAATGCCTCAAAATTCCCAGAAAATTATAGAAATCGCTTGAACATTTCTCATTTCTCATTAATAAAGAACTGCACAATCCAATTCCTCCTCTCTCTCCTTACAAACATCTACGCCTCCCAACCACCAAACCCAGAAGAAGAAAAAGGAGGAATAATTAACAATTAAAAAAAACGAAAACCCAGAATCCCATCGAAGTTTTTTCTTCTTTATGATCATCTCTTTTTCGTTTTTTTTCCTGTCTATCCACCCAAAATTGATTATTATACCACATCACTCGCTCTACAACAAAGCAATCATTACGACACCGTTACGATCCCCGTCCGTACAGTTTTGTTGGGCGTGGAGCTCTTGGAATCTGATTTCCTTAGAGATCTACCGGATTTCAACTTCTTCTCCCTCGATTCATCGAGCTCCATCTGTTCCTGCCTGCACTCTTTGCTGCAAAACGGTGTGTTCCCTCTGCAAAAAAAAAAAAAAAAACCAACGATACCCATCAGCAAAAAGAAGCAATATCTTCCATGATTTGAACACGAGAAATCAAAAAAGTTGAGATCGGAAGTGCTACATGAACAAACAACTGACCTGTACATGAAGATATCGGAATTGTGAAGCGATTTCCCGCAAGCGGAACAGGAATCGAGGTAATGTGCCTCGTAGTTATCTGAGCAACCGGGGTAGTAATAAGCCGACATGATTTGCTTATGGAAAAAAGCAGAAGAGGATTGGAGAGGATGATGGCCTTAAGGGAGAGTGTTTGTGTTGAGTGGGGAGAGCGCAGGTTAAAAGCTTCGAAGGTATTTATAAGGCAAATGGTGCTTACAAATTAGAGCTTTAAGATTAGAGCTTTAGTAAAAAACAAAGGTAAATTACACTGTTCTTCACTAAACTTTACTCCATCTCATATTTTACTCACCATACTTTTAATTTTTTTTATTTTGCTAATTAGACTTTACAGATTGAATCATTTTGCTCATTATGTCGTTAACTTTTTAACAGTGTTATGACATGGAACATAAATTAAAATGATGTAGCTTTGAAAAATTCAAATATACTATAAAATGACGTCGCTTTTTGTGAGTAAAATACGAGAGATAGTAAAGTTCAATGTCTCATGGTATAATTTACCCTTTTTATTATCTTCTTCATTTTTTCTCTGTCGACCACCACTTTATTTTTATTTTGGTCACCGTCGACCATTGTATATGATCTCAAATTTCACGAGTCAGTTTGTCTGACCCCATGAGTTCGAATTTGGTGATTGTTTCACCGGAAAATGTCCCAAAACTAGTGAATTTGTATTGAAACGTTTCAGTTTCCTCACTTTCAATCTCAAACTCGTGGACTTCAGAAAAAGTTCTGACAAAATGGAGGTCAGATTCGAACTCAAGGTGTCGAGGTGAAACGACCTATTCCATTTTGAGACCAAACAACCATTATCTACGGCCGTCGACGGTGGCTGACGGTGACATTCGACCACATTCTATTTTTATTTTATTTTTAATTATTTTATATTAAATAATAATAAAAATATGTAATGTAATCAAATGTTAGAGAGAAAACAACAGAGTGAGTAAAATGATTCAATCTGTAAAGTTTAGTGATCAAAATAGAAAACTTGAAAGTAAAATGAACAAAATAAGAGAGAGAGTATAGTTTAGTGAGGACTGCTGTAGTTCATCCAAGAAAAAGGAAAAGGCTTTCACTTGTTGCAATCAAGTGTAGCACGGTCTATTGTAAACACTAAAGACTAGTAGGTAAAATATTGTACAAGTCCTTGTACTATCTAACAAGTCATATTTTGATCGGTACATATTTTTCTTAATAATAATATCCATTATTTTTATTGAATAAAAAGGATATATAACAAAATTACAAGAATAGTCTATAAAACTAGAGTATATTAAATCACGTTAGCATATTTCTTTCCTTAAAACTTTCCAGGGGCACATATAAGTCATTAAAGAATAAAATAACTCAAAAATGTTAAAAATTTAATTAAATAAAACTATTGACGATTAAAGTTAAACATCATCAATACAAATATAAAAATACACATAACAAATTGACATTGAGTCACATTAACATCATTTGTTTATCTCAACTTAAGCACGAGCTAACTTTGGTGATTATTTGAATAAAAGAAAATCGACCCAATGGTTCAAATAAAAAATAAATCAATAAGATATCTAAATAAATGACAATTGCAGTGACGACACCAAATTCAACCTAGATAAAACTAGAAGACGTGTTACAAGAGCAAACAAATAACCCGAGATCAAATATAAATATGTATTCTAATACATAAATTTGACTTTAGAGTTCAGTTCGATATTTACGTTTTTTTGTCCTAAGTACTGGACTTGATACCAAGATTTAACTTTGGACAAGTAAGTTAAAGTAGTAAATTAAATTTTGAAGGCAAATGTAAATACTATAATATATATTTACCCTACTTCAAACTAATTTTGTATCATTTAATCAATTATACCTCGTTAAATTCATGATTCTTCTAATACAAGATCAAAATAAAAAAGTTGGCTATAATACGGGGGCATGTACTGTACTTGTACCGTTCCAATCCGTAAATGACAGGTGTCCGACTCCCATTGGCGATGTTGCGAAAGTAAGTGGTTTTCCGATACGTGCGACGCCTGCAAATCCAAGGGCGGAATTCGAGATCAAAAGCGTTTTAAATCCTTTGGCTGATAATTGATACGCCAGATCTTCTACTTTCTCCCAAAGTTAAAATCATTTTTTTTTAATTTAAAGTCGAGCTTTTAACAAGGAATCGAATAATCCCCGAATAATTTTTTATATTTTAAAAGGCCAGTCCAATAACGTTGGGTTTCTATTGTACATGGATGAAATGTTTTTCAAATGCCGGTTATAAATTTAACAAGTGTTGCGACAGCCAAATTGTTTATTGATTAATTACGGAGTTTAGAGGTTAATTAATCAGTGATTTTCTACGTCAGCGAGAGATTCTTGGTGTATTTAATTAGTGTTTTGCGTTTCTTGTGGTTCAATGAAGTCAGCTGTGCGTTGGATCTTCGAGTCGAGTTACACTTGTTTATTGCTCTTTGCGATCTCGATGGCTACAGGGAGAACGCGTGTTGCAATCAACGAGAACGTGGCAAAATATTGTCTTTCATTGTATTATGTTGACAATTGATTTCCGAGATTCGGATTTTGATTTATTTAAAAAAAATATTATTATTTTTAAAGATTAAGATAAATATTGTTGGAAAAACAGATAAGCAACTTGAATTATATAAACGGTTGAATGTGTGCTTAATGCATTACACAAAAATATATATACATCCTCCTTACACGCTTATAAGAGTACGATGTACTTCACATCCGCTCCATTTTCATATTAGAAAAAAACTTTCATTAAAATTTGAATTTAATTTTGAATAGTTTTTTTTTATGGAAAATTACGCATATAAAACAAGGGGAAAATTTTGGGGGAGGTCCCTGAATTCCACACAAGTCTAGGGACCTCTTGTGGTTTTTGGCTCGTTTTATTTGTGTTTTTAATACCACAATTTTCCCCAAACTGAGATTGAGACCAAGAAAACAAAAAACACTCGGAGCTGAGTAGACGTAGGACCCACTCAGTGGAACACGACCCAACAAAAAACCATAGAAGAACCGGGGCCCACCTGACTCATCACCCCGCTGGCTTTATTTTGCAATGGGGTCCTTGTCCACTGATGCTGCCCGTAAAACCCGGGTAGACGGGCAGCTACATCCAAATTCCGAACGTAATTTACAACCTTTTTCATTTACCCACGGGTACGTGCGGCCCGATGGGATCGCCCAGCTATACGGGAAACGATACCGAGTTATCGGAGGGGATGCGAATTTGTTCAAATCACTGAGTTGGATGGCTGTGGTGTGGGTCGAATTCGACCGCTATAGGGGGAATCAATTATTGAGCTGTGGACAGCTAGCACGTGCTTATCCCCTATTGTTGGAACTCGGCCGTGTTAAGTTATCATTACAATATTCAATAATATTAACTATAAATATAAATAGTTTTTTAATAAAATTTATTTTTAAGGTGGTGTTTGTTTTTACATAGGTAAAAAGTCTGTAGTCTGCGGATCACATCTGCAGCAGTAGAGGTGGATTAAAAGTTTACAACCTGCAAGGAGAATACTGTTTGTTTTTAACGTTTGCAGACTGCTAAAATGAACTGAAATATAAATAAACTGATTTTTTAAACTTAAAAGAGTTTTACAATACTGAGATTTAAATAATTTTAGTTTTACAATACTGAAATTTAAATAATCCATACAACTACAATAATAAATTATTTAAAATAAATTAATTCATATTTTAAAATAAATCAATATATACTAATAAATTATTTAAAATAAATCAATCTATACAACTACAATAATAAATCAATTCATATTTTAAAATAAATCAATCTATACAACTACAATAATAAATCAATTCATATTTTAAAATAAATCAATCCATACTAATAAATTATTTAAAATAAATTATTTTAAAATAAATCAATCCATACTAATAAATTATTTAAAATAAATTATTTTAAAATAAATCAATCCATATTTTATAATAATTTATTTTATAATAAATTATTTTAAAATAAATAGCCTTATTAAATTATTTAAAATTATTTTAATAAATAACCATATTTTATAATTGTTCTTGAAGAGGTTTGAAGACTTTTGAAGACATAAAACCATGTCTGCACCAAGAAGAGCTCGCGTAGACGTTAGAAAAACTTATGTTTTCTAAAAAACAAACGGTCTGCGAAACCTAATATCTGCACGACGCTGACCTAAGAGGTTTGATTAATAATACTCCAACTATTGAGTAATAATGTTAATAAAATGCGAATTTTATTATTTACAAAGGACAAATATCCTTATAAATGTATATATTTAAAACCAATTTAACATGAAATCAATCCGTCCCCTGAATTAATTTCAAATACGTGTCCTTTTTCTATCATTTCAACTCTAATGTTGTGGATAACTATAAAGGAAAAACCACTTTGATAAATATAAATACAGTAATTGATTTGATCTAAAAAATTAAACATTCGATCTTTGAATTTTTTTAGAACATAAGTCCATGTATAGATCTAATACCAATTATAATCTTTTCCAAATTAGCGTCGTTTTAACCTTTTCTCCACTATGAACATATATCCTCTTAACCAATGTCCTAATCTAATCCTTTAAAAAAAATATTCGAATCGAAGTTGCATGAGGAAAGTTTAGACCTAACACGGTAAAAAATAATGATTTTTTTTTCATTTGCTGCAAGGTGGCTTATACTAAATCTAAAAAATTAGTAATTTTCTCACCATGTAGTCTTTTCATAAAGAGAAAATAATGTAAAAGAAACAAGCAAGCAGAGGACTTTGTTTAATCATATATCAGAAAAAAAAAAAAATACCTTTCTCCTGTGAATGTTGGAGTGACGATGATTCTTTAAAATTATGAAATATAAAAGTTTGACAAGGCAAGTACATTTTCAAGTTCTAAGTTTACATATTTTATGTTAACTTACGTGTGATCTATGGACTACAATAAGCAGCATGTCAAATACTCCACCACCTATATATATATATCAGTGCTGATATATAATTCCCTTTGCTGCTTTTATGCTACCATGCGTTATCGAGATTCGAATCTTCAATCATGGTCGACTAGCCCTACTGTATTTTGATTAAATATCAAATAAAGTTAACCAAGTAGAATCTCTTTAGATATTGGTTCAGTCTTGACCATAGAAATAAATAGAACAATATATATTCAGAATTGCATCAGCATCCATGAGATAGATCTGAAGGAAGAGCACTAACCAATGAACATAATGGCAACCGGCACTTTTAGCCTGTGAGAGCTGAGTTGAGTGCACTATGAACATCAATCCCGATTTGTGCTTCAGCTTTCTCTAACTCAGTTGTGGCTGAGCTCAGCTTCTGTGTGAACTCCACAAGCCCTTTCTGAACAAGGTTAGCATCGATTCGATCGAGTGGGGCAGCCTCGACAGCAATTACATCTGCGAATGAGTTATGCAGGCTCGACATTCATGTGACAACTCGTACATCTCTCTCATTGTTTCCATCGAAAGGGTCTCCAGGGAAGGGATGATACTATATTTTATCAAGGGTCAAAACCAGGATGAATCCTTTTTTCTTTTTATTTTTTTTGTGGGGGGGGGGTAATAAATAGTAATAAAATGGGGGTGTCAAGGTTAATTGTTAAACCACCAATTTAAAATTAAAAAATTAGGGTTCAGGGTCTAATTTCCTAAATTTGAATCATAAGCGCTGAAAATAATAGTCTTTGTGATACTTATGAGGGGTTCCATTCAATAGTGTTGACAATCTTTATTAAACTAAAAAAAAAGGTTCTTAACATAATCAGGAATATTAAGGAGCTAATATGAGAACAGATAGGCTTCCTCATACTAAATACAACCCTTCACTCTCTTTGTAATGACCCTTATCAGTGTCACGGTAATTATAATGACCCTTATAACTCCTAGCTCTAAAAGGAGCACCTGAATAGGCATGGAAAAGCAAGAAACAACAAGTACTAGAAAAATCTCCTAAGAGATGTTTCTGTGGGATAAATGGTGCTGCAGGTGCAAGCTATGTGACGTCAAATAATAAATTTCTGGAAAGTATAGTATACGTCATCAGCTAAGGCAATTTGAAGAAGCTCGTGAAATTACAGAATTAGAGAAGAAACACTAAATTGCAGAGCAACAATACAACTATAGGTTCAGAATCTATAAGCCATTTGCGTTGTAATTTTTTTCTCCTACCATATTGATGGGCGGTTCAGGTAATACTGACCCGATGAAAAGAATTAGAGATACACTGAACGGTATCATCATCAATAATATTTACTATACTTGTTTCATAAGGCAAATATTCGAAATTGGAACTGTGGAACAATTAGAGACCTATTATCACCATTACAAAATACAAACTGAACTTACTAATATAATTTCAGATAAAAAAAGGTTGACCTTGCCACCATTTTCTATTACCAACCATACTTAACCACCAGCATTGAAAACAAAAGGAAAATCTCTTAAATAGAAATAAAAAACGAGAAAAGAAAAAGGAAAATCCAAATGTTACCTCTTTGGTGGCCAACTAAGAAGCATAAGGGAGAACGAAATTGACGGTGAGCTTGGAGGGAATGGAGGAAGGGGTAGGGGGTCGAGGCTGCATGAAAGAGAGAGAAGTTTTGGGAGGATCCATGGTGGGCATCACTTTGTTCCACGCTTCCAATAGCCCCATTGCTCGACGCAACATTCTCGGAACGGTTTCGGGGTGGTTCGCTCGGCTCTCGCAAGGTCGGATACGGAGCATGTGGGGTTCTTTGACTCACTTTTCCCTCCCTCACTCTTTGAAAAATGGTGTTTGGGAACTGAAAAATGGAGAGGAGATTGCCAAAATGGGCTTAAAATAGGCAACCCACCGATGGCTCTTTGTAACTCGGTCCACTAATAGCCCGTAAGCAGAAAACAGAAATTTACGAACGAAAGCCTATATATATATAAAGGGCGGCTGCTTTCCCCAAGTTAGGCCAAATGCTCAATCAATTTGAGACAAAATTTAAGGTCCTCTAAGTGCCTCCTCAATTTAAGGACTTCTATGGGCTGCAAGAGTTGTCCTTAATTGTGTAAGGTCTGGTCCTTAGTGGACCATTTTGGCACACAAAAGTCTTTGTTTGAGCAGCAGTTTTGAAAAGGTTCAGTCCATCGAGAACTTTCAAAGGTTTCGTCTTTATTCACTCAGGGCATCAAATGTTTAGTCACAAATTGGCCATATGGCTTTTATGTGATATACTTTCTTTGGACTTATATTGTAGTTTGGTTAACATTCGTATGATACAATGCGGTTACCTTGTTTCTGTTTATTTGGCTTTTGCTTAAATAGTGCAAGCCTTTGTCTGGAAATATAACACTGCTCTAATTACTTTAATTATCTTTCATTGTAGAACCATGTGGTATCCATAACTTTTTTGGATTTGTGGACACTTACGTTGGAGGTTTCATTGTTGATCAGGAACATATATTGATAAGAAATGCCCATTTACTGGCACTGTTTCTATCAGAGGCCGTATCCTTGCTGGCACTTGCCATAGTGCGAAAATGGTGAGGACCATTATCGTCCGAAGGAACTACCTTCACTTCATCAAGAAATACCAAAGGCAAGATATCCTTTTTATTTTAACGTCTTCATTACCTTGCTAGATATCTTGGTATATTTTTCCCCAAAGACTATAATACACATTGATGAAAAACTCTCATGCATGTCATCTAATGTGGCGTTGCAATATTTTTCCAGATACGAAAAGCGCCACTCTAATATCCCAGCTCATATATCCCCATGCTTTCGTGTTAAAGAAGGAGATCACGTTATAATTGGGCAATGCAGGTTCATTGTTTGGTTTCATCTTATCCTTTGCATATTTATCGTCTCCATTGTGCCCCCAACCTCCCCACCGTAACCGCTACCGCCCACACGTGAAGATTGTTACTGACCTCTATACTAATTTAAAAACAAACTTTGCAGGCCGTTGTCGAAGACGTTGAGGTTCAATGTCTTGAAGATCATTCCGGCCGGGTCATCTGGTGGCGGGAAGAAGGCTTTCGCCGCCATGTGAGAGGTCAGCTTTTGAAATGGTGAAATTGCGGTGTCAGGGTGTTGAGGTGTATTCCCGATAGTGTTGGTTTTGGTTTAATTTGTGTATTTTGATGGACATAATTTCTGGGGTGGAAATCCTATTTTTACAATTTAGAGGAACTATTTATGTTCTGTTTTCTGAGTTCTTGAATGAAATGGATTGTTGTGTACCGGAGAAAGTGAAGCTTGTCCCTAATTAGTATCGCCATCTTCTCCCGTTGTTGGAAAAAGATAATCCTTGTAAATTCCAAGTGTTTAATTCGGATTCGGTCCACCACTCAAACCAAATGTATATACATGCGTAAGTGTTTAATTTGGAGGTGTAATTTTGAATTCATTGCATAGGTGTTCTCCTCTCATTTTTTTGTGTGTGGATAATTCTGATTTTATTACCCAAATCAAGGTTTAGTTACAACCAATCCACCAATCTACAATGAAAGAATGAATCTGCCTACAAAATGATTGGTTAGACTATACCCCAAGCAATACAAAGCATTAAATTAGTATTATCAAGTCTGTTAATATTAGTTCCCCTAAGACGGATTCCAACAACGCTTTAATATCTTTGAGCAAGCAATCAATTTCTATAAAATTGGTTTCTATAAAAAAAAGTTCTATTAATTTTCAAAGGTTTTGTTAATTATAATGCTTTTAAGAAAATAATTTGTTTTTAGAAGTCTTAGGAATGGAATTGATTTATTTTTTCAAGGTTGGAATTGGATATGTGACCTAAAAATTTCTTACATCTTTTAGACAACTGATTCATTTTTCAGGATCTTCAAGAACATTATTTTGTCAAAACTAATAAAGTTTAAGGATTGGTAAAGAATGTTTTAAAGTACGAAATTTCCACAGATTAATTTAAAATGGGTTAGTCTGGGGATTAGTATAGAATGTTTTGAAGTTTAGAGAATATTTTAGAATAGAAATCATAATTTGGGGACCTCTTATTGTAATTAACTTAGTGATTTTTGTAAAAATCCAAAACTCTTTTTTTTTTTTTTTTTGAGTTTTCCAACAAAACTGTAATATATGTATATATTTTCATTCATGATTACTTGATTTAAATTCCCACAGACAAAAAGATTTAAATTAATGGTTGAACAAGAATAGTCTCAATAGGAACACGTGGCTGGAAAAATGTATAAAATGACAAGAGGATATGCAAACACAAGAAGAAAGGGAAATGACCATTATAAAACGACGAAGTCTTCATAAATGTAAAGAAATGGACTGTCGTCTTTAGAGAAATTATTCCACAACCAGAAATTGGTTGGTTCCTAGGGTTGATTACAATCTTTATATTATGTTGCATAAAATCAAAGCGTGAGTGATTGAAACTCGTATCCTTTCTTGACATTTCTTTCACGGCCAACCAAATCATTATATACTAATAATCCAAACCAAATCTTATTTGGTCTTACATAGGATTCGTATTATCTTTAAAGTTGTTGTTTAATAGATAACGCAAACGGCAGACGTTTTCTCTCTTTTAATTTAAATAAAATAATATTAATTATATCGAACTTGAGAGCCGACATCCTATTAGTGTCCAATCCCCCAAGGGGCCATATAGGGAACTAACCTGAAAAGAGATCCGAAGAGTAAGAGGTGCAAATCAAAACACAGAGGGACCAAACATGAAGGATTCCAAGAGCCTGAGTGCAAAGGAAGCAAAGCAACGAGAGAATTGAGAAGGTGGCTTACATTTTCAAGCATCGGGTGGTCAAGCAATAAAAACTCGGGAGCCTTAAATGAGGATAGGTGGTATTCAGGGTTTGTTGATCCAAGAGTTTAATGTTCTCTGATGCAAGACCTGCTGCTCTTACACGACACCATTTGTACCTGTTCTTCCATTCCACCATGTCCTTGTCGCGTTTCATATTTACCTTCTTTTACAAAAAGTTAAAAAAAAACAATCTATTTGGTTAAATCTCATTAATCGAATACAAACCAATTTATCTCGGCGGTTAAAAGAACCTCTGCAATAGGGTAATTGAGAGTTCATTATCAAATTATTAAGAATATTTAGAATAAATACTACTTTGTAATTATCTTATCTTAATAAAAAATCATTAGCCGAAAGAGATGGTGGTTACTTGTTAGATCCGGCGAGGCGAGGCCAGTCCCGCTGCTGTAGGTGAACTAAAATCATCTCATTCTGTATATTGTAATCTAATAACTAAGCTAAATATTGTTAAAAACATATTAAATATCAGATGAAATAATAACTGATATAATAATAATTTTAGTTCTCACAAGAGTTTAAAACTTTTATATTTGAAATTTCTTTTTTATTCTTCTATAAATGTTTCATTACTTTCTTGTTACTTTCGTGATACAATAACAATCTAATATTACTTTGTTGTTGTTTCATGACATAATATAATTATTTTATTATTTCTTTGATCTAACATACTCGTTTGATTAGAAGATATAATAAAAAGAATTATATTAGTAGAATTTATAAATAAATGGGCTAAATTTATTAAGTTATTTTATATTAATAACAAATTGATAAAAATATATGAATTTTAGAGATTAAAATTATTATTATATTAAATCATATTATATTTTTCACTTATTATTTCAAATTTTAATGATATATTTATAATAATATTTTAATAAATAATTAAATACTCTCAACCATTTGACAGTAAACGTTCAATCACCTTGCTGCAATTGATGGTACTCAAACCTGTGACTTCTAGAAACAACAACGATTCTTTTAACCACTGAGATAAGTTGGTTCGTGCATAAAATCATATTTTTTAAAAAATTCATTCATTATCAAATATATATATATATATTAATATATGGTCTATAATCTGTCTTATTTGTGCAGCCACATAGGTGTCTACTATTCCTGCAATCTGATGCTATATCCGGCTTTAGTATATAACTTTTGTGCATCAAATTCAGTACTCCTTAATTTGGCTATCATCCGACACCAATTATTGAATAACCACATGATAAAAGAATGATAATTCAACTAAACAAACGGCTCATGAGAATGATCAGATGCTAAAATCAAATCCTCTACCCATCCCATATCTTATGCTTACAATTTCTTCTTTCTTCTAAATTTCTTAATATTATAATATCATCGAGAGTTGAGATAGATATAACATTTTATATTAAAAACGTAAATATTTATAAAATTATATTAAAATTTTAAGAATATAAAATTATAAAATATACTTAAAAAATAAAAAAAAATACTTAAGTTATATAAGAATTTAAATTTAAAAGTAAAATAGAATTATCTCTCAACATCTCTTCGATCCATCCATATGTTATATAGTGGCGGCAGACATCACATTTTTGATCAATAAGATAATTGTATATAAAAGTTTGTTGGATCGAGAAATAAAATAATTTAAATTTAAAATTTATAAAGTAGGATGTTTAGGAAACTAGACATGTATTGTTATTTGTTATATATAGTGATATTTTGAGTAAACTTCTCTTATTGATTATTATATTATGCTTTAACAAAATGATTATAATTTGAGGTAGAGTTAAAAAATTTTAAAATATAAAAAAAGAAAAGAGAGCTTATTAAAATACAAAAACTAAATGAGATAATTAATTACACATGGAATCTCAAAATCATTATCTCATTTTAAATTAATCTTTAGACTTTATAATATTTTATATTGGTCTTCAAATTATCAGTAAAATTTTATTTTAATTCTTGCATTAATTTGGCTTAACTCTATTAGTTAAAAAATAATCTATTTTTCTAAGGTCTTGAAAATTGAACCTGTAGAATAAGTAGAGTTAATAGAACGTTAACAGAATGATCAAAATGAAATGATAGTTCGAGAACTAATAAAGAATTTTTAAAAGTTTAGAGACCAATTTAAAATGGGTCATAATTTAAAATTTGATGTAGAAGATTTTAAAGTTCCAAAACTAATTTAAGACAAAATCATAATTTGGGTATATCCTATGCAATAAACTCAAATTAAATCTATAACTTGCATACGGAAGACTTACGATATTGAATTGGCCAGCTGTTGGTTCGTTGAAGCATGTTTAATTTGGTGGAGCTTCAGTTGCTTTAACTCGCTCTGCGCGGAGTCTTTAAATTCTGCGACACCCTATTTACTGCCCCTCTTCCTTTGCACTTTATTTCAATTAAATGCTGTCTCAAAATTAACCCAACAAAACCACCTTCTCCTTCTCAAACATCTCTTATTCCATAGCATATACATTTCTATGGCGTCGATGTCCTCGTCGCCGCCTCTGTTATACGGCGTACTCGGAGGACCTGTCCCCGCCGTAGAAGTTAATGGAAGTGAACGCTCGCATTCCTCGTCTTCTTCAATTGAAAGTGGGAAGTCGAGTATTATAATAATAATTTTGATCCTATCCATTACGCTGCTTGTTTCGGTTTCTCTCTGTCTTCTTTTGCGGCAATTGAACCGGCGTTGCTTGCGTCACCTATCTCGTTCGTCGACTTCTACAATCATCGCCTCTGCCTCCAGCCACCACCACCACCGTGTCAGTCCGGAGCAATCGCCGACGGCTTTGTTGCTTGATTCTCTTCCTCTTTTCACTTTCTCTTCCATTACTAGCCGCTCCAATAACAATTCGAAGACCGGAGATTGTGCTGTTTGTTTATCGAAGTTTGAACCGGAGGATCAATTGAGGCTGCTCCCTCTCTGTTGCCACGCGTTCCACTCTCATTGCATTGATACGTGGCTTAGCTCGAACCAGACTTGTCCTCTATGCCGCTCGCCTCTGTTTGCTTCCGAGTCGGATCTCATCAAGTCATTGCTTCAGTCGTCTAATGCGACTGAACCGATCGGAAGTGGCCGCAGAGATAGTTTCCAGGTCGAGATCGGCTCCGTAAGTCTCCGACGACAACCAGGATCTGAATCGGGTGAGCAAAGAAGGTCTTACTCCCTCGGCTCATTTGATTACATAATAGAGGAAGAAACAGAGGTGACCAGGAATCAAACGCATCAAAGAAACGTGTCCTATAAGGAAGAGGTCGCCGGTGCTGAGGCAGCTTCGGAAGCGAGCCTCGCCGCAGAGGTCGCTACCGGAAGGAATTGGCTAAAGGAATACCTTGATAGGCTCTCATCTTCGTTCTCGTCTCGTGCGTTATCTTTTCGTAGTTCAGGCAGGTTCTTTACGGGGAGCAGTCGCCGAAGCGATTTCGCCGGCTCAGTCGGAGATTATGACGTGGAAGCCAATCGCATCGGCGAGGAAATCAGCGAAATGTTTCGGTGGTTTTCAGGTGTATAATAGTAAAAATCTTATTCGAACTTTGACGTAGGGACATACCCGCCGTTTTCTGCTTTTCGTTTTGATTAGTTTACCTTACTCTACCTTTTGCTCATTCCACTCTTTTCCGGATCGAGAATATCGTAATTCGTATACGTCAGATAGTGAGCAAAAAGTTTAAGAAATAGAGTGGACATAGCAAAATTTCTGAGTGCAGGCGTTTTACTTTTTACCGATTTACCCGCTGTAGATAAAGAGTCTAGAATTCAAGGAAGAGACAACATTTACAAGGGTAAATTACATGATTATCACTAAACTTTACCCTCTCTCTTATTTTACTCACTTTACTTTCAATTTTTTTCAATTTGCTCACTGAACCTTAGACATTGAACATTTTTAGTCACTCGACCATTAAATTTCTAACGACGTTGTAACTTTGTTATATTAATTGAAAAAAATAAAAGTATAGTGAGTAAATAAAAGTGAGAGTAAAGTTCAATGAATAAACGTGTAATTTATCTTCTTAATTTTAAGTCTTATGTGGCATGTTTTATTATTAAATTAAGCCACACGAGCACCCAGTTACTGAGTAAACGATCGAGTGACCAAAAAAGTTCAATGTTTAAAGTTTAGTGAGAAAATTAAAAAATTAAAAGTATAGTGAGTGAAATAAAAGAGAATAAAATTCAGTGAATAAGCATGTAATTTTCCCCATGTACAATCTATTCCCGGGTAATTTTGTATGCAGCGACTAGCGAGAGCGTTAAAATTGGTTTAATGATCCAATGGCTCACATTTGACCTTTAAAATCTTACGGTAATATTTTATGTAGCCAGATCGTTACAAGTTGTTTGATCATTTTATACTTTGAATTTGATAGTGTTTATAAATAAAATAAAATAAAAACTTAGTTAATGTATGTTTCCCTTAACCTTGGTTTTGATCTGTAATTTGGTCATGATTTTTTTGTTAATAGGGCGGAGGTAGGTGGAGCGGATCTATTATCATAAAATTTTAACCATCAATTGCTCACATTAGACCTTAAAAATCTAACGGTACCAAGCAGCGGAATATTACTTTTTTGTACTAAATTATTACACTCCAAATATAGTGTGTACATAAAAGATTTGTGAATTCGGATATGTCACTATTCGCTTGAACCAATTGATATAAAGTTGTTTTAATTTAATTCGAGACTTTAAGAATGTAATAAAGTTAAATATTTGATAAAAATTTTCTTTTATATTTATGATCATACATGTAATCTTTTACATAAATTATTAGAACGGATAGATGGGTGACACATATGATTCACACCGAGCTCTCTCTCTATATATGTATATATCATTACTTATAGTTAAAAATAGAGCTCTTTCAGTCATCGACTGAACATGATTTCTATTAACCGAATTAATCAAACCAAACAAAGTTCAGTTATTTCGGTAGGTTAACCGAATTAACAACAAAAATTTATAACTTTTAAAATTAAATTAAATTAAATATAATATAAGTATTTTGTTTATTTGGGTTAAAATTTAATTAGGTGTTAATAATTTAATGAATCTAGTATGTTCAAAAAATAATCGGATCTTAATTCTTAATGAGTTTGAGATTAAAATATATATTTAATATATATAATAATTTTAATATTTAATAATTTCGGTTAATTCAGTTAATTAACCGCTTTTGAACCGAATTAACCATTAACCGAATATTAAAAAAATATTAACCATTCTCCGACATAACTAATTTGATGGTCGATCGAATTAACTGAACTAATTTGGTTCGATCGGTTAATTAGGTTAAAAACTGAAAAATG
The DNA here is from genome assembly GCF_006381635.1 of Hibiscus syriacus. Taxonomy (NCBI): domain Eukaryota; kingdom Viridiplantae; phylum Streptophyta; class Magnoliopsida; order Malvales; family Malvaceae; genus Hibiscus; species Hibiscus syriacus. The sequence continues at coordinate 506,800 of NW_024063340.1, read as the reverse complement.
AACACCCTTAGTTAAGAAAGATAAATTATAATAATAAGCATTAATTGGATGTAAAAAGAAAGAGAGATCCATTAATTGATCGAGTTATAATGTTTACATTATCTCATATTATACTAGTTCAAATCAATACATATATCTTGAAAATATACTATCTCTAAATAACATTATAATACATTTAATATTTTCTATTTATTTAATATGCATATTTACGGTATAATTATTAATATTTGACTCGTTAATACAATTTTAATACTATTGTAATGACCTCTAAATATATAAATAATAATTATACTCTTTTTTTGTTATATTGAATATTTTTCACCCCAATTCAAACTTAATTAGATTTGCCTTATCTTAAAAAAAATTGACATGAACTTGAATTTCAAAAAAAGATACCCCACAAATATTGAATCGAGTATAGTTGAAAGTCATTAAATCAGGTATCCCAAGGTGTCCCCAGGCTTCGCTTGAGACTAATCATCCGAGGTACTATCGGGCACGAAAGGTGGGGACCTATCCCAAGAAGGTTTTCTGCATCCACAAGGGCTCAAACTTGAGACCACTTACTTAAACGACCAAAACCCCTTCCGCTCATGTCAACCTTCGTTGGTAGAAATTATAATATTTGATAGTACTAGAAACAAGGGTGTATTTATTTGCTTATTGGGTACGGGTAGATGGATCATTTAATCCAGTCAGTCACTCTCCCCATTTAGAAGTCATTGGAAAGGCCAGAAGCAATAAATTAGTAGTTAGAAGTGGTAGCCCATTAGGTTGGGAGTTTGTTTCATATTTAGCAAAGTATTATATTATCATTTTATTTAGTTTACTTTTTTAAAAAAAAATTAAAACGATACTGAATTTTATTGAAACAGAAAAAGATACAACTTAATAAAGCACTCGATCAAAGAGAGAATTTCTGAGACTAAATCCATCAAAACACTCAGAAGTGTTATATTAATCGAAACATTATTTTGAATTTAACGTCTGCATCCATGGTAACCCAATAATCATCAATAATACTCTTTTGTCTCTATTCAACTAGAGGCTTCAGAACGATGAAGGAGCGACAAGCGAATCAAAGCAAACTTACATGATGTTTCCCAAACTATATCTGAATACATCGACAAACCACCACAAAAGGAAATTTATCAATTGAAAGGTCATCGACAATCACAAATCAAATACGAGCGGCGTGAGAATCTCTACACAATCGCATGTCTACCACAGAGGTGGGTGAACAATCAATCATAAAGCATATAAAATGTGCCACAAGAGTAGAGTTAAAACGTGCCAAAAAGGAAGACGAGCATACCCAAAATACGTGAAAAAGTAAGAAATCAAGCAAAATATTTTTTTTACTAAAAATTAGAAAAACTGAATAAAAATAACAACCTGAAGTAAAATATAAAAAACAATGATAAAGGTGAACACCCATAGTCAACGATCAGTATTAAAAATGGTGTCTTATTGTCGATCAGTCAATCAAAATAAATAAAAAAGGTCTTGCTCTATTGGTGACCTAAGCAATTGAGTTTTGGACAATGAACGTGATGACCTAAGCAAAATAAGCTTGAAGACAAAAGTGTAATAAAACCAAAGGGAAGACACATAATCGATGAGGATTTAATGATGATTATTACTGCATAGGTCACATTTTGCTTTCAGCTTCTAACCATTGTTGAGTTCCTACTCTTTCATTTATTTATTTTAATTTCCATCTTCTACTTTTAAAAATATAAATAAGCTTCTTACATGGCATACGGTTACTTTTAAGGTTGTACTTGTATACATTTCGATGTTCTAAACCATCCACACACGACAATTTTCATAATATTTTTTATTCTTGTTTATACATATATAAACAATTGTTAGGTATGGCTCATAAATATACCAGTAAAGAGGATAAGAGATGGAGCGGAGTGAGCGAACATCAATTGTCCTTACAAAGAAAGTCTCGTTGTGGGGTTACGAATTATGTGGGTTGGGGGTGCGGGGGCGCAGCCCCGCGGTACGGTACATGGTTGATTTTGTAATTATGTACTAGGGTTTTCTATTATAAATATAGATGTAACCTAGACCTAAAATATCATTGAATAAAACTTCTAGCGCCGCCTAGGCACCGAGGACGTAAGCACATTGCCGAACCTCGTAAAATTCTCGTGTTCTTTTGTTTTCTTTACCCGTTTTCGTCAACAATTGGTATCAGAGCTCAGTAGCAAAATTCGAAGTCGCGAAATTCGATGGTCAGGGTAACTTCGGATTATGGCAAACGAGGGTAAAAGATCTATTGGCGCAGCAAGGGATCTTGAAGGCTTTGCGACCTACAAAGCCGGCGTCGATGGATGAGGAAGATTGGGAAGAATTGCAGCAGCGAGCGGCAGGAACCATACGATTATGCTTGGCGGACGAGGTCATGTATCACGTCATGCATCTATCGTCTTCAGACGAAATTTGGAGGAAGTTGGAAAGTCAGTTTATGTCCAAATCCTTAACGACAAAATTGTATCTGAAGCAGCGGCTGTATGGGCTGAAGATGCAGGACGATCACGATTTGGCGCAACACGTGAATGTCTTCAATCAAATCGTTTCTGATCTGGCTCGGCTTGATGTGAAAATTGAGGATGAAGACAGAGCGATGATTCTGTTGTGTTCGTTGCCTCCCTCTTACGAACACATGGTGACTACTCTTACATATGGAAAAGAGACTATCAACGTTGAGGAGATTACTGCAACCTTGTTGGCTCACAACCAGTGGAAGCAGAATGCAGGGGAAAGCTCTCAAGCCGATAGATTATATGTCAAGGGTAATCGAGATCGTGGACGGAAGCCAGAGAAGGCAGGGTCCGGGAAGCGGAATTCCAGATCCAAATCCAGGGATAAGAAGATGATTAACTGTTACAAGTGCAAGGAGGCGGGACATATAAAGCGAGACTGTCCGAAGTTGAAAAAGCAGACTGATGAGAAGCGTGATGGCTCATCCAAGTCTGTGAACGTGGTCGAGGATGATACTTCTGATTGCAGTGAGGGTGATATGCTTTCTATTTCAACGACACAATTGACGGATGCTTGGATTCTTGATTCTGGATGTTCTTATCACATCACGCCAAATAGGGAATGGTTTTCGACATACAGGCCAGTTAATTCTAGTTCGGTTTATTTGGGTGATGATCGATGTTGCAATATTGTTGGTATTGGTGATGTCAGAATTAAGATGCACGATGGCTCCGTTCGGACGTTGAGTGATGTTCGACATATCCCAGACTTGAAGAAGAATTTGATTTCCTTGGGCACTTTGCACAAGAATGGTTTTATCCCTAAGGCTGACGAGGATAGGGAAACCATTCGGATCGTTAAAGGAGCATTGACTGTGATGAAAGACAAGATGACTGCAGGGAATATCTACAGATTGTTAGGGAGTACCGTTGCAGGTGGAGTTCACTCTGTTGAGTCCTGTGATGATACGACAAAATTGTGGCATATGCGCCTTGCTCATCTTAGTGAACGTGGTATGGCAGAATTACACAAGAGAAACTTGTTGCATGGTGTCAAAAGCTGTAAGCTCGATTTTTGCAAGTATTGTGTTCTTGGTAAACAGACTAAAGTCCGTTTCAAGACTGCGAAGCACACAACTCAAGGGATTCTTGATTATGTGCATTCTAATGTATGGGGGCCTTCAACGACATCGTCTTTGGGTGGATCTAGGTACTATGTTACTTTTATTGATGATTTTTCACGGAAAGTTTGGGTGTATTTTTTGAAACAGAAATCTGAAGTTTTTGAGAAGTTCAAGCTGTGGAAAGCTGAGGTAGAAAACCAAACAGGACGAAAAATCAACTGTTTGCGGTCTGACAATGGTACGGAGTACACAGATTCACAGTTCTTACAATTCTGTAAGGAGCATGGGATTCAGAGGCATTTTACAGTGCGCAAGATACCACAACAGAATGGTGTTGCGGAACGAATGAACAGGTCGTTGAATGAAAGAGCCAGATGTTTGCGGTTGAATGCGGGGCTTCCCAAACACTTCTGGGCTGAGGCTGTTAACATGGCGTGTTACCTTATCAACAGATCGCCAAGGGCATCGCTGGCTGGGAAAGTTGCAGAAGAGGTATGGACTGGTCATGATGTTAGTTTTGATAACTTACGGATTTTTGGTTGTCCTGCTTATGTGCATGTACCTGCTGATGAGAGATCCAAACTTGATGCAAAATCGAATGAGTGCATTTTTCTGGGTTACAAGAAAGGTGTCAAAGGATTCAAGTTCTGGGATCCAGTTGCGAAGAAAGTTGTGATTAGTAGAGATGTCGTTTTTGATGAACAGTCCATGTTGCAGCAAAAGCAAGACACGACAGTGGTAGATTTCGAGCAGTTTCCAGTTGAGAAACCAGAAACTTCTCAACCGACTTCTGGTGGTTCCACTACGGATGATTTGCAGGATTATAGTCTCGCCAGAGACAGGGTGAGATGGACGAATATAAAGCCTCCGAACAGATTGGGTTTTGAAGACTTGGTATCTTTTGCACTTACTGTTAGCAGTGATGATCCAGTTACTTTTCATGATGCCGTTACTAGTCAGGAAAACGACAAGTGGATGACAGCCATGGTTGAGGAGATGGAGTCTTTGAATCACAATTGCACATGGGAGTTAGTTCCCCTTCCTGAGGGTAAGAAGTCGATTGGTTGCAAATGGGTGTATAAGAAGAAACCAGCAGTAACAGAAAATGAGAGGGAGAAGTTCAAGGCTCGTTTGGTAGCGAAGGGTTTTGCACAGCAGAAAGGAGTTGATTATGATGAAATATTTTCTCCTGTGGTCAGGCACACTTCAATCCGAGCAGTACTTGCATTGGTGGCTAGTTGGGATTTGCATTTAGAGCAGATGGATGTTAAAACTGCTTTTTTGCATGGTGATTTAGAGGAGCAGATCTACATGCGGCAACCTGAAGGTTTCACTCAACCTGGAAACGAGCATTTAGTTTGTAGATTGAAGAAATCTTTGTACGGGTTGAAACAGTCTCCGAGACAGTGGTATAAACGGTTTGACTCCTATATGATCAAGATTGGCTACAACCGATGTGAGTATGATTGTTGTGTCTATGTTAAGAGCCTTGATGATGGTTCTTTTATTTTTCTATTACTGTATGTTGATGATATGTTGATTGTTGCGAAGAACATGGATGATGTTATCGGTTTGAAAATTTTATTGAGTCAGGAATTTGATATGAAAGATTTAGGTGTTGCAAAGAAAATTCTTGGAATGGAAATTTGTAGGGACAGAGACTCAAGGAAACTACGGCTATCTCAACAGGGTTATGTTGAGAAAATGCTAGAAAGGTTTGCGATGAGCAGCGCGAAACCAGTTAGTACTCCATTGGTGAATCACTTTAAGCTCTCATCAGAACAGTGCCCTAAGACAGATAAGGAAGCTGAAGATATGGCAAAGGTTCCGTATTCTAATGTTGTTGGCTGCTTGATGTATGCGATGGTATGTACTCGTCCTGATTTAGCTCATGCTGTTAGTCAAGTTTGTAAGTACATGTCTAAACCTGGTAAGCAACATTGGGAAGCAGTCAAGTGGATCTTTCGATACTTAAAGGGTACTGTGGGACATGAAATTGTTTTTGGCAGTCAGCGGGATAATCCTTTGGTTGTAGGATATGTGGATTCAGATTATGCAGGTGACTTGGATAATAGAAGATCTACGACAGTGTATGTGTTTACTCTTGGTGGAGGGCCTATTTGTTGGAAGTCTACTGTTCAATCTGTCGTGGCACTATCTACAACTGAAGCTGAATACATGGCAGCGGCTGAAGCTGCAAAAGAAGCTTTATGACTTACTGGTTTAGTGAAGGAGTTGGGTGTTCAACAAGGTGGAGTTCAGTTGCTTTGTGATAATCAAAGTGCTATTCACTTGGCTAAGAATCAGGTGTATCGTGCTAGAACTAAACATATTGATGTAAGGTTCCACAAGATCAGAGAGTTGGTTGCATCTGGAGAGGCTTTGTTTCAGAAGGTACATACTGCTGAGAATGTCGCTGATATGTTCACCAAGCCAGTTACGACAGACAAGTTCAAGCATTGCTTGGACTTGTTGAATGTTTCGAGTTGTTAAAGAAGCAAGGTAACCCAACCCACATTGAAGTTTCCAAGGGGCAGGATATTCGCCAAGGTGGAGATTTGTTAGGTATGGCTCATAAATATACCAGTAAAGAGGACAGGAGATGGAGCGGAGTGAGCGAACATCAATTGTCCTTACAAAGAAAGTCTCGTTGTGGGGTTATGAATTATGTGGGTTGGGGGTGCGGGGGCGCAGCCCCGCGGTACGGTACGGGGTTGATTTTGTAATTATGTACTAGGGTTTTCTATTATAAATAGAGATGTAACCTAGACCTAAAATATAATTGAATAAAACTTCTAGCGCCGCCTAGGCACCGAGGACGTAAGCACATTGCCGAACCTCGTAAAATTCTCGTGTTCTTTTGTTTTCTTTACCCGTTTTCGTCAACAACAATATATACTCATTGGTTCAAAAGTATATTGAATGTTTAAACGTATTTGATTTTATGTTTTTAATATTTATTTTCTTATTAACTCGAAAGATATTGAATATTTAAATATAGTTTATTTTATTGATGAAAATAAATATGGTACGATGATCATAGACGGTTCATCCCTTTTAATTTGAATGAAGAATCTTAGTCGATAGTGTAGACATTGAATGAAGAGATACATGAGAAGAATTAGAGATAGAACTAGTAAAAAAGAAAGTCAGAGGAGAAGAAGAATGTTCTTCTCGTCTTTTATAAGAGTTTATATATTTATCTCTCGTGCGTGTTGGTGTCAGACTTAAGATCATAATTGTTTTTTTATAGATCAAAAGAATGTATAATACAATCGCCAGTCAATATATCTGTCTCTAACGAATTTCTTAAGTTTGTCAATGAGCTTATCAAGAGTTTATAGTCGAACATAATACTTGTTTTATGACAGTTTCTCCAAAGGATGTCTTAATAAACAGAAAAGTTACAAGTGAAAAGAAGAGTATTTGTGAAGATATAATATTTCATACTCCAGAAGGTATAACAAACTTCATATATTTTTCTATGTTGCAACGACTATATAAAAGTAATTTTTAAAAGGGCGATAGATGCTACTACATATTTTTGTGACTAATTTAACTTTTTATGGTATATACTCGGAGCTTTAACCCTAGATTCTGAACCTACTGATATTCTTCGTTTTAATATTAAGTTTGAAAATCAGGTTGAAAACCCATGAATTTTCCCTTCCTTCCAGTACTGTGGGAAAACACTAATGGCATATCCACCATATTAGATACTCTCTCTGATCATAGACAATGCTTGTAATCCAATGTTGAACAGATTAAACAGTAACGCTTGCATCAATCACTTACTGAACCTAGAAATGCAATGCTTGAAAGATGTATTACTCCATTTATGGTAAGGGAAAGGCCAATTATTATTTCAATAAAATGGATTTAAATAAGTACCGACAAAGATAAATTTATAAAATTTTAAGATGATGAATACAAGTTGTCAATAAAAAAATACTTAAATTATATGAGAATTTGAAATTTTCAAAAAGAAAATGTCACGTGAGTATCCTCAATCCTTCCCTGGATGGAAGGAGCAACTTCCATAATTTCGTAAACAACGATGGATAATGCATTAGCAAAGAGCAGAAGTTAAAAGACAAGTGCAAACGAAAAAATAGGAGTAATTTTGAAAGGTCAGATAACATCCATGCAATGCAAGGTGTTTATTGCAAACTGAAATCTGCTGTTGTTTGGTGTATAAACAAGTTCAGGTAGTACCGCACCAAACACAGATTCAAATCATCGGTCTTAACCTTGTTATGACGGTAAACTCGTACAAAGCCTAAAATGTTGAACAAAACAGAGCAGGAGATGTCATCCTTCGTCCCAAATGAAACTTAAACTAGAGAAACAAACACCCTTTGCTATTAACCAGCCATTGGATGATTATATATGTACACGATAGCAAGGTTGCAGGAGTCAATTTTGTCGGCCTCCTTGTCTGGAATTTCCAGCTTGAACTCTTCCTCTAAAGCCATGACAATCTCCACATTGTCCAAGCTATCTAACCCCAAATCTTTCTGGAAGTGAACATCGGGTGTCACCTGCAAGTGATCGATAAAGTTGATTCAGACCCCAATAAGTCCTCTTTCAGGTATTCATTTTGACTCCTATTATAAGGAATGAACTTTTCCATGCATTTGGACTGCAACGGTTAAGGTTTTTCTAAGAAGCAAAAAGTTAATAAAAATACAGATTGGAGACAAGAAACATCAACATTTGGAAATGATTACAAGAAAATAGTATAAAGATGGGAAACAAAAGACAAAGGATGCCGGTTGAACATACATAGAGGCATAAGATAATCTCCTAGATCAATACCTTTTACGTTATTCACAATATTCCAAGAGGAAAATGAAAATAGAAGTGACAAGATAGTCAATATGGTGTTTTGCATTCTTTGCTCCAAGAACATTATTATATCATTACAATGTCAAGATATCACATAATCAATAAAAGAAGAAAGAACAAAGATTTAAAATCCATCTTTATATAGAGGAGAATTAATAAACTCGATGTTACCAAGGATGCAAGCCCTTCTTACTCTTAGTAACGAACTATGCCCTCATATTCAAGGTTATGCACATGGCTGTGAGAGAGCTTAGTTCATAAAAAGCTATCATCTTTCATAGAAATCGTTACTGTCTACCCTAAATAAGTACATTCATCTATAAAACCAGAAAACAAGTAAAATATTGTTATCTCCATTGAGTAGTTTATCTCAAAGTTATGTCAATCAAAAAAGCAAATGATCCATCAAGACCACCTCCTCCCACCTGGGGGAGAATTTAGCAGTTAGCACAACCCGACAATTTCGACCAAATCTAGAATGCAGAATCAGCTCCAAATGCAAGCTTCAAGTTAATACTATTACTGAAATTGCTTCCTATTGAGACAATGAACCTGAAGTTTTCACTTAAACAAATCCACAAAACAAATGCAATCAATGGATTATATTAAAGCAATCTTCGAATTTTAAGCTGATTTTCATAACCCACATTTTTTTCTAGAAAACCAAAGAATGACATCAGATCAACCAAAGAAAAGGGTACCTAATCGATCCCACATATTCAACTGAGGGAAACAAAACCAAATCTGATGCACCGACTATAAATCGGGTCAAATATCAAGTAAGTGCAAAATCATTTCTTTTTAAGAATCGAACTAACGAAACATAAAATTCAACGATTGGGTCAGAAAAAAAAAAAGAGTTATGAAAAATGAAAGTGAGTAAAGAAGGGATAAACCTTGGAAGGGTCGACTTTGGGGAAGCTTTTGATAACGTCGAGGACTCTGTCGATTACTTCTTCTTTAGTAAGGTGATCGTCATGCGATGAGAACAACCGGAGGAAACTCCGTTGGGACTGAGGCCTTGTTCCGATCGCCGGTAGGGTTTGGACGGGAAGCCGAATGTGGCGAAGTACGGCGGCTCTTAATGCCATTCTCTATTTCCTGCGATTGTTGTTAGTAACTAACAGTGAATTAACCATTTTGAATGTTAGGCTAGTTAAAATAAGGCAACCGGATGATCATGCGGCGTGCACGTGCTTCTTCTAATCAATCATATGTGTCCAATTATTGATTTAGTCCTTCCTTCAGAATTTGGGATATAATCTCTTTATTTAATTTGACATAATTTACTCCTTTAATTTTATAATTTCAGTCTAAATTAGTAATATTCATTACCTAATTTGATTAAAATGTTGACATAAACTTTTATATTGAAAACATTATTTTGCCTTTCTAACTCATCACGTTGATAAGAATTTTATGATGAAAGTGGTGTTTTAAAAAATATTTAAGATACCGTTATAAACAGAATGATTAACCATGTTATATATATATATATATATCAGCATAACTGTAAACCTAAAATGTAATTATGATATTTTCTTATTACTATTGGGACAAAAACTAGCCACCTAGATCACATAAGGGTCCAAGAAGGAAAATGTTAAAAAATTAAACCAAAAAACTCGAACAAAATAAAGATAAGAACAAATCTGACTGCACCGACAAACGAACCACAAAAGGGGATGGAACTATTGAAAGACCACTGACAAATCGCAAATTAGAGTCAAGCGACATGAGAAAACTATTCACGAATGCAATACGCGTATCCAAATCAATCCGAGAGCTCAAAGAAGGGAAGATTATGATAACAAATAAGCGTCATCTTGATCAGTCATGGTGATGTCAAATCCAACCCTAAAAAAAAGATAAACGGAAACAACGGTAAAAAATCGTAAACAACTGCAAAAAAATCATAAGATACCAAAAGACAAAGAAAAATGTGTTACAAAGGAAGGGATAAACGTGTCATAAAGACAGAGAGCATGTCACAAAGACATAATTATTCTTATTAAAAACTAAAAAACAAAGAAAAATAACCAACATGCGTCAACCAACATTAAAATCGGTGTCGCTGCCAATTAAACAAAATTAAAAAAGAAAAATTTGGATTGATCAATAAAATTAATATGAGTTGTAAATAAGAAGAAAAGGGAAGAGACTAAATCTTTAATTTGGACATAGTGAAAGAATGAAACCATAATTTAATCTCATAATAATAAGCTAAGTTAACTTGCGAGAGACCAGTTCAATACTAGTGGGCACTAGTAAATTGAACACTCAAAATTCAACCTTTTTTTTATATACATTGTTAAGTTACTTGTGTAAGAGGTTTTAAACTATGACCCTTATTTTAAGTTAATACATAAATCTTAAAAGATTCTATTTTAGTCCCTAAACGATCTCAACTTCCACCCACTTTAAGATTAGCTCGAGAACAAAAATAAACTTAAAAAAGGGACAAACAAACATAACTTTTAAAAAATATTTTATGCACCAGAATTAGCCTGATCAAAATCACACAAATTTCAAATTTTGATTTAATTTTTGATACTACATGTGAACCAATAAGCTCGCAAACCTATGCGAAACTGTTACTATCTATAAATATAAGGATCGTACGAATTTTCTAGCATGCGAATGACCACGTATTACTCATCTACTATTCATGTGAATACACCCTCTAAGTAATCAACGTAACCATGTGTTGATACGCGCAACATCCTAACCTAATTTATCACCTCTAAGACAAACAATTAGGGCCAATTACATAATGATTCTGGACAATCCATCAGCACTGATCAAGTCACCTCCTAAGACAACCAATCAGAGCCAACTATAAGACAACTGTGGTCCGTGGAACGACCAATTAGGATCAGTTACATAACAACCCCTAACCAAGGTCAAGTCCAAAGCACTATAATAATCATGCAAGAGAGATTAGAAGGGACTACGACTCCAATAACCGTCCGGCCATCTCACATAACTATTGAATACTTTACCGGTCAACAAATTTGTCATCTAAAGATGATACGAACATAAGAAAGATGAAATTTTTCATATTAAAATTTAATTTTAAATCTAAATTTGATCCCAATGAATTTGTATAAGAAGAATCCTATTATTTGGACTTAAAACTTTCTTGCTTGGGCCTCCTACCAAAATCATGGAGCATATTGCGTTTGAAAGCCGAAATGACCTAGAAGACCTACCCCTACCACTGATGGTACGACTTTGGAGGTCCAAGAGCTGTGTTTAATTCTGAAAACGTACTGCTTATGAACAATTATGCGTTTGTGGGCTCTTGGGCCATAATTTGATAATATTACTGTAGTTATATTGAAGCAGTGTTATGAGTTCATTGTAATTAGGGAGAAACATTAAAAAGTGAAGCATAAATATTTTCTAAAAAAATTATTTTTTTGAAAATTTACATACAAGAGACAAATTAACATAAACTCAACCCTAATATATATTAAGATTCATGAACTCATAACACTGCTTCAATATATATTTCATTAGATAGCAAAATCAACAAAGAGAATCTGCAATCTTCTCGAAGCGTTTTGCAATTTAAGATGATCTTGATAGGTCTGCAAATTTGACCCACAGTTTTTGTAGTCATTCATGGATTAATTTTTGGTGAGAAATTGGGAGGGTGCATTAAATGTATTCACATGTATGATGTGAGGAGGGAAAACGTCTCTTATAAATGTAGCTTTGAACGAGAAATGAGCTTTACGAAATCCACCATTCTGAGGACATGCCGTCGTCGACAGGGAAAACTCCTTGTGTACGTCGCTCTCAAATATTGCAAATCAAACACGACGTCGACTACACTTGTTACCCTCACATCATGTCATTTATACCTTAAAGGATAGTTTGCGTGGAAAGATGGTGACTAAATGTTCAAATTACGAGTAGTTGTTAACGAGAATAAGTTTATTTTGTCGATCATTGATGCATCGTTTCTTTTCATTTGAGAGGAGAGTTGTAGTCTGAGTAGAGACGACTGCTACTCGATGATTTTATGTAGGTATCGAGAGGAAAAAAGTGGTGTGGAAGAAAAGATTAGTTGTCTCGTGAGAATGTGAGATCCTTTGTTGTCTTTTATCGAGGTATAAATATTATGATTGTAGGATGAATTGTGTTAGATTCATGATGGTGATGATTATTTGTAAGCTACTTTAGACAATATATTTACAGTTGTTATAGCGAGTTTGACTTTGATAAATCACGTGAGATTATCAGAAGTTTAATCATGGACGAAATGCTATTTTCGAAAAGTATTTATGAAATTATAACAAGATCTAATAAAAATTTAACATTATCGAATTTGTTCAGATATGATTAGTATCTCATTATATTAGAATCTAGTATTTTTTTAATGTGTTAAATGAGACTTTTATTTGAAAATATTTCATAATAGACCTTTTTGAGTAAATTTTAAAATAGTATACCTTATTTGATTGTTTTGAAAGGTTGGAACCTTATTTCCAAATAATTCCCTTTTATTCAACCCATGGATCAACATGTTAAACGTCTAAATCTTATTTCAGAGTAGTGGTGTAAATGAGTCGAGCTTGAACGAATAATATTATATTCGTGTTTGTTTGTTTGTTTATTTTTTAAGGTGTTCATGTTCAAATCGTGTCCACTTAAGTTTTTAGTACAGTGTTCGTGTTCGTTTATTTATTTTTGAACGTGTAAGTCTTCAATTAGACTCTTTCATTTTTAGGAGAGATGATAATTAAGATATAATTTTGTAACTAAAATTATTTCATAAATTTAAAATGTAAATATGATATAGAATTAAGATATAATTACACTTTATCAATTAAACATATTTAGGGGTTTAATTTTTTTAAAAATACAGATGAATGTAATTATTAGAGCAATAATTACATTTTCATGTAGCTATATTATGGTGTCCAAATATGCCCTATTTTTTTTTTATTTAAAAAAAAAGCAATGCCTAAAATATCTATATCCATTCCTCCTATAAATCAAAATATAACATAGGCTAAAACACATCCATGGGTTTTTACACATTGCAATAATTAAAGTTCAGATAATTTTATTTTTATAAAAAAATATATAAAAATGAAAATTTCGCCATGATTTCAAAAAGAATCATGGTAGCAATTATTTCATCGTCTACTTTGGCACCAACGATACGGACCTAACCTTCAACGATGGCTTACACAATTATAAATGTCATTAGTTTAACTTAATAATAGTTTATTGTTGAATAATTTGTCCAAAAAAGTTTGCTTCAGATCTAAACAAATTCTTGGTGGCAATGTTGCTAAGATTTTTCATGTCCCACGTTCACCCGATTCTATTCAACCCAACTTTGATGTTGATGGGTCATGGGTTCGACTTTCGAGAACCAACACCTGGAAGAATGATTGAACGTCTATTATTAAATGATTGAAAATATTTAAAATAAATAGTACTTTGTAATCAACTTAATACATAAAAAAGTAAAATCATACTTTCCTATTAAAAGAAAGTAAAATCATACTTCCAAATGTAAGATTTATCGAAACGGTATAAGAAGAAATGATTAGGATCTAATTACAAAACGAAAAAGCTAATACATTTTTTTTAAATTATTAGGCTAATTGAGTTAATGGCTGAGATTAAAATTTTTAAATTGAATATATTTTTTTCGTAAAAATATCTTCATTTTCTACTATGAATCACAATCATTTGTTTTCACTCATCAAACGATTTAAAAAAATTATAAAAATCGTATCAGTGAATCTTACCACTAATCAAGCTCATTTATATACAAGTGTGGCATGTGACACACCATATAGCCCCAGAATGTGGGGGGTGGGGGGGGGGCAGGCACTTTGTTTCTTAGAGTGTTTGAACGATGACATCTCTTAAATAAAATGTACAATTATAAAGTTGTTCTATGACATTATTTTAGTTTCATATGTCTGAAAATTTTATTTTGTAACAAATAAATGTAATATGATACATTTTGACATTTTAATAATTTATTTTCTTATAAAATAACACATTTCCTACACATCTTTTTGAAATGAACATGCCTCTTTCTATTATAAATCTTGTAACGTTTTGTACAAAAAAATTATTCAAACCATCGTTTAATTAAATTATTACAGCTTTATAGTACCATTAAAATTCGTTAAAGCTGATAGAAAAAACTTATTAATAATGGATAGATTTATTATTTTAATGATTAAGTGATATTAATTATTCAGTGTTCAGATTTTATTTCATGAAAAAATTTATATTAAGAAATTGATAATTCTGTCGTCTCATTAAATAAGTAATATATGCAGTCCAATTATTCAAAATAACTAATATCGGTTCGTCGATCGGAGGTCGGACGGCGAGTAGATCGGAGTTGAAAGGAGAGTTGTTGGAGAGGGAAACTGAAATTTTTTTCCAGAAACATGCGGGAGCAAACTGCGACCGCACAGGGCCCCCAAAATATGGGGCCCCAAAAAAGTATATATATAGTGACGTTTTTTCAATAAACGCCACTATAGATGGACATATTGCGACGTTTTTTTTCAAAAAAAGCCACTATTATTGCGCAGGCCCCAAAAAAATCTTAAAAAAATATATATATAGTGGCGTTTTTCTAATAAACACCACTATGGATGGATCTATTGCGATTTTTAAAAAAAAACGCCATTATTGTTGCTCCAAAATCGAATATATCTAAAAAATAAGGCCCTTTATAAGAATTTGTACAGGCCCCCGAAAATCTAGTCACGGCCCTGGGAATAGGGATTTATAATTCAACTCATAATAAAATTGGTTAAACCATGAGTTTAGTCACCAAACTTTATGCACTTTATAAAATGGTCTGCCAACTTTGAAATCTTACAATTTAATCTATCGTTTCTTCCTAAACTACCAATTAAATCTAATACTTTATAATTTCTTAATTTTAGCCACAAAATTAGGGTGTCACATAAATAAAATAAAACGATTGCCTAATTGATGTGATCCAATACGCAGCACTCTATAAAATACATATATGGGAGCTATGCCACCTGGCTGGGACCATCAACTCCTAGATTGACGAATTCAAGGTTTTCTTCCATTATATATAAATGCAGGGAGACTCCTTCGAACCTTCTGAAGAAATGGACACAGATTTGTCTTTCTTTCTGCAGGCTATTTCATTGCACTTGTCAAAATGGAATGAAGTAATTTTTAATCTTATTTCTTTAAAATATATATATTTTGTATAATACGAATATCTTTGTCAAAACTTGAGTAAATAACACCATTCGAAATATATTGTTAAATTCACACGCAATATATGATTTCTACGTTAATATTTTCTTTGTTTTAAAACATCCTGTTAATTAATTGAACATAATCTTTTAACGAAATAAGTAATTAAATTTAAGTTTCTAAATACGAAAATAAGAGGGATATATTTTTTTAAAAGCAAAAATAAAAGAAATAAATTTCAAATATATAAAGCACATAAAGACTTAAAATATATTTTAATGAATATGGTTGGATTTTTAGTCGTGGTTATAGGGGAAAACAGACTTTTATAACTGGAATTAATTAATGCGCTTCAAATACCAATCCCCACGCACTTGACTTGACAACTAGAAGGTGAAGCACCGAAGCTTGGTTTAATCAGTTAGTTGATTCATATGTAAAGGATATGAATTATTAGAAGAATTGAAAACTAGTATTCAATTCAATCAGTTAATTTAATCGAACTCTTCTCAATGTACATTATATTCTCCTATAATTGGGATTAAGGGCATAATTTGAACATTGGATTAAGGGATTAATGTTTATTTTTTTAGATCAAGTATTGGGATATTAATTTTTTTTATATCAACGGAAAAAAAGTGGACATAAGATAAATATAAGTGATCAATCATATAGTTAACCTTTTTTAAAATTATTTAGTAAAAAAAAATTTGAACTGATGAAGAATTTATCTATTCTGAACGAATATAAAAATATTCTTAGATGTCAATTATCCGAATTACTAATATGGACTCAAAATCAGATATTTGACTCTAGCTTTAGATTACAAAATGAATAATATGTTTTTGCTTTTAAAGAGATTCAGATCTTGATCATTGGCACGAATGAGAAAGAGTTTGACCCACGTAGCCTTTGTGAGTGTTAACAAAAATAGGTGGATGGGTGTAGTTGGATAGTAAAGGTCCCACCTAATTATCCCCTAATACCACTAAGACCTAACTTCCTGTTCGGGGCTGGGTGCACCCACCATTAGCACCCACGGCCGAAAAACGGCTATGCCAAAGCCAAGATGATGCGTCACTCTCTCTGCTTAATTCCACTCTGTGCCCAAAGCTCAGACCCCTTTTCTACTTTTCCTTTCAGTCCTCCACTCTCCACCATTAATATGATAGCCCCTCATCCATGTTTTCTCCACTCGATCACGTTCTCATTGGCCCCCACTTTTACTCAGGACGGTGCACAATGTACAATTACATACTTATACAATTAAATATTAATAAGATTACCGTAGAATTTGGCAATGTGAAGCCATAAAGCTAATTGAGTGATAAAAGGGAATTGTCATCTTCTTAAAAATTATGGGTTTAAGCAATAAAGTTTATAGGGTACATATGTATTGTTTATAGGATAAGAAAATTCTAAATAAATAATCCCCTTGTTTACTCCCTAATGATGAACATTTGAACCGAACTATACCTAAATGTTTCATTCATTTGTAATGATAGCTACTTCCATTTATCTAACTCATAAGTATTTTCCCTTTCAAAACAATTATAATAATGCTTACATTGAAAATGAATTAATTTCTATTTATTTATCTTTTTCACTTCCCCGTTGGACCAAATACCACTGCATAATAAAAATAAAAATAGAAATCAGTCCAAATAATTATAATTAAAATAAACTATTATAATAGATAATTAGCCCAATAAAGGCTCGGATACAAAATCGTAAAATTACGAGTCCGGTACGGTTGAGGATTATAACCGATGAAAAGAGCAAAGACAAAAGGAAAAGGATATTAGAAACAGCTTACTCGATGATCTATAAGGTAATTATAACTGTACAGTAACAAAATATATAGATTTTTTTTAATTTTTTTCCAGAAAAAAAATAATATAATTTACGAATCACAAAAACTGAGGAAATGCAATGGCAAAACCGTAGTTTTAATCAATACTCAAGTTTTCACTCACAATCACTGTGGTCAAATGTCAACGATTTAACGCTGCTCAACGGTTATGATTGGCTCTGCCAAAATCAGCGAGCTTCCTGGACCTGTTCGCGCGGAACCCTGCGGCGGTCGCTAGGTGTGGCTTCCACGTCGACGGTCGAGATTCTCCGGGGAACGACATGTCCGGTGGCAATCCGCCCTTCTGGTTCCAGTGCCTGTTAGGACTCGCCCATACGAGTGGACTCATGCAAAACGCTAATCCCGACACGTTCCTCGTCCCTGACCTCGATCTCCTTGCAGTCGTCGGCGTCCGTTTCCATCGCGGAGATACCTCCGGCGATCCTCCCGATGGCGGTCGATCGCACTCGTCTCCCGAATCCACTTCGATGGCCGGGGACATTCCGCGATCTAGGACTCTGCTTGATCTACGATCTCCGGGGCCGAATTGGTCAAATTCTGCCACGCGGGACGCCTTCGATGATTGCTGCTTTTTCCAACGAACGGCGAAGATTGTTGCGAACCAAGACGGCGATGCCGATGCCGAGGGCGGCTCGTCGCACGAGTCCCTATGGGGATCCGAATTGAACTTCTCGGATCTTGACCTGAACAGATTCGAAAAAAGCGAGAACCGGTTCTTCTTCTTGAACGATCTAGTAGATTCAAAAATAGGTGGTGGATGTGGCGCTATTGTAAGTGGGGCCCACTTGAGGGGTGCTGTAGAACCGTTGATGTTGTATCCACGTGGCACTATTATCGTCGGATTTCCTCCGACTGACGTAAGGAGAAACGGACCGAGGGAAAATCAGCGGCGGCGGGTCGGACATCCGGCAATCATCAGCGACGGCACGGGCCAATAGAGCCTTTTGAGCTTCTGCCTGTGCCTGGGCCTGGGCGGCGATGAGCTCCAGAAGACGCTCCCGGACACAAGTGGAGCAAACGCCGACGCTGCTACTCAGGTCGGCAAGATGTTTCTTACACCTCATTTACTTCAAAATTAACAAAAACTCTGGGTTTTGCTTCTGAAAATTCTGGGTGAAGCTGCGTGCATATATATATATATGTATATATATATATATAACTGTGAAAAAGTATTACGTGGTTAAATGATTTGAACTTTGAATGTTGAATAAAGATTAAAGAGAATATTTGTTTTTAAGAAAAAGAGATGAGTGGGTGTTGTGTTGCTGTAAAACAAAGGGAGATCTGATGAAGAAATCAAAGGGGAAGGTTTGTATTGTTTCTGAGGTTAAGGGGGGAAATGGAGATGAGAGAGAAAGACAAGAGTACTTGATCTTCATGTCTCTTTTGATTTTCATGTTATAAAAACACAATAGAGAAAGAAAGGTTTGGATGTTTTTTTAAAAATATAAAAATAAGTTTTTAAATTATATATTTTTTATTTAAGTGTTTAAATTATTATTTTTATTATTTTATGTGTTTAATGTTTCTAATTCTATATTTTTAAGTAATTGAATTGTTATTTCGTTAAATATCATGTGTCGCATTTATAAAATTTTAAAAATTTATACATTTTAGAAAATAAATTTTTTAAAATTACACAACGTAACAAATGTCACGTGACGACAAAATTTAATGTTCATTAGGATAAGACACATAAATAGTAATGTTAAAAGCATTAAGCACATGAACGGATAAAAAAAAATTAAAGACTTAAATAAATAAATAAGGTATCAATTAGATTTCTGTTAATTTTTTTGTTGTCACGTGCTTCAATTAATTATTTACATGTAACCTTTTCATTTATTTATTTTTGACCAAATACTCTAAGCTTCGGGTTTATTTAGAAAAATAAAATAAAAATTAACAAAATCTTAAGAAAAATAATTAGAAAATATGTAGTTTTGAATAATGATCGTTAAAATTATTTAAAATTATTTTTTATAATACAAAAATGTAATTTCTCATAATCGTAAGACCAAATCGTAAATAAATTATGAACGATTTGAATTTATAGAATTAAAATAGAAAAATAGAGATTAACAATGATAAAGATAAAAAATGAAAGAATAGTAAAAAATAATGGGAAAATGTATGTGTTTATGTGTCAAAAATCAATATATATTCTAGGTCATTGGCATCAAAATCGTTGCCAATTAACGATGAATTTAAGGTATCAAATGTATTTCCTTAATCAGTTTGTCTAGATCCCTATTATTCTTTTCCCTAAATAAGCCTAAACGTCAATTGTACATTTTTAGAAAATGTATAAATGATTTCTTATTTTTTTTAATGGTAACACTAATAAATAATATTTTTTTCATAATAGTTAATTTTTTTCATGCACATATTAATTTTACGAATAATACGTAAAACTGGATGAATA
Organism: Hibiscus syriacus; assembly: GCF_006381635.1. Classification (NCBI taxonomy): domain Eukaryota; kingdom Viridiplantae; phylum Streptophyta; class Magnoliopsida; order Malvales; family Malvaceae; genus Hibiscus; species Hibiscus syriacus. The sequence continues at coordinate 486,805 of NW_024063340.1, read as the reverse complement.
ATAAAAATTATGTTATATTAATCAATCAATTATCTGTTAAATAATAAAAAATTGAAAATAATTTGTTTAGTAACAAACAAAACTTAATTTGTTTTCTTGTTTAAATTTAGTAGGAAAGGAGACAAAGGGAGGGTCAAAGACGGCCCAATATTCAAAAAGAGGCCACATACCACAGTATAAACACAGTCCAGATATGAAGGAGGGTTTTTTTTTTAAAATAAAATTGAGGTTTAATAAAAAAAAATATTTAAATTATATTTAAAATTGACTTTTGATGTCTAATTTTTTTGGGTTAAAATTAAATACATAATGTTTTCTCAGCTACACTTTTAAGTGAAAACATTTAAAAAAATTCGTTAAGTGATCTATGTCCCGTTTATATTTTTATTTTTAAAAATAAAATATTATTTAGAAATATTTTTTAAAAGTAAAAAAATTAACGTGACATGTGTTACTTAACGGTTTGTTTAATGATAAACACCTAAAAGTGTATCGGAGAAAATATTATACACCTATTTTTAACGAAAAATCTTTAGGCATCAAAAGTTAATTTTGAGTATAGTTTAAACATTTATTTTTATATTAAGCCTAAAATTAATATATTATTTTTTGACAAAAAGGCATTAGGTGTCCTACTTAAAAAATCAATGTGACTGTCATATTATTTTTTCTTTCAATGTGGTCCTCCAACTCAGAAAACAAATTCATTATGGCTCTTTGACCAACATTTTTTTTACTGAGTATTACGGTGTTGATGTAACAATCCACTGTGAACTGTCAAATCAACACCGTAACGATCAACGACGAAAATTTTTGGTCAAATAACTACATTGGATATGTTTTTATGAGTTGGAGGATCATATTAAGAAAAAAATACTATTGTTTCTTTTAAGAACATAGACCTCTAATATATTTTTTCATTATTTATTAAATAAAAATAGTGCATACATTTATATGGTTTATCATATCATTATATATTCAATAACATTTTATATTATATTTTTCTGTATTAGGTGCAACTTTATCACTAGCTAATCCAAAATTTTAAAAACATGTATATATGAATATAATTATATAGTTTAGAGTGATTATAATATAATATTTGTTCATAATTTTATAATTATTAACAATTAATAATGTATATACACTACAGACGTAATTACTCAAATTTAATACCTTTGGAAAAAAATAATACTCCATTTAACTATCAAGATCACTTGTTAAGATCGTCACGAATAGAGGTGAGATTCATATGATTTTCTCCACCCCACCACTGGAAGTGATCGATCTAGTCCAACAAGAAGCTGCAGATTGCACGTTAACAGTAGATGACTAATCCGATGTAGTTTATCTCTTTTATTCACCAAAAAAAAATAAATCCAATTATTAATTTAGACATTAAATCTTAATTCAAGTTTGTCCTAAAACATATTTAAAATATAAGAAAATTTAAATTCGTCTATATCACTACTGACGTATTAAAAACTAACATCATTAAAATTTATAAGAATTATCCTTTATTTTTTTATAGCATGTTAGAATTAAATTATAAGTCAATTAATAAGGTTTATTTATATATTTTATGTTAGATTTAATATAATATTTAGTATTTAAACAGTAATAAATTTATAAAATAATTTGTTTGATTTATATAATATTGATGTTTTAAACTTGATTAAATTCTACTAAAATTTAAACTTTAACTGAAAATTTAAACTACAATTTTAAAATGACTAACACAATTAACTTTAAAAATGGGTTGGGGACAAAGTTGAGTGTTGTCCAGCGTGGGCAGGCAAGGCAACTCACACGCGTGCTTTGCAGTTTCTAAAGTCATTGCACGCGTTGCAGTTAGTGGTGTGCAAAATTACCCGATCGGTTGACCCGGCCCACCAACCCGAATCTAAAAAAATCGGGTAATTCTCTAAAAAAATTACCCGGCCGTGTCGGGTACCCGGCCCGATATTTCCCGGATCAGGCCCACAAAATCTAGTTTTTCCGGGTACCCGGTTACTCGGGTACCCAGTTACTCGGGTACCCGGTAACCCGTGTACCCGGTTAGTTTTTATTTTTTTTATTTTTTATATAAAATTATATAAAATAATAATTATTTATATTATGAATTATTATATTTTGAATTTTGAACTTTTAAATTTTATGTTCGGATATTAAAGTATGTAATTCGAAGTTTCGAACATTTAAATTTGTGTATATATTTTTTTAAATTAATAATTTGAAAATAAAAAATTAAAAACCGGGTATCGAATATCCGATTACCGGGTACCCGCAAAATCCAGATATCAGATTACCGGGTACCCGTAACATCCGGGTCGGGATACGGACCGATAAATCGTCGACCCGGATTTGCACAGCCCTAGTTGCAGTAGAAGAATGGGAGGGTAAGTTCTTTTCCGCTCATTATTAATTTATTATTATTTTATCATCACTAATTTTAAAAAGCCAATCATATTATTTTGGAGAATACAAGTAGATGAGATGCCCTAAAACGGGCTAAGAGAGATGTCATTTGACTCAAAATGTCTCGCAACAATGGCTTAAACTGTGTTTCAAATGACCCTACAGGAAGAAAATGGACATGAATACAAAACAAAATAATGTTCTAAATTACGGTTTCTGGAAGACGTGCGTGGTATGTTTCTAAATGCATTATGCATAGAAAAGAAACTAAAAACAACTGATGATTTTCTTTTGCATGAAAGTGGAATTTCAAGTTATTTTAATCGGTGATTTTATCTCAAAAAAAAATCATCTTAAAAATAATTAAATATCAAAATAATGTCCTTTCCTTAATATTTGTCGATCTAATATCCATTCGTATTACGTGACAGTAAAACAAGTTCTACAAAATCGCTTTACACAAGTGACATCTTATTCAACAAAGACGTATTCTACAGAAAGTGCCTTATGCTTATGTGGCAAAGGCGATTTTTACACAACGTGCCTTTGTTAGATTTTTAAACCTCTAAAATTTACATTAAATATAGCCTTAAATAGTATTAAATATATGGAATTTAATTTGAATATAACATTAAATATCTAAAATTTAATCCAAATATAACTTTAACATCGATGAAGAACATGAGAATGAAGATGAAGAGCAATCAATACGAAGAAATCTTGTTCGAAAGAGACAACCACCATCCCGTGAAACGCATTCACGAAAAAGACATTGTTAGTTTATATATTATTTTATTTTTTTGAACTTTTATAGTAATTTAGGATATTTAAAAGATATATTTTAATTAAATTTTGGTTATTTAATATTATAATTAATGCTATATTTAATCTAAATTTTGGATGTTTAAATATCCTACAAAAGTGTGTTATGTATAAAGAGTACTCTTCCAGGTGGAATGTCACATAAGTATAAGACGTTTTCTATAGGACACACCTTTACTGAATGAGATATCACCTATGTAAAGCGTTTTGTAAAACGTGCCTCATTACGGTTTTTATAACCTTTTTTTATAATTTTTTAGAAAAATGACCACCCAACTAGCATTATATGAAAAAATAACTCTCAAATGACTCACGTAATAATACCTTACGTTCTGTAAAAAGTGAAGTTATACCTCGCGTTTTGCAGAAAGTATGATAAGACCTCGCGTTCTGCATAAAGCTATATATTCATATCATACATGGCCATTTGTGGTCATTTTTCTAAACAATTCTAGATGGAGGTTATTTTTATAATAAATTAACAAAAAGGCCCTCATTGCCGCGTAGTGCGAATAGGTACTAAATCGATAAATATCGGAGAAAATGTGGTATTCTGGCATCTAATTATTTTTAAGATAACTTTTTAGGCAAAATTTTCATTTTAATTCGCTCTAGTCCAACATGTCAGTGATTAGAAATATATAATATCTATAACTTTTCTCATCGATGCGATCACATCATGCACCTTTTGAGGTTAGGTATTATTTACATTGGCTTTGTGAATAAGATAAGGTTTTTGTTTGGTGAATCATTGATGCATTACATTGAGAAAAAAATAAGAAAATAATACAAGCAGTGAGCTTCATCCTTTATAAGTTCAGCAGATTCAATGAATTCAATAATAATAAAAAAGTTCATATGATCCATAATTTAATCACAGTTGAAAGTTGAGAGAATTACTGTTTAACGACGTGCATGGAATTCAGTGTTTTGTTCGAGAGCCTTTGGAACTCATCAACCACGACAAAGCAAAAACAAAAGAAGTCTGAGAACGGTCAGAGAAGGAAGAAAACATAAATAAAATCGAAGAGAAAGCAAACAGGGCATGTAATGATAAGAGAGAACGTATATTGTAGTACATTTGTTCTTCTTTTGTGGGGAAGAAGTATTAGATTAATATTACGACTTTATCTTGTTTGAAAACTAATAAAGTATATATTAAATTTTACAAGACTTATGATATGAGTGAACGACAGGTTTTTACAACCTTCAATATATAAATATATATGTATTCCTTTCATGATAATTATATTTAATTTTATTATAAAATCATAATATTTCATTCTTGTTTTCACCGATTACATTTATTTTATCTTTATTTTTGTATTTTTTTAATTGTATTTTTTTAAATTGATACAATGTTATCGATTATTTTGATTTATTATAACAATCTTTTATCATAAAACTTTAATTTGAAACTCGGACTCATATTTTAGATTTTTAACATTCATAAGAATATTATATTAAGTGTTCTAGATGTTATATTTATGAGATTAGAATCTTTTAACTTATATATATTTATATATCGTTAAATATTTTTAAATTTTAAAAACTTTTAAAAAACCTGGTCGCTTTGTTCTTTCTACTCTCTTTTCTCCTTTTTTTTCTTCTTTTTTATAACTTATGTCAATTTTATTAATCAATTCAACTTATTTTTCTCTAATTTTGTTTAATTGGCGGCATCATCGACTTTAATACTAGTTGTCGCCCTCCTGTTGGCTTTTCTCTTTTTCTTTTTTTTTAGTTTTTAATAAGAATAATTATATCTTTGTGACATATTCTTTTCATTTATGACACGTTTATCTATGTCTTTGTGACACATTTTTCTTTGACTTTTGGTAGTTTACGGTTTTTTGACGTTATTTTAGTTTTTTCTTCTTCTCTAGGTTGGATTTGACATTGCCACGACTGATCAAGATGACGCTTATTTGTTATCATGTTGATCATCCCTGCTTTGGACCCTCGAATTGATTTGGATACACGTTTGTGTTCGTGGATAGTTTTCTCACGTTAATAAAAATATACAATAATAAATGCAATTAAAATTTCAGTTTCAATTTGAAAGCAAAATTTGTTCCTTGAAGTAACAATTTAGAGGAATGTAATTAATTTAGATACTAATATATATATATATATATTTTAAAATTATATAATTACTTTAATTATGATTAAAATTCTATATTCACATGCACCTTATATATAAAAGGGAGAAGTACATAAATGGCCCTGGACTATAAAATAATGTTTTGATGAGTTTCCAAATATTAAAATTTATAAAATGATCATCTAACTATATGACATTGTTTTCTTGAGCTCTTTGACTATTAAAAGTTACAAAATGATCATTCGACTATTTATATGTTCCAAACTCATTTTTTTTAAAAGAAAATTTACGAGTTTGAAATATATGAATAATATGGTGACTATTTTATAACTTTTAATTGTCGAGAGACTTAATAAAACAACGTCCTATAATCATAGAACCGTTTTATAACTTTTAATAATCGATCAACTCAACAAAATAATATCCTATAATAAGTGGACCATTTGTCTACTTTACCTTGTATAAAATTAGATATTATTAGACTATTGGGGGAAAAAAGGAGTTCGGACCCACCCAAATTGGGGCAAAACTTTACCGTTGAAAAAAGGAGATCCCAAAATACGAAGAAGCTCTTGGGATCGGATGATGAGATGAGGCTGCTCACAACAACATTCCGAGCGGTGAAATCACCAAATCAAAATATAAACCCTAATCCAAACCCTAAACCTAGGTCCTTAAAACCACCGTTGTCGCTAGAATCGAGCGCCGTTGCGAAATCCAAATCAAAAGAAAAGGCGTGGTGCGTTTACCTAATTCTTTCCACCAATGCTCCCATTAAAACCTACGTCGGCGTCACCAACAATTTCTCCCGCCGGTACGATCTTCATTTTCTCATTTCCCAATTTTATTAAGCTTTAGCGTCAAATTGTACCTCAAATCCTTATTCGTGTCTCCTTTTTAGTTTTGGGGTCTAATCTTGATTGATTGTTTTTTTAACTGTCTAATCGATTAAATTTGTGGAAATTGTTTATTTGATCAAGTTAACAGAATGTTTATTCCCCCTTGCAAATTTACAATTCACTTTACATTAGTTAATCTTTTGAAAACTTGCGAGCTTCTTTGTTGATTGTTGCGACAAGTTGCACTTCCTTAAAATTGACCCTGCTTTGGGAGTCTTCTTCTTTTCCATAGGAAAAATAATTCAAAATAACTAAATATTGAGCTTTGATATTTCAGTTTGAAACAACATAATGGTGAACTTAGTGGTGGTGCTAAAGCATCTCGTGCTGGAAGGCCATGGGTCTGCGCTTGCTTAATTCGGGGTTTCAATGACCAAAGTGAAGGTATTTTTGCTCGATACTTTTATCTTATTTAGCTATTTATCGATTAAAAGCACTCTTCAAGTCCTTGTATCATAAGATCATGGAGCGTAGTGCATTTTCTTAGTGCTTCTAAAATGAGTAAAGCTTATACATTCGAAAGGAGAAAAAAAGGTTTCAGTATATTAGTAAAATATGCAAAATGATCATTTTTATAACCCGCTAGGAAAACTATTAAATTTGTAAGATGGACTTAGTTAAATAACGTGATATTAATTTAAAATGTGAAGTAACCTGTTAAGCTCGACCCATTGTAGCTTAAAATAATTGAAGCATTGCAGAGCTTTTAAGCTTCAATGGGTTGGATGAACATCCCACATCATTTAAAAATGACAGTTAATAAAATTAGCATCTGTTTTGTTCCCAATTGCTACAAAAATGATCATTTTGTGTGCTAGTTTTAAAAGTACATGAACTAAAATAGACTCTGTGCAATAGTATAAGGACTTGTAAGGTGCTTTTACCGAGTATTTATATCTATGAAATTTGCTAATATGATTCATGCGTTAATAGTCAAGTGTATAACATTGTTGATGTTTCCCTTTTCTTTATTTTAGCTTCTGAGTTTGAATCCAAATGGAAAATGATGTCAAGGAAACTGCCTCGCAAAAGGAAGAACAAGGAGGCCGATGATTGCTCCCTAACGTTATTGCAACACAGGGAGACAGCCCTAAATAAGGTTAGTGGTTCATTGGATTGCAGTCTCTTGGAAATTGAGTGGCAAATGAGCACTTCCTGATTTAATACCAACCATTCTTACATAACCTTTCATTATAAAAAAAAATGCATTCTTGAATGTTGTATGATTGGATTATGGAATACTTATTGTAATATATGCTATGATTTGTAATCATTGTTCAAAGGGAAAGCCTAAAGTTATTGCGATGATTATCTGAATAGTTCATTTTTTCCCTTGTATTATTTTGACTGCGTGGATAATCTAGTTTGAGAGAGCTCACAAATCAGTTGTGGTTAAAGGCTCTGTTATTACACTGTTCAATACAAGAAGTGGGTGTTTAAAAGTAAAACCTGGTAGTATGATCATATTTTGTCTTTTTGGCCCCTCAATTTTATTAATTTAGTCAATTTATCCGTAACAATTTTATTGCATTCCTTTTAACTGAAATTTTATTTTTATTTTTTTGTTAAATTGATTCGAAAGTGTCGGAACAATAACAACTCCATTAAGATGACATCAGGTATTATCTTTTTCTACACGCCCTCTTTTTTTTATTTGAAAAAGTAGCTATTTGTTTTTATTGAATGTTGATATTAGTTCTTTTTTTTAAAAAAAATTAATATTGTTTTTACTTTTTTGACATGATAGAAAAAGATAAATAATTATCAATATTTTTTTATAATAAGACAAAATAACTGCTATCTGTTTAACGATCCGTTATTGTAATGTTACATTTGGGTTAGTTAAAAAATAGAAGTTTGAGGATCAAAATGAACACAATTCAAATTTAAAAGTAACTAAACTGATAAAATTGAGGATGTAAAAGTTTTTGGATAAATTATACGAATAGTCCCTTTTATTTTCGATCTGATCGACTTTGATCACCGCTTTAAAGATTAAGTGTGTTTGGCCCTTGCGTAATTGATCCGTTCGGTCTAAGTTCCTCAGACTTTAACTTCTGTTAACCCTTTAGCGAAAATATTATGTGGTAATTAAAAAATAAATAAAAAATTCCACGTAAATATTTCATGGAATTTGAAATATTAAAAAAGATGCACGTAAACACCAACTGATCGATTCTCTTGTTTCTTCCTTCTTTTTATCTTCTCTTAATTTTCACTCTATAAAGTCGTATGGATCTGTGGGTTAAATTGCCAAAATACTATGGGTACAGGAGAGAAAACCCATTGTTCTCTTCAACTCTTCTCGATTCCAGCTACCGTTCGATTGGTAAACCCGATAGAGGTGAAGCAAAAGAAGATATGATTTTCTACAGAGAGGCTAGCATGGCGAACAAGCTCAACAACAATTGTTCGTTGAAGGATGATGAAATGACGAGCCTCCAACATGCTTGCATGATCGAAAAATGGATGGAAAAGAAGTGTGAAGATAATAAAGTTTTCATTAGAAAAAAACCCAGTGCTGTTGAACTCTAGTTCCAGCTCTTCCAATTCCAGTTCCGGTGGCGAGTTTTCATCCTTCGAGTCTGATTCCTTTTACGGTGCAAAATCAAGGTCATCGTCTTCAGCGTCAAGTAATTACACCTCTCATAGGCGGCCTAAGCCTATTCGGACCGGCGTCTTAGCTCGGCAGCCTGAAGTCGAAAGCAGTTTCCATGGCGCTACCCAGCAAAAGCGGAATCATGAATTGGTGGTTTCGTGAGGACAAATCCAAGGCCTTGAAGATTTACAGTGACCTCAAAAAGGTTAAGCAGTCGATATATCCTGGTGGTAAACGATGTAAGCTGTTCAGCTCCTTACTATCTCTCACCTCTTTTGCAGCCCTCCCAAAATTACTCTCTGCATCCGCAAGCTACTTTCCAACACAGATTCATGTTCCATGTAATACCCATCAAACAACCACTTATTTTTTATGTTCCAAAGAATCCACCAGATTATCGCAAATAATATTCTTTAATTACAACTTTGTCATGTGGACTTCTCATAGTTAATGGGATTCGTTAGGAACCAGTCCTTCATATTACTATTGAGGAATACTCGAAGTTGTGCTGGCTGGACAACTTGGTTCTATACCTTTTTGGCCTCACAATAAGACCACAAAACATGGCTTGTACCTATAGCTCATTTCTTACAACACTCATCTACATCAAGATGTCTCCTTACGCATTCTTTGTTTGTCAGTTGTCGGTTTTGTACATCGAGCCATAGAAACACTCGGATTTGCTTGCCCGATAAACAGACTCGGTTGGGAAAGTCGTCTTCTCCTCCCATCGCCAACATAGTACGTCACTGCCCAACTTATCCTGTGGGGGAGGGTGTCGTAACGTTTTTTCTACAACACCTGCAGCAGGTAAGACTAATCACAGGTTCTTCCAATTCCATTGGCCATAAGTCGTGACCCAATTCTTGACCGGTGTTGGACTTGAAACATCTAAACCAGTGTAATATTAATATATGCAAAACGGGCTCTCATTGTCCACCCACATAACATACCAAAAATTTGTGTACTCGCCATTCCGAATGCTCCAATAACTCTAACATAATCTTAGACGTTGCCAATTCCTTTTGTCACAAACGAAAAGGGACCACGTAAGACTTCCTGTTAACAGACATTAATGGTTGAGAAACTTATGGTTTTCAGAACCGGACCGGTCAGCGAACTGGCCGTGCTACTGGTCAACCGGTCGAATCGGTCAGACTGGTCGGAAGAACCGGACGACGTCATAATTATTTAAAAAATTAAATAAAATACCAAAAACATTTAATAAAAAACAGTTTTTTATATCACAAGTCATATTCAAAGCAAGTCATAACATATAAGTTAAAAACCATAAAATCAAGTGAAACAAAATGATTCAAATCAACCACAACATAATATTTAAGGTAAAACATAATAAATAATAAATATAATTATATAACTATAATCAAACGAAGTCGTTTGATTTAATTTAAAAAAAAACAATCCCACGTGACTCAGAAATATAGAAGAGCATCCCAAAAGTCTAAAAAGTAAAAATATGAGAACAAAACAATCTCACATGACTAAGAAACATAGAAGAGCATCTCAACTGACTTCTATAAATAATAGAAGTAATTTGACATTCAAAATCATAGAGCCTTTTGGTGAGCACAGAACGAACTATTCTTTTGCTTTAATCGAGCTCGAATTTAAGGCTGCAATTGAGCTTCTAATTTTTTTTGAGTTCGAGCCTTTTTGAGTTCAAGTTTTAATATTATATTTCGAGTTCGAGTTGAACTTGATAATTTTTAGCTCGTGAGTTTTTTAGTCAAGGTGAGCTTACTTTTAAAGTTTTCGAGTTCGAGTCAAGCTCAACAATACTCGAGTTCGACTCGGCTTGTTTAACAAACGACGTCGTTTGATTTAATTTTTTTTAAAAAGAAAAAATTAAAACTGGCAGTTCATATCGGTTTTGTCGGTTTTCAGCCGGTTCACACCGGTTTTACCGGTTCACGGTCCGATCCTGTTCGAACGGTTCAAACCCGATTCAACGATTCCTTACGGTTCACTAGTAACGGTTTAACCGGGTAGAATGAACCGAACCAGGCAGCGGTTCTTGATTGAACTGGCCGGTCCGATTTTCAAAACACTGCGACGGACCGATAACAGAAGGGACCAAGTGTGCTTAATTTTTGACCAATGACCAAAGTCTTTAAGGGGAAATCCGCATGGCTTACCCAAAGTCGCGTGTAGGAATCTTCTAATTTCAAAAAATAGAACTTATTTTTTAAAATTTAACTTTGTTTTTCTATTCATTGAAAATTCTATAGTTTAAGAGAAAAATGTCAGAATACGGTGTCATTAGACCAACTGCATTTTATGACTTCAAATAGTTAAAAGAATTCATATCTATTTCACTTACGTAAGACTATGATCTGCTTTCTAATAATTTATTTTCGAGCAAGTCTACAAGTAATCAATAAGGGGGAAATTTAGAAGTACAAGAATGCACGAGGCATAGGTTTAGAATTACGTTCTAGACTATATTTTGGACCAAGTAAAATGAGTATAGAGAAGTTAATCCAACTATCAATGAACTAATGATTTTCCGGAATTTTCAGGGTAAGGCCTATGCACGTTTCACACTGTAACTTACATTTAACTAACAATTTAATCAATTAATTAACGATAAGATCGTACAATTGATGACCTGACCATGCAGAAACAGAACAATGTAACAAGCAACAAATCATTCCCGAATTGTCTCCTTCATGGAATTTTCAGCGATAGCCCAACAGAATGTCCTGAAAACTGCTTCCAGTAACTGCTTTGCTCTCAAAAGGTTTATTAATGTGAAAAGGCAAACGCCAATTATCTAGCATTACCACACACTGCAGTTTGTCTACATCCAAGGGCTTTTACCACTGCCCCAAATGTACTCGAGTAAAAACGACGACATTCTCGGAGATTTTTTCGTTTCTTATCACTTACCTTACATTCTGCCTCGTCTTAATCATCCGTTTCAGGGTTGCAAGCCAAAAGTTGCATTCATCCCACTCGTTTGTAGTAAGAAGAACCTGTTCCAGAAACATAGGTAAAAGAACATAGAAACCGCTTTTAGTTGCCACTTGCTAACCCCAACAATCACATGACTTGGCAAAACATTATGAACAATGCTTTTTCACCACCGTACCAGGATTTGTAGTGCTGTACCAAAATCATTGTTGTCCAATGCCTGGCAGAGCTGAATGAGCTTATCAGAAGCATTTTTTGAAACGTCTCCACTGTTGAGTTTGGCGAACAAGGCACCCATTTTCTTTGAATTGTCTTCTATTTCACGCTTCTTAGCCGGGTTTGCACGTGACCCTCCCTGTGCTTGAGAGGTCTCATTGTAAAGTCTTGTTAAGGTTGTGATTACGGGTTTCAGGCGGGCTACAAACCAACATGGTAAAATTATTTCCAGCAGTATCATATATAAAACATCTAGATTTCTTCATCTATTAGTTACCTCGTTTATGCGGAATATGCAAACTGAAAGGATAAATTACTAGCATAAAGAATAGAATTTTCACAATCATTTTTAAAATAATTCGTTTTGCTTTGTAAATGTTCTCATACAGGGTGATGGTGTAAAGATAAACATAACTCAAAATTTCAGTTAGTAAACCCTCATTCTGGAGTAGTCCAAGAAAGTTGGGAGGCCATATAGCATGGGGCTGGAAAGGAACCCCAAAATCCAATAAACAAGGATGGCATATTAACATTATTCAAAACCAAGAAACTAGCAATTACCAGGCAAATTTGAAGTGTCGGCAGTCTGCACAGTTGGTGGGGTGCAGCAGGTGCTGCAGCTGGTTGTATTGGTGCCAATTGTGTAGGGGTGCCAGATTGCATTGGGGTCATCCCAGGCCTTTGAAAGACCGTCACTGGCATAAATCCCCTAGATGTTGGGGTGGGAGCCACAAACGGGGGCATGTTGGGGGCAGAAACTGATCCCATTTGTGGTGGGACAGATGAAGGTGATCCAGTTCCTTGGCGTATGGGATAAGTAGGGTTGGCAGCACCCTGAAAGGCATGCAAAAATCAAATAGTATACCAGAAATAGAAGATTAACTATGGCATTGAACACGAATTAGATGTAGCTACATACAGGATGTAAATGAGAGCCCAAGGTAGTTAGCTGCTGGTATTTATCAGCATTTCTTAGACCAGGATGGTTTGCAGGAACAAAGGGTCTAACGGCAGGCTGAGTGGTTCCAGGTGATGGAGCAAAATTTACCTGGAAGGACAAAATATTTAGTCAAGCATCAACTTGATATAATTTCCATCGCCAAACCAATCATTAATCTTGTAACCAACGAGGAATGCAAACCATGAAAATAATTTCAATCTCAAATTCTTTTTCCATGAATAACCAATAATCCGGGGCTGAAAACATACAAGAGTTCAATTCACCTTCAGGTGTGGTGAATGACTCATCTTAAGAAACTGATCAAGTGTGCTCTCCCACAAGGAAGTACCACCAACATGAGCAATGACTAATGAATCAGCCATCTTATTTGCTGCAATGCATTGTGCAACTGCTCCCTTGCAGTCACCCACCACCAAAGCACGTTGAACAGCATCATCAAAAGATGAATCTGAACTTTCCTCCAGCCCGTATGATTCTTGAGGTGTTAAATCTGTGCTAGAAACTGTGCTTTCAACATGAAATTTATTTTCAGAAGTTGCAACTGGTGTATCAGCTTTGGGACTTGAAAGATTGTTTAAGAAATCCTCCCCGTTATCAGCAGCAAATAGGTTAGCTTCTTTCTGATGGCCCACCTTTTCCTCAAGGGTAATATCATTTACACTCTGAGAGAGGTCATCTTGTACAGTATCTTTTTCTTCTGTAGTCTGGCTAAAACCTAAATGGATGAGCAACTTCGTCCTAGCTGTCCCATCATCTTCAAACATCACGTTTAAGAAGCCCCATGTTTCTCGATCCTGTTGAGATCTGCACAGAATTCCCAATGAACATTGGTAGAAGTAGAAGAAACAATAACTGCTAACCTAAACACATCCAACTGCTAAGAAGTTTATTTTTAACAATATATATATATATATATATGTTATAGGAAAGATAACTTGGACAAGGTCACAGACAATCTATGCTCCAAAATAGAAAAATATCACAATTCAGAATGTAGTCTTTTGATCAAAGGTTAAGAAACATAAAGATCCAGAACAAGTGAGGAAGCATATTACTAATTAAGTCATTCCCCCACCTCTCCAGTAACCATATCCCAACAAATAGTTCGATTATCTTTGGCACATGTGAGCAAATAAGAGCTGTCAGAGGAAGACCATGCCATTGCAATTACACCTGCAACACCACATGCAATCAAATATTATAATGAACTTAAAATATTACAACTCTAGTTTAACTTACAACAATAAAAGACTTACAAAATAATGCATCAAACTTCTACATGAATAGGAGATGAATGTCATAAAAATTAACAGCAAATCACCTATACCATGCAACGCTCAAAGTCCTTACTCTATCTGGGTTCACTAATACCATTTTGATTAAGGGGCACCAAATCAATCTCAAAGATCTATTTTCAATCTGACTTTAGCAAGCTAATTGTTTACATCTTATATTCTCGTATTACATGGTACAGTATCAGGTTAAGCTGAAAGAGCATATAATTTTCTAATCAAGTACAGCCAATGTAAAGAAGGTAAAATATCAACAAGTTCTTGAAATGTTGCATCTACTTCTAAAGCATTGATACCTTTTGTGTGCCCTACAAACTCTTTCACTGGTGACATTATATTCCGCATATCCCAAAGCTGCTAACAGAAATACCAGAAATTAACAAATTCCAAACAAATAGTAATCCACGTTCCACATTTGAAGCAACATCAAAAGATTCTTACCCTTAAAGTGGGTGAATCATCTTCATCTAAAGCAACAAGAAGTTGAGTGGCAACATCAGGATGCCACTGCAAAACAGAACATGGCCTTCTAACTGAATCTGCAAAACTGTAGAGTGAAAAAAAATTAGGTAAGAGATGAGGTGGGTCAGGATGGAAATAAAATGAAGAAACAACAAGAAAAAATTTCACTTGGTCAATAACATGAACGTTACCTTATCAATGGGCTTCCTCAAGTCCAAAACAACTGGAAAGTTATGAATATACACATTATCTCCCCAGCTAAACTTAAATGACAATACAATAAGTCTAGAGTCCATTAATTTCCTCTCCAGTTGTTCCATTATAAGAAGTCGAGGCCAGTATATATGGAACCTTACTATTCCAAGACAGAAATGATATTTCACCTTGAGTGGCAGAACCACTACCCCGCATGATGACCATGAAAAAACTATGCCAGATAGCTCGACAGTCCATATATTGCCCTTTTTCTTTCTCATTGGGGGGAGGGGGGATTCTAACATAACCTATTGTATAGGTTGAACATGAACAGAAATAAGCATTTACACAGAAGGAAAAGGCATTCAGTGGAACAACAATGGTGTGAAATGTGTTAATCCTAATTCTGTACACAGCTCAGACACCAAACATATAGATGAAAGAGCTTTACAATTCAAAAGTTACAAATAATTGCTCCAGACCTTAAGAGGTGGACAATGAGATGGTTGTGCAGGTGCTGACAAATCCCAGATGCAGATTTCACCATCGTCGGCCCCAGATGCTAGCAAGTTTGGAGCAATAATCTTTTTTAGATAAAACGCGCATTAATCCAAAAATGACGTAGAAAAATAATAATGAAAGGGATATAAACGAGTTTATTGTCTTAAGATTATTGACTGAAGTAATAATCTCAGACGAAATCAAACATAAGAAAATTAAACAAATAAGCTAAACTTCATAACGTAAATCAAAATTAAATATAAAAGAAAAATACTCATTTAATTTGATCAGTTAATATCGAAATCAGTTGAAGTCTATCGCTACCCTAACATGTTTACTCACTATTTATAGGGGATTTTCAAAAAGAGATTTAATCCAACTAGATATCTTTTAACATTCAACATTAAACAAATAACGATATTTTTTAATTTGAAATATTCAAAAGATAAAACTCTTTTTACCATTCAAACTTAAATAGAATTATTTTAATTTAAAATATACAAAAGTATATAATTATTTTTAATATTCAAAGTTAAAAAGAACAAATATTTTTTTAAATTGACATATTCAATCATCTAGAAAAAACAAAGATTATAAAAGAGTAGATAAAAGGATTAAATCGGCCCCGTTAACAATCGTGTTAACCATAAATATTTTCTTTTTCCTCTGATTCTTAGTCTCTAATAAAATACAACATGATTGAAATTAACCAAAACAATCAGTGCTCATGTAGCCTGCTAAAGGCAATGAACCAGCACTATAATCCCAAGTCCCCATCCAAACCAACATCATACACTCTATTTCCCTATTCTTTCACTACATGTCCAATTTAATCGAAAGTTAAAGTGAACTAGATTAAATCAACCATTACGTACATTATGTCGTTAGATTATATATATATGTCCTATTCTTTCGAAATCGGATTCGAAAGCTATCACGAAATTGAAGTCGAAAGCAGGATGATCACCGGAGGTAAACATGAGTATTCGCTGAAGAATTGTGTGGCATTGGCTCATGTTGTCTGGTTTTGTCATCGGTGCCTGAACTTTCTTTTTAGTGCATTTCAAAAACTATGTTGGCAAAAACATATGTTGTCACAGTTCTTTTTTTTAAATAAATGAAATACGAAAATGGATACCAATAATAATTATATAAGACTAAAGGTAATTATCTTTTTAAAAAAGACTAAAGGTAATTCCGTAACTAAATAGCATTTTACAATTAAACCGTTTTATAAACATGCATTTTAGTTAGAAAGATGGTTAAGCAAATATTTTTGGTTGCCTGCCATAAGCTCATCTCAATATGCATACACGTTAAGTAATTCAACAAAACTGCCACTGGAAAAGAAACTTTTTAAACGCAAATTTTACATCATAAAGGGATCGCTTACTACTTGTAGAAAAAGCTGCATCAGCAATGAAGTACTACTATGTTCTGTTCTATTCCTTGGCATCAGCATAAGATTGTGGGGGCAGCTTTACTATACTTAGTTGGCCTCCATCCTTGTTAGCAACCGTTGCCGCTTTTATCTCGTTGCAATGATTTATGAACTTGGTCAGCTCCTGCTCTCATACATATTAAAATATTGTATGTTAAAATGTATAATGTTTTCAAGGAGCAATTGTTATTATTTTTAATGCCAAAGAAAGCCCGTCTTCAATGGAAAATGGTTCTCACACATCCGATCTCGTATGCCTAATCTCGAATTTGGGCATCCTAGCGTTGTCAAGATGTTCACCCTAAGCAGGCAATAGACGAGAAAAAAAGCCCGACCAACCATTGCAGTTGCTTTACAACTAAGGAGTAATACCAGACTCTACACTTATAAATATTTGGGTATAGGATTATAGACTTTGGACTATAAGAAAACCATGTATATTGACTAATAGAATAATTCTGTTTTCTATGTATAAACATGAATAAAAAAGCTCATGTATATACATACAAGTATCTAGTGCCACACAGAGCATCCCAACAAGTAGGCTCGACACAAGCTCTCTGAATCAACACCAAAACTCTCTCATGAATACAAGAACTCATGTATATACAATTATACATATAAGTTTCAATAGCCACACCTTGCCTCGCCTGGAGTCAACAACAAGTAGGCTCGAAACAAATTCTCTAAATAAACACCAAGACTCTCAATGAATTCAGTTTCACTCAAGTTAAAGCTCCACGGCATAGAGGTCGAGGCTGCCCCGGATTAAAATAAGCATGCAATATCAAACGGATACAAGTTCTCTGAATCAACACCAAAACTCTCTCATGAAATACAAAAACTCATGTATATACAATTATATATGTAAGTTTCTATAGCCACACCTTGCCTCGCCTGGTGTCAATAACAAGTAGGCTCGAAACAAATTCTCTAAATCAACACCAAGAATCTCAATGAATTCAGTTTCACTCAAGTTAAAGCTCCAGAGCAGAGAGGTCGAGGCCGCCCCGGATTAAAATAAGCATGCAATTTCAAACGGATAGGTCAAAGCAATTAACCCCAAGGTTCACTAATAAACTAAACTAATGCATGCTAACTAATTAACCTAATGCGACCTTGAAGCTATCGGGGAGAACAAAAAATGGACCCAGTAATATCATATTCAGCTGTTATACCTCCCTTAAGCAGTCCCTTAAGCAGCTCATAAGAAGCTAATCATGAAAAAAAAAAAATCAAACCAAAATTTTCAAAGAAAAGACTAAAGAGATAGATTTAGAAACTCTACTCGATCAGCGT
Source organism: Hibiscus syriacus (assembly GCF_006381635.1). NCBI lineage: Eukaryota > Viridiplantae > Streptophyta > Magnoliopsida > Malvales > Malvaceae > Hibiscus > Hibiscus syriacus. Next base: position 468,662 of record NW_024063340.1, on the reverse strand, counting down.
CCATCTCTTTGGTTTGCTTGGATGGCTTAACGACCCTCCTACCTGCAAAGAATCAAATTTAAAATAAATAAATGCACATTTGGAACCAATACATTTATTTATACATAAAGCTTTTAAGAAAAGAAAAAAGGAGAGACCTTTGCGAATGTGAGGAAGTTTTCCGTGGCGACTAGGAGGGATTGTTTTCTGCTTCTTTTTCCCTTTGAACAAATCCCCTTTCTGCGTCATCTTCTTATTCTTCCTTTCCCTGCAACTCGAATGTTAGGGTTGTTTTTTTTTACAGCTTTTTGTTTCTTTTAAGCGGTGTCGTAGGGTTTTGTTAACGGGTCTGAGGACCCATTTTAAGTGTATATTAAACTACAGCCCTAACTTTAAATAGTCTGGGCTTATAAGGCTGCGTCGAACGCATGAACCACTATATATGAGTAAGCACTAGGTTGATTCGAATCGTACAAAGAAATGATTAGCAGTGCACTCAAACAACTTGAAAAATGATTAATAAAAAATAATTAACAAAATGTTATTGCTGGTATTGAAAAATATCACCACCACCGTTAATATAAAAACACATAACAGCAATAATAATAGTAATAATTCGTTAACAAACTGATATTATCATAATTTAATTACGAATTATTATCTACAAATTTTAATTAATTTTGTTGATTTGAACACAAGTTACTAAATGATAGAAAGCATCGGTCCTTTGGACAGATATTCTAAGTCAGAGAATGTTGTGATTATGAACCCTTAGAAAATTGGGTGCACTAACCGTTAATTAGAATGAATCTCAAGTCATATTTTTATGGATGAGATCGATTACAATTTCATATGTTAACATTTTAAGTACTATTAGCATCTGTGGTGTGATTCCCACCCTCCCTCATTTCGTCTCCAAATCCACCACTGAAACATGGATTCATTGCCTTCATTCTATTTTTGTCTTGTTGATGTTGGTAAGGGATCGATCAAACTGTTGGATCCAAACCCATTGTGTCTGTCCAATTCAACCTCATTTTTTCATCGTCGTCTTCGAAGTTATGTACATTTAGTCATAAGATTGCTTCCGGAATGCCAAGCTTGCTCTTAAGATATAATTGCGTCGGAACATCACATTTTTGGCGACCCGAGACCGTGTCCAACTGTGTCAAAGTTAATGGCCCCGTCAATGCTAGCAGAGGCTCCAGCAATAAACTTTTGTTCTTTCTTATCTCCTCCAATAAAGCTTTACTTGTGTCGATACCCGCAAGGTATCCTCCATGCACATAGCCATTGAATCTCTCACTTGTGTGTTCACCGGTGAAGAATATGCGTCCAACTGTGGCCTGGAAACTCAATGATTGTTTCATATAGAATGTGAAAACACAAAAATGGATGGTGAAAATGATACGAGTCAGTTACCTTGATATCATTAACGACTTGGTTATTGGAGATTATGGGGTAGTTGCTGTAGCTGCCACGCTGGAACCTGTTGTTCCACCAGCGTGGAACGAGGATGTCAGTGGCGGTAGGTATTTCGGGCCCAAACATGTCCCTCAGCACACCCATGGCTTCTTTTAATGTATCTTCATCGGATTGAGCTTCCACACGTTTTGATTCACCATTGGTTAATGTTACCACCAAGATACTCGAACCGGGGTATGCATTCTCCATGTGCTGATCACAATAGCAAGATGAATTCAAGTGAGTGGTCGTTAGAAAAATGAATTGATGATACAATCTTCCATATGAGATGCCTAAAGAAAAAACCAAGTAAAATCAAACTAGAAAAGCTCATTTATGATTTGTGTAACTAGGTATAAAACTATATTATCAAATGTCTTCCTCATCAATCACTAATTGATTTAACGGTATGAAGTGTTAAATGTTGTAAACAATGTCCAAGATTCAAATGTGACACTGTGAATGGTACAAGTTAAATTGAGAAAATCATGCACATAAGATATCTATACAATATCCAAATCCATATTAGTCAACCGATAATCATATATCATATGGGAATACCAAAAAAGTATACATTTATTTCTCTCCATGAAAACAGAAACAAAGCAGTTAATGTCTGGTTCCCACAATGCAACCATTTCAGAGCTCCATGAAAATGAAAAAAATAGTGTTATTATATATAACATAAAGGAGAAACCGTTATGTGGTGGTAGTTGGTAACATCTACATTGAAAAATAACTATTACGTTGTCTTTTAGCTGAAGAAGCTGTCCACAGAATCTGATTTAAGGTCGTGTTCATGTCTGGTAATACGGAGTAGCATTGTCATATTATAACAAGTCTATATAGTATTAGTCAACATCAACATATCATGTAGGTAGCTAGGTTGTTAAAATGTAAATTATAGTTCCTAACAGGTAAAGACAACCAACAAAGGTCAACCACCGCCCTGTTTTACAGATTAACTTGTTGGATTCTGTATTTTATCAGTCATTCAAAATGGCAAGAAAAAAGAGGATTGAATTTTCCTTATGAGGCAGAAACATTATTCAAAAAGGAAGCAAGGACTAAACCTGCCAAAACGTGTAATAGCCTCTACGGTCGTGAGCATAGATGAAGAACTCTTTGTCAGGTCCACATGGCCAGAACTTATACGGGAACTTGAGGAAGATCTTAGTGTATACCATCACATCACATTTCTCAATGGCCTCTGTTTTCCACCTCTGTTATTGTCATTAAGATTTTAGACGATTAAGCAATATCTAAAATGTTCCTTTCAAAACTCATTAATTGTTCATAGAAATTCATACAAGGCAATGGTATGCAACCACGTGAAAATGTGCATGTAAAGTCTCTCACTTTGGCTCCCAGTCCAATAGAGCTGACCGCTTGGCTGATTTCTAGATAATTATTATTTCAACTTAACCTCCAATTAAATTGGCTTTAAAATTTCAATTCCCAAAGCCAATATTTAAATCTAGGGCACTATACTCCTCAAACTATGACCCTCATTCTAATTTGATCTCTAAACTTTTGGACATTTCAATTTCATCCCAAACTATGATTTTCATTCTAATTTGTTCTCTGACCTTTTAAAAATTCCAATTTCATCCCAAAATTATGAACCTCATTCTATGTTGGTCCTTAAAATTTTGAATGTTCTAATTTCACCCCCAAACTTTTGAATGATTTATGGGGACATTGTTGGAATGCTCAAAAGTTTGGGGACCAAGCCAGAATGAGGGTCATAATTTAGTGATGAATTTAGAATATTCAAAATTTTGGGAATTAATTTAGAACGTGAATTGTAGTTTGCGATGAAATTGAAATTTTTAGAAGTATAGGAATCAAGTTATAATAAAAGTTATTGTTTGGAGAGGTATAGTGCAATTAACTCATTAAAAATACCATTAAGTTATCTATTTTTTTTTTACAATAGAACTTTCAAAATTTACAAAATAAATATTAAACTTCAATTTTCTTACAAAATGGACACCATGACATTAATGATTGTTAATTTCTATTGAAGAAATGATATATCACATTAAAAATAATGAGTGAATAAGATAATTTAATAACACTTTTAATTAAACCCTTAAATCTATGCTACTCGAAAATTTTATTTTACGTAAAATTTTAAGTCTGACATATGAAAATAGAAATATGATTTTAAAACTCTTTCAGATATAAAAGAAAATTAAACAAATAAACATGTATACGGTACTCGCATGAATATAAATAACATATATCTAAGTCTTCAAAATATATAAAAAAGTGGAAAATGAATAAAGAAATAAGATACGTACGGCAAGGGAGGCCTGAAGCAAATGAGGTCGCTTTGGAGAACACCAATGCTAGCGGACAAAATGACGTAGTTGGCTTCGTAAACGCAACCATCCTCTGTTTTCACCGTAACGCCGTTCCTCGAGTGCTGTAATTCCCTGACAACCTGCCCCAAATCCATGCACAAAAGAAAACATAATAAGCATCCTAATAACTACACAAATTTTGAGAACAGTTTTACCGAAATGTTTCTGAAAACAATTGTTTGTAGCAGAACTCCAAGGCAACAGCACCCAACAAAGAAGTCTCACAAACATCTGACGAGTCAAAGCAAGAAAACCCGTGCATCAAATACATACAGTTTCCAAAATGCACCGTGAATAGTTGGAAAAGGGCTGATTTTTAGTGCCATCAAGGTGGTAAAGACGACAACATTTTCCAAAATGCAGAAAATGACAGAAACTTCCTATTTGTATGTTCTTATGTGAGTGTTTGATAAGACTTTTCAACTAGTGAGTGTTATTCTATGGCTATTGTGGCAAGCAGAGGCAAAATTTGGGGCCTACGGTTGATGATAGTGATGTAAAAAGTGCCTAAAAAGTTTTAAAGACAGCTGAATTTCATGGCTACATACGATTGAAATAAGACATGCCAATTCAATAAGTAATTATGTGGTATGATAGTGTAATTTAAAATTAAGAAAACATAAAAATAGGTATAACTAAAAATATAATATTTTGAATTTGATATAATCTAAAATGTTATTTTTCTACTATTTTTAATTGAATATAAAATATTACGAAGAAGACAACACATTCAATTGTCAATCAAAAATAGGAAAAATATAACATTTTAAGTTACGTCATACTTAAAATATTATATTTTTTATCTCATTTTCAATTGTGCTTATTTTCATCATTTTTTAATCTTAAATTAAATTATCATTTATTAAACTTTCCCTAATTTAATAGTCTCCGCGCTTTTGTATCATTCAAATGGAACCAAATTGTTAAAGGGGAACAAACCCAACATAGTTTCCTATTTCCAAACAATGTTATTACAGTGATGGAAAACGAGTTTCACTTATGAACCAAGATAACAAACAACCACAAAAAAATTCAGTCTTTCCAGCAAGGAAATTTAATATTAACATAATTAGCGGTAGAGACTGGTGAGCACAATAGCACTAAATAGAAGAAAGGGGACCCATAGAAGAAAAAAAATGTAAAATAAACGGGGTTGAAATAGCTTTCAGTAAACGTCATTATCTGCAAATTCCCAAAAGTGGGTCAATCAATCTTAAGCATCAAAGGAAAGCAGTGCATGCATATAAAACAGAGGTTCGGGTTTTATTTGCCCCGTCTCTATGTTTTATCCCACGATTGAGTGGCAAAAAAAAAAACAAGGGAAACCACATAGTATGGCTGAAAACACGATGAAAAAAGCAAAAACACATTGACAGGTGAAGCAAAAGAAACCAAAGCGATGGTAGTTTATACCTTGTTTAGTTTAAGGCGATTATCCAGGATTTCCCCCTCCGATGTAAATAGAAAATCCTCAGCCATTTTATACAGTAAATAATCATAACCCCTATCATCTGCCACCAAAAATTCTCTTTCCCCAAAATCTGCGTATGTTGATATTGGTTCCACCTCTGTTATAATAATAATAATCAAAACATAGATATAAGGTAAAAATCTAAGGCTTGTTCCATGTGACTTTTTCTTCATTAGCATTTCCATTGCTTGACTTTTCTTAGCATCCAAACAGGGAAAAACAAAAATTAATCGTGAAACTTGCCTGCCATCTCGAAATCGTGTAATATGAAGTCAATTGCGAGCTCTATCGGTGTCTTCGGTGTTCTACAAAAGCATCCACCAATAAATTCACTAACACACCGAAAAGAGAAAAATAATAATTAAATAATTATGAAATTTCCAGATGGACTTCTTACAAAGGTGACTCGGCTCCATTGGGAATAGTCTCCTCGACACAATTTGACTCAAGGTCCCTCAGTCTCTGTAGCGCCGAGTCCACCGCTTTTTTGTACGAGTCAGCGGCGATTCCACTCGGAAATATCTTCCCGCTGCAACTTATTCATAAAAATATTCAATTTTAACACGGCTATTATTCAGACGAAAACATTTTTGTTATAATTCGTTAAATTTCAAAGCTCAACCATCCACCGCCAAATGAAGTAGTAGAAAATTTGCGGTTTTTTGGATTCTGACCTCTGATCATAGATGTTATAGCGAGCATTACTGTAGTCGGAGAAGCATGTTCGGAGGCCAAATTTAGCCGCGATCTCCCAAACGGGATTTGACGATTTACCGCCTACACCGGCGATCCAACCCGCTCCGAGCTCCACTGACACGCCTCCGAAACTTTCTTTCCTGATTCTACCGCCAATCCTATCGGACGCTTCCAGAATCAGCAAATCCGCAATTCCGTTCTCGGCCAAAGCCTTCGCCGCCGATATACCTAACCAGGATTTCAAGATTCAATAGTTAAAAAAAATATAATCCCTCGTCGAGAACAATCTTTTCAACTCAATAACTCATAATAACACGCGTTATACATCACTATATTTGTTCGTTCAAAACATTTATAAATGCATTATTTTCTTAGATTGTTTACTTTTACTGACCGGATACGCCGGCGCCGATGATGATGACGGCGGAGCGAGAAGCGGAGTCCATTGAGAAAGAGAGAAACGGAGTGTGTGCTTTGTCTGTATTTGAATTTTGTTAAAGGCTGTTAAGTCCGTTAGCGAGAGACAGACGCAGAAATAGCGGGTGTTTGTTTATAAAGGCAATTTTTCTCCATATTTTATAGCAATTTTCCTTTAACAACTTCTTTCTATTTCCTTAAAAATATAACTTTCCACTTAAATTATATTTTCAGTTTATTTTGTTATTTTAATTTGGACTGGCGGGGGAAAGAGGCAACCGAAACAATCGATGCAGCCATGCCTAATTTAGTAGTCGTAATTAATCTAATATATTGTGTGATAAATATAATTTCTTTGAAATTTTATTTTTATAAATTATTAAAAATATAATTTCTTTGAAATTTGTCCACTAAAAGTTTAATCTCCTATAAGAACACGTCCTCTTAATTTAATTTTTATAAATCAAATTAGTTAAACTTCGATTATTAATTTTAATCATAAATCAAGTTTAAATATCACTATATTTTAGTGGTATTTACATTAAATCATTCTGAAATTTGTTCATAGTCGTCACTAAAATAGTGTTGAGAACATAAATTGAATAGTGGTAATAAAACTAAAAATCATATACAGATGGGTAGGGGTTAGAGTAACTGTGAGCGGAATCTATATTCCCACAATTTCAGCGGAAAAATCCGAAGGTAAAACCCCACCGATTATTGGTGTGCCCACATATGAAATCAAATCATGTCGGTCAATCGACAAACAGCAAATATCAATTTTATAAAGTAAAGGAAGTAAAATCGTCCCAAAATTAAATAAAAATTTATCAACCGATTGATTCAAGTGGTAAGTAGGTTGATATCGTTTAAGTAATTTCGAATTCGAGTTTCGTGTATACAAAAAATTTCAGTTGAAAAACTCATCCACTAAAATCAGATGTATAATGTGGGTCGTCTAAATTTGTTCATAGGTATTGACTTTAATAATCAAATTCGTTAAATGTTATGTAGTTAATATATGCATATGTATTAACATGTTTCGATTAGCAATGCTTTATCACCCTAAATATATGTTCATATTTGTATATCTTGATATGCCTCTTGAAATTTACGAATATCTGATAATACGCACACCCATGTTGATGGAAATCCCATGATACATTGCTTAAATTGAAGGTTACTCCATACATTCCATAAGACAAGGAAGTCCTGGCCGGCCGCCGACACCACTAAATGTTTTACCATTATGACTTACATTTATCTCATAACTATGTGTGTATTAAAATATTTACTAATAACAATACAAAATAATTATAATGAGAACTAAAAATATCTTTGGATTTTCTCTCTCTCTCTCTCTTTCTTTAGATGTTGTTAGGTTATTTTCTTTTATCTTTGTGATCGACGGTAACTCTAATTTTGGTATTAATCACCGATCGCCAATATTCATTGTTTTTCATTTGTTTTATTATATCATTTTTTATTTTTTATTTTTAATAATTTTATCTTTATGACACACGTCTCCTTCTACCTTTATGACACGTTTTTCTTTGACTTTATAACACATTTTCTTTTACTGTTATTTTTGTTTATCATTTTTTTGGGTTGAATTTGACATCGTCACACCTAATAAAGATAATGTTTTATTTGTTATCATGTTAATCTTCCATACTTTGGATCATCATATTGGATTTGAATATGCTATTTGCGTTCGCGGATAGTATTTTCATGTCGCTTATTCTGATTTGCGATTTGTTAGTGTCTTTCAATAGCTTCATCCCCTTTTGTGGTTTGTTTTTCGATATGATCACATTTATTTGTATCTACCTTTTTTATCCCTGTTTATTTGGTTATTTTTTATTTTATTTTTACCTTTTCCTTATATGATCTCAAGTGGCTAGTTTTTCGTGTTTAGGAAAATATTTTTATTATGTGTTTAGTTTACGATTGTGATTGTAAACTTTTATTATAATTTAAATATATTTTATTTTTAATAAAAATCAACGGCTTCTATAAAAAATATCTTTGGATCAAAATAAATTTATACAAAGTGTTTAAAGATTTTTATTTATTTGGTCAAAGTAAGTGTTTAAAAATTTTACTTTATTCATCTAGATATATAAAATGTTTTTTTGTTGAAATAGATACTTAAAATATAATATTTTTTATCTAAATTCTTAAAGTAATTTATAATCAATGTCATATGTCAATTTTCGGGGACCTAAATGAAAAATATATATACTTTAAGTATTTAGGTACAAATTGGTACTTTTACGTACTTATAATAAAAATTTAAATTCTTAAATAAAAATATATATACTTTAGATATATAATTTTACAATAAATCATTTACATATATCAACTTATTTTCTATATTTCATTTCTTTTTCAACATTGAAATTAACTATTTAACTACTTTTTTAAAATTGATGATCACGAGTAATTTTATTGGGTAGGGAGAAAATATAACAAAATGTTAAGAAGATTATGCATAATTAGAGTAGATTATATTACATTAACCACTCATTTGCTTTTAATCATCAAAATATATAAATTAACCACTAAAGAATAAAATACAATCATATAAGAAAATAGTTGAAAAACAATCAAACAAAGTATAAAACAAACATAACTATCGACATTGATAGATAAATATCATCAATAAAGACATAAAAAAATGTAACAATGACGATACATTGAGAAATTAACTTTATCACATTTAAACCACCACCTATCTTTAAAGATTACGAGTACCTATCAATAAAAGAAACATAACCCGAAGGTCCAAAAATAAGATGAGTCAGTAAAATAACCAAATAACGTCAAGTAAAAGGACGTCTTACATCTAACCTTAAAAGAAGTACTATAAAAACGGATGAAATCATCCACCATACTCATATAAAAAAGAAGAGATTAATTAAACAGAAACTTGTACAAAATTTATGCACAGATTACATTTCAAATGAGCCCTAGGTAGTTAACGAGCAGAAACCATATTGTATAATCAGGGCAGTCCAATGGCACTAAGACAAACGTAATTATTATAACATAAATAATTAATGATGGAGGATCAAAGATTTTGTTAGATATAATGGACTCACATGACAATCTGAATAATGTTTGTATTATCCAAGTGGGGCTCTACTTATAACCTGCGAGGAGTTTAATTAGCTATAGCATAAGAATATTTGCAAGTTAAAAATAGCTGTTTCCACAAACAAACAGTAATACGTAGGTGCAGCTAGGTGAAGGTGATCATATATAAAATGTTGTGTCGTGTCCATCCATGTCTATTGCCTAACATGACATTTTACCAACTTTATGAATTTTGGGATTTTTGAAGAGTTCTCTTATCATGTTAAATGCTAGCTGAAGTTAGGTACTGACGTCTTGGACGTGATTAGGGGTGGATATTATATTCGAATTTGATAGGTTTAACTTGATTCGATATAATTTTACAAGATCGAGTCCTTTTTATTTCTAAAAACCGAATTTGAGGCAAGACATGTCGGATCGAATTTTGAAATAATGATAATTGAGTTTGGGTTGAAATCAAATTTAGAGTAAATCCGACTCAGAATACTTTACTGTAAAATAAGTTTTTTTTTTTACTTTTAGTTCTTCAAAATTTCCTTCTTCACTCCCTCAAATTCGATCATCCGTCTAAAATCATCTTGAATATGAATATGTTTCATCGGAAAATATCTTGATGTCCACAAATCAAACATGTTTGTCTCCTTTGTTTCTAATCTCTTTTGTCCATCATTAGATCGGATCGAAATAAAATTATAACATTTTCTTCTCCAATCAAAGTCTATTCTCTGTTATGATTGTCGAAAATAACCCTCGATCGTCGGAAACCGCCATACCATAAAGATGATTTTTTTCTTTTTTTCTCTCTCATTCGTTCTCTCTCTCTCTTTAAGATTTCTTTTCTTTTTAACTTTTTTTCAGGTATTTTGTTTTTTTTATAAAAATTTATTTTTTATTAAGTAAATTTAAAGTTTGAAAGGTTGATGTCGAGTCGAGTAGGATAAGGATGAATTTTGATCTCAAATTTTTGATAGATTTTGAAATAAATAATACTCTTCTAAAATTGGATTGGATCATATCGGAATTTATTTGAACCGTTGGACACATCTTAACCATGGGTCAAGACAGAAGCATAAGCATGACGATGGGATTGGGCGGTGGTGTAGCCGAGACGACGAGTCTCCTAAATTGTATGTGATTTCCACAAAACAGGGAAAAGGGACCAAACATTATTGGGAGTCGAAAGTAGTGTGAACATGTTGCCAACAAAGGTTAAAAAAAGAAGAAGCAACCATCCATAGGGAAAATGTGTATGTCCTGATTCAGACATGACACCGTATCCGAACAGATTTGATTGAGCAAATATACATTATTCAATATGGTCCTTAAAACACTGCCGTTTTTAAGTACCCACAAAACCCTTCCAAAAATTATTAAACAAAATGGGAATCAGAGTTGTTATCACACCCAATCATATACATGAATGTGCCACCCCAACCAATCATAAATGTCACATATCTAAAGTTACACCTAAAACGACCAATTGTACCACGACATGAAAAACTACTGTCTGCCTCTTACTTATATATCTATTATATTAGGATGTGGGTTTTGATTGATTAATTCACCAACTAATCGATTAGTGCTTGTAATTTTCCAAAAGTACTCTTCTTTTGTGTTAATTTCAACAACGCTCATCATATATATATATATATATATTAGATAATTCAAGATTAAACCACAATTCTCTTCAACTGATCATATATGACGTCGAACAACACCTTCACAAGACTAATCTATGAACAACACCTCCATGCAATTTCGCAATTAAAACCCTAAAAAATACTTAAGAATGTATAATCTCAAACGTTTGATATCCTTTGAGAAGTCACAACCTCTTGCCACGACCTCTGACTAGTTTATGTGACCTACCAAAGCTAAATTTATTGTCAGTGGACCGTGTATCCTAATTTTGTCAACTTACAATTTAGCCATCATAACTCTACGCCTGATATCAACACTAATGGTCACTATAAAATCTCTCACTCAAGATTGAGAGAGAGGATTGAACATCGATTTCAACAAGTGGATAATTTTTTTTTTATTTTCTTTTTTTTGGCGTTGGAAAGAATTGAAATTATTGACGACATTGATGATTCAGTCACACTAATCATTTAGAGGAAGGAATTCCACGAATCAACCTGGCTACCAAGCAAGCATGTCTTGATTGCGAAGCTTAATTGGCATCTCGATGAGTGGGCGAATGTTCCTTTTCTCCGTTGATTTCACATAGTGTAGACGCGTGGCCATGTGTTCCACTGTTTATATTGGCTGCAAACTTGGAAATTACTCCAATGGAAAATGCATATATGATTTGCAAATAAGGAGAACAGGAAAAAAAAAATACTTTCCGAGTGGATTCTAGAAAGATTGACAAAATCAAGTACCTTGGCAAATTGCCAATGTTGGTTTAACTATGAGACAACTTAATTTAGTTTACTTTAACTTTGTCCTTTAAATCAATGTGTACCATGACTTTGGGTAAGCAATGTCATTTGGATTAATCAAATTTGGAAGAATTAAGGGTAATTTTGTTTTCTTTCCTCATGGCATCTAAGAACATTAATTAAGTCCCCAAGAATTTCTCCTTTGGTTTGAGCATTCACTATTTTCGTGTTCCATGGGCTGCTTACGATCTCGGTGGGAACGTGTGGCAGCAAACACTACAGTGCTATGAGATTCCTTTCAAACATCCGACCGAACCACGACTTGTTCAAACAAGGAGCCAAGCTGGTCTGTACCTGATCTCAGCTAGCACACGCCATGAAACAGTGTCCCGAACCCCGACCCAACCCCATGTTGAAATGTTCAAAGTTGGCTACTTTCAGAATGGTAATGATGCTTTGGGTTTGAAAAACTAGTTTGGATATTCATTGGGGGCAGCGGCTCTGGTCGAATCAGGGTCGTCCCGTTTTGATTGGCATTAGTCTACTTAGCTTGATGGGCTCCGTTAGAAGCTTCTTTGCTGGTTTAGTTATAGAGACACTTGTCGAATGTTAACCCCATGTGTTCTTCTTTCTTTCACAAAATCTACACCCAACTTTTAATGATGCTGGTTTGGAACTTTCGCTTTACTTTTGTTTTTCTATTCTGTTCTACTTCTCTAATTCCTTTCACACTATTTTATCTTTTTATATTCATTAATATCAATCGATCTGGATCAAATACCGTAAAAATTTAATATGAATACAACAACAATAACAACAACAAAAACCCAATTTCCATATGCAATGGGGTAAGGGGGAGGTAGGGTAGTAGGCTGCCCCCAACGGCAAGTTGAGAGTAGCTTCCGTGGAAGACCTCCGACAGTCAGAAAATTAAAAATATAGATAAAATGCAATGCATGTATAAATAAATACATAAATACATAGTTGAACAATATTCATATGCAGTCATTAATATCTTTTTAATTTAAATTTTATTTATTTATAACGTTAAGATTTGAATCTCTACGAAAAATCTAACATCTTATTGTAATATTATTAAGACAAACGATAATTAGCAAACGGTGAACTATTAAAAGCTAAAACTTGGTGCCTTTCTCTTGTCATATTTCCAATTGCTCACATCTTACAGGCCATTGCCCTTTTCCAGTGGTGGATACTCGAAATTTATTTCTAACAGAGTTAATGGTTTGGGGTATATTGAGCAATGATTTAAAATTAAAGGGGCAAAACGTCTCGAAAAATACTTTAAGGGCAACTAAGTACAAATGGTATAGTTTAGGGGTAATGGTGCATTTAAGCCTATATACAAATATTCAACCGGATGTCGATAGAGTACTGAAATTCAACCAGTCCAGGGCAAAACTCCGGCAACAACCTAGGACATCTCAAATTTCAACACAAATGGTATGTTTGTTTCACTGAAAACAAATTCCAGAAAATGAATTCTGAAAAATGAATTACATTTTTTGTAAAATAATTTACGGAAATCATTTTCTGGTGTTTGGATGATGTTATTAAAACATTTTCCGTTGTTTGGTAAATTTTCCTGAAAACATTTTCTGAAATATGTTTTAGTGAAACAAACACATTATAATTTATTTTTTAAATTTTATATCTTTTATTTTTATTAAGTTAATTTTATAAATATAAAATAATATTAATTTTTTTATAAGGGTATAATGTTCTTAAGTAAGATTACAAATCGTATAACAAGTTAAGGAAGATAGTTACGAATTTGTTTTTCTGGATAATACCAAGCACACTTGTGAATTTGTCTTCATCAACAAAATGTGATTGAATAATGGGAACATACAAAGAATTTAAAATAAAATTTGTTTGTTATTTTATTATATAACTTATAATAGCCCTAAACCCTAAAAACTACATTGCTAACAACAAAACATGAAAAACAAAACAATCTTGTTCTACTGCAATTAAGCAAAAATCCTAATTGTTCCAGTCCCTCTACGCACACTTGCATTATTCACATAACAAGATCACACATGAGCAAATAACAAAACAACTGAATAGTTGAATTACCATACTCTTAACTATTCTTATTGCCAACTTACGAAAGGATAAGAGACTCCACAGATGTTTAAAACATGAGGTTTGTAAACAATTGAAGCCATGTACATTTAACATATGAATCTAAGCAGTGGACAGTGGAGTTTATCATCCACACCTAAGCCAACCCTCCTTATATGACATCCATCCAAGAACACGGGCTTTTCCTTTTACTGTAAATCAATTTACACAAAAACACGGGCTTTTCCTTTGGATTTTCCTTTTACTGTAGATCAATTTACATTTACCAAAATCTTTTACATCAAACAAACACGGGAAAACGTGTAAAACATTTTCCGTAAAATGATTTACGGTATCCAAACCTATATGGCAATACCTATTTCTATTCCAACACAAAATGTATAGACACACTATAGGCAAACTGCTTTACATTCCCCTAATTAGGAACTTTTCCTCCCAAGGCCCTCACAATACAAATGCAATGCATTGCAATGATATACAGAAGTTGAAACGGAAGGAAGGGAACTATTAGAAATTTGTACCGGTCTCCTTTGTCGCAGTCAACAGTTCGTCAACCATCGCCTTCTCATCGCTGCACCGTCAGCTGCAGCTGCAATATTCTTCAACGATTATTATCCTATGCATGACTTTTTCAACTTTTCCAAGTATGTTTATATGACTGATACATGCCCATCTCATAATCATTTTTCTTTTCAACCAAATAAAGCTCTTTTCCGATACCACCATCGGAATCAATTTCTCGGATCATACCTCCACCACGGGAAATCCCATCACATGTTCACACCCGTCTTTACCTTCTCCACCAACTTTCAACAATGCCATTCTTATTTACCTATCACATTCCCTCTCAGCTCCTTCACCACACCTGCCAAAGTTTCAAGAAAACAGCTATCATGTAAGAAACTGGATCTTGCAAAATACAACATTTGTAGCATTGAACATTTTATTTGAGAAACCTGATCAAATTTACGAAAACTCAAGTATGGAGTCAAATATAAATTGTCACCATTTGCTTAACCAGCGGTGTCCTTTTTATCATAGACAACAGACATCCAGAAAATAGCTTGTAGTTAAATGATCTTTCAGGTTCAACACGACAGTATAAATTCAAAGCAGAACAGAGTATTTGACCCAAGGTTCATACATACCTGAATTTCTGCTTCTGTTGATCAACTTATTTTCTAAATCTTGGGCAGCTTCAAGCAAGCCATGAGCGTTGTAGGATTGAATTATAGTTGCAAAAGTGACGTTATCAGGCATGCATTTTTTCCCTTTCATGGCCAAAAATAACTCAGCCATCCTTTTTAAGTTACCGGCCTGACTGTAGGCACTGATGATACAGTTAAAGCAAGGAGTGTCGAGTACGACATCGGAATTTTCCACCTGCCTCAAAATTGAATCGACCTTCTTAATTGACCCTGCCTTAGAGTAGGCACTAACAAGAGAACAATAGGTAATAGCATTAGGCTTCATTCCTTTCTGCTTCATTTCCTTAAAATACTTCTCCATCTTCTCAATCTTTCCAGCTTTTCCTAACACTTCAATAACAATATTGTAAGTAACAACGGTAGGGGAGAAAAATCTTTCGGCCATGAACTTCATGACCGATCCCATCTTCTCGTACGTGCTGGTTTCCCCGTAAGATTTAATAAGGATGTTGACTCCATCTTCTCAATCTGTCCACCTCTCCCATAAGCCCCGATAATAGAATTGAACGTGAAAATATCCGGAAGGGAATCACCACTTTCAATCATATCTGTCAATACATTCTCCATATCCTCAAACAACTCAGCCTTACCGTATCCATCAATAATAGTATTGTATGTAACAGTGCTGAACTCGATTCCCAGATAAGACATCTCTGCAAGAATTATTCCAATGAGATCAAAGCGGCGAAGTTTCACACAAGAATCAATAAGAATAGAGTAAGTATACACATCGGGTTTGCTGTCGAAGACTTATTTCATATCTTCGACAGCAGTAAAAGCCTCGTCGATGAGGCCACTCTTGCCGTATGCATGTACCAGAGCTGTATAGACATCAATGGTGGGTCTAAGCCCTTCCGAAAGCATTATTTCGAATAGCAGACCGGCTTGTTGAGCTTGCTTGCATTTACCCAGCATCACTATCAGTTTTGTGTATGTTTGGCATCTAGGCTCGTACCAATGTTGCTTGCGTAGAAGTGCAAATATCTGAGAAACAGGCAATTGTTATCCTTCTTATATAAACCTTATTTTGAAATAAAAAAAGAAGCCAAAACAGTTGAAAGGAGAAAATGAAACGACCCAGACCTTAAGAGCAGAGTGCCAAGCGTTATCCTTTATAGCTTCATCGAGAGCCTCCAAAACAGCCTTAGGCCAAAGCTTGGTGTCGAATTTTAATGATTAATAAATTATTATTTTCTCCAAGTAATTTGAGTTCGTATGGTTTATTATAGAAATATATATAAATTTATCCATATTTAAAATTAGACACTTAATATTATCTTATAATCATATTAAAACCTTGAAAGAAATTATATCATAAAAAAAACTCCAGAAACACAATCATTCAAATATATAATGTAAACCAAGTAGTAAACACGAAATCTCTAAAACTTTTACAGATAATGGACCAAATAGGTTCAATTTCAATGAGATTGATTCAGTTTTCACCCCTACACCGTTGCATCACTGGCTCTCCGAAAGTGGTTTACGGGCCAAAAAGAAATACATTGGCGTAAATATCTCTTTCCTGAAATTGAAACGACAAACCGTCAGCAAACTACAAATCATTTTGATTTAAAATTTAAATTCGTGATCATAATTATTTAATGCTATTTTTAAAATTAATATAATGTAACTTATATTACAATCAATATTTATTAATAATTTTTATTTTTTTATATTTTTTTTATTAATATGGGTAAGTAAAAGGCAATATATGTTTATAGATAAATCTCCATTATTTGACATCGAATGCTCACATTTCTACCATTCCTGGTACTTGAACTCTATACCTCAAATAATAACAACAATTATTTTTACCACAAAAGTCGTTTGGTTCGTGCTAATAATTTTTATTTAGTGCAACTCCATAATATATTATGCTTTTTTTAATGTCTTATGACGAGGGAATTGTAAGGTACCGAAGTAAGGCACGTGAGGATGTCTCTTTTGTTGTGGGAATCTTAATGTAGGTCAAGTAAAACATGTAACTGTATAAAAAAAAGGGTAAAATATATTAGACAGTTAAATTATGTTAAAATACTAAATTTTAACAAATTATTAAATAATTATAAAATAAGAATATGATATTATAAACTAATCATTAAAATTGTTACTAAATTTATTATTACATCACAATGATCATTTTATAAAAATTTAATAAATTTCATAGTGATGATTTTAAATTTTTAAAAATATTAATAAAAATTTAATGATGATTTTTTAATGTTATTATATCTTTTAGAGTATGATTTAACGATGGAGTAATTAAAATAACAATAATTCAAAATTTACAAGATTACAATAAAAAATTATAAATTTTAGTGACTGAAATAAAAATAAGTAAAATTAAGTGACAAAATTTAGAATTTATACCTCTGTAGTATATAAATATAGAAATCCGGGTTCACCACTCACATGTCTCAATTCCCTCAACTTACTCCTCCATTATGATCCTCATAAAATGGAAACAATTTGCATCCATTCATTCCTCCAGTTGTAAGATTCATCTCAGGGACAGGGACTGTAACAGTTCTTACAGCAAAAAAATAAACCAGAACATTGGTTTTGAAGCTAATAAAGATCTTTCTTTCATCGATATCGGATTAGCGAAAACGAAGAAGATAACACATTAGTCGTAGAAGATGTCGCCGGCTATCACAGACGACACCACACCCAATAACACCAATAATCCATGCATAAAATTCGTTGTCGCCAATATCAACGTTTCTGAAAAGTTTATTGCTCTCATCGCAACATATGCTCTTAGCAGAATTGTGCACTACCTGCTAAGGCCTCTATCCCAACCTTACATAACGTCCGATATTACCGTATGTATATCTAATTCGACGTCGATCACGACGATATCGAGTGCATTCGATTTCATGTCATTGCATTGCATTAATCGGTTTCAGTTTTGGTCTTGTAATGTTCACAGATAGGGCTGGTTCTAACAAGCCTACCCCGTGTGCGAGATTCCTTCACGACTCCATTCAATTTAGCTGTGGAAAATGCTGTCGACTTTGGCATGATATGCTATGCTTTCGTTTTGGGTCTCGAAATGGACCCTTACGTGATATTTAAGCCGCCAACCCGCCAAGCAATGGTGGCTTACGCTGGAATGCTGTGTACATTCATCATGGCTAGCACTGTCACTCCATGGCTGAATTATTTGAAGGAAACGAGGGCCGTAAGCTCCACCTTATCCCTCTCGATTTGTCTCTCCGGTAACGGCTCTCACATACTCACCCGTTTGATGACCAAACTCAAAGTAGGCAAGTCGGACATAGGGAAGCTTAGTATCAGTGCTGGAGTGCACTCCGATATGATCACTATGCTTTTACTAGCCATCGGTTTTGTCTTCTTTCCAGCGGAAAACATCGTGAACATTAGAGACGAGGTTAAGATGATCAAAATGGGGGTTGCACTTGTGATTCAAACAATAGTGGCGGCAAATGTATCACCTATTTTCATTAATTGGATCAACAATGAGAACCCTGAAGGAAAGCCACTCAAAGGCTCACACCTTGTTCTGTCAATGGCCTTCATGGCCTCTATATGCTCCTGGGCACCGTGGTTCGGTTACAACTCGGTTATGAGTGCATTTATGGGAGGTCTTTTTTTACCGTCCGAGGGGCGAATATCGAAATGGGCTATTAGCAAACTCAACAACTTGTTAAGCATACTCTTTTACCCACTTTTCTTCTTTTGGGTGGGGCTTAGGCTTGATATCTCGAGATTTGAAGCAGGTATTGTTGGAACATGGGTAAGACTGTTATGCCTTGTGGTGATTGCAACAATAGGCAAAGTGGGTGGAACACTCCTCTGTGGCTTAACGTTAGGTTACCATAGGCCGGAAATGGTAGCAGTCGGATTACTCTTGACGGCAAAGGGTCATTTCCACGTATACTTGGCCGTTGATGCACTCAGGGTTAGTTTTTCCAACCAAAACTGATAAATTTCTAAACGTATAATAAAGTTAGATTGATTTCTTACTCGAACTGAATGGCAGCGAGGAAGGATCGACGTTACGACGTGTACGTTGATGATAATTCTGGTATTCTTATCCGTCGTGCACACACCGATTGTTGTGAAACATATAATAGAACGAGCAAGGAAAAGGGTACCAATCCAGAGGATGGCTCTACAATGGCTTGATCCTTCAAGCGAACTTCGAATTTTGCTATGCCTACACGGACCACATAATCTTGATTCAGCCATCAGCTTAATGGAGATCTCTCGAGGCAGATCTGACCCTGGACTCTTTGTTCATGTCACCGACATGATCGAGCTTACAGAGCAAATAGCTGCAGCAATGGCACCCGGAGAAGGGATGGACAATATCACGATAACCGACACGTCGATCACGGAAATGAGAGATCAAATCACTCATGCTTTTCAAACTTACATAAATGAAAATGGGGGTAGTGGTGGTATCAAGATGAGCCGAGTGCTTGCACTATCCACATTCAATAGCATGCCACAAGATATTTGTGCTTTAGCAGAGGATTTGATGGTTTCCCTTATTTTGTTGCCGTTTCATAAGAGACTGAATGAAAACGGTATGCTTGATGAGGGCCATCCTGGTTTCAGATATGTTAATCGCAAGGTAACAACAAGAAGAAGAGTTCCGTACATAATTTGAATAAATTTTTAGAAATCTCCTTTAACCAATTCAAAGTAACTATTTTTCCCAACAGCTGCTTAGAAACGCCCCATGTTCTACTGGGATTTTGGTGGACAGGGGTTTTTGTTTTACCAGTAAGTTTCCAAGGTCATCTGCACCAAAAGTGGCTGTCCTTTTTATCGGAGGCAAAGATGACCGAGAAGCACTAGCCTTTGCCGGTCGTGTTGCGAGGCATCCAGGAGTAAAGCTCACGGTAATAAGATTCCTGGTAGACAAAAACTCAGAACATGCACCACGAAGAGTGAATAACAGAGTAAGTGCAGCAGATCAAGAAGAGGAGATGAAGCTCGACGACGAGTGTTTTGCTCAATTCTATGAGAAGCATGTAGCAGGGAGTGAAGTTGCTTATATGGAGAAACATCTTGCAAATTCATCAGAGACCTACACTAATCTTACATCATTGGAGGGGCAGTATTCTCTTATCATTGTAGGGCGGGGCGGACGAGCAAATACAGTATTGACACAAGGACTAAATGATTGGCAACAATGTCCAGAATTGGGTCCGGTAGGGGACGTACTATCAGGATCTAGTTCAGCATCCGGTACCTCCATCTTGATTATCCAACTACACAATATTAAAGCGCAACTAGATGGCCTAAGTGAAGAGTTCTCCATTATGTAAATATCAATACTGGTAAGACAGTTTAAAACTTTAGGATACCAAAATCCAAGCCGGGTAAATGTAGCTTGTAGGTAGAAATATATCATATTCTTTCTTCATACTGTTCTGGCCATAAAACAGAGCAAGAACAGGGGACAACAGGACAGTAATTACTAATCACTACGCTTTAAAGAATAAAAAAAAACTCTACTTAGTAGAACTTACCCTTCAAACTTTGGTGCCATCGCTATTTTCTTGGCAGTATATCCCTCAACAGGAAATGGCACTTTGCAGCCATTACCGAACAGCCTCACATGAAGTGATGCCAATACTTGTATTATCATTGCCAGAGCAGATAAAATAAGTCCTCGTATCTAAACTATAATGTACTGATAATCCTTACATTAGTCAAACAACTGTGGCTCAAATTTATGTCATCAATTTCAATTGGCGTGCTACTTTCAGACCATTTCTCAACTCTTTAACAGCTTAAACATTATTTTCTTACAAATGCTACCAACTTCGAAGGACAATCCAGAGTCCTGCTTTGAAATAAATGCACCATTGAACTATAAAATACCATCAGCAAATGCACAACTACATCACAGATAAGTAACATAAATCAGGCAATCATCTTGGTTACAAAAACATAAATACAGAAAGAAGATGGTTTGTTTTCTTGAACAGCTTTGAGACAAACTTTTTTTTTTGATAGGAGTAGAATGCCTCTTAAAAAACCTCCCTCTTAGTAGACCCTTGCCCATAGGCAAGAACCAACTAGCTGAAGGAGGAAAAGAGTACATAATTTTATTAAATATAAAACTTTTACATAAAACTTAAGAACTCTCCAGCCAAATACTACCAACATAAAACACTCCTGACACACTATTCCTCTACAGCATACAAACCAACTAAATCCATGACTACAATCACCCAATTCCCTCCTTCGCTAACTTGTCAGCTTTGAGACAAACTTCATAATAGTGTCATTACAAAAGCTTCAATAACATGCATTGCAGCTTTTAGTGCATCACAACAGCCAAAATGAGAAAATGTCTCAAAGGTATTGATTCATTTCCTTTTAAAGTCAAAACGCAAAAGAATCGGTTAACTGAGCTTCTCAGACATGGATTAGAAGTCCCTTGCATGCTTTGCTACCTCATTCTACAAATTGAAACACAAAGTGTGAGGATAAAGCTCTATATAAACTATCAAAATAGAGAATTATATTAACATTAACATGTTAATTGAATATTTCTACTTTTTAAGTAAATTGTTAGAAATGCGAAAGCTTCTGAGTATGTCTGTGTGTGCATGAGAGAGAATTTAATCCAAATTTGTCACAGGTTCCTGCAAATGCACCTTAAGCAGATCATTCTAATTATGTGAAGCAACCAACTTAACGGGTAAAAACGACATAAAAACACTAACAACTAGTGTACAACAAGGTAACAGACTTTTATGGGATATAAGGCAATCATCATAAATTTGGAGAGTGCGGTATAAGCACTTTAGTTTCTTAATGAAATCCTAAGTTAGATTGTATAAACTATATTCCAGTTGGACACACAATTGCTTCGTGAAACACTGCAATTTCCCTAATGTAAATGAAATTTATAATAGTAGTACTAATAAGTTATGAAGTTAAAAAAAATGCAGCACCTCAAATGCATTCTTCAAATGATCAAGTTCCTTATCCAGGTCATTGATAGCCTGATTATACTTGGAGAAGACTGGCTGGTCGTGTGGATCTAGAAATTGCATCAAATTGGTTAAAAAACACAAAGGATAGATTCAAAAATTAGAAGCATTTAGCCCTATCCTACAAAGAAAAAGACTCCTACAAAGAAAAAGACTAACCCTAACAAGGATTTTGTACTGCAGAGGGTGAGGAAGCTTGTAACCAGCAAACAAAACGTTCTCATCTCTATGCAATTGTCTGATTGTTCATCATCGTTAACAACAAAGGAGGAAAGAAAAACACTAAGCCGCTTAATCCAACATAAATCAGCAAAAAAAAAGGGGGACGGAATTTTTATAGGGTTAGAAGATTGTATGAAACGTACATTCGAAGGATGTTGCCGACGGTGTGGTCTTATCTCTCGATAGTGAAGGTCGCCGCGTTTATTATCTTGGTGTCCCTCTCGTAAGAAACCCTAAAAAACTCAACCAACAAAGATATCAGCGCGTTTGATGAATAGAGCGATTAGGAATTAAAAGGAGCCTACTTCTTGGTTCCCTCAGGGACGACGAATCTCTCGTAACGGTCGGGAGCGTTCATGGCTTTCTCTCTTTTTCTCTTCGTCGAACTCAGCTCTTTACTGTGTAGCTGGAAGCTGGAGAAGGTTGTAAATGAGTGTGCTTGGCCTTGAGGGCTCAGTCTCACTACCGGTATAAATATGTGGGTAAACTACAGCATTCGTCACCAGTTTATTTCTTATTTTCTAGTTTGGTCATTAAACTATTTTTAATAAAAAGACATTGTTATTTATTACAAATATTTTTATTTTAATCACCGATAATTTAAAATTTTACGGCAAACGTTATTTGTTGATGTGGTTTTCTTCCATTTTTCACATCTTTTCTCTCCTTACCAGTTATACATGTGATGTTTTTTAATAATTTCATTTAAATAAATAAATAATGATATATGTTACGCAAATGACAGTTAATAAACACTGAAGATAATAGGAATGGATCATTTAACATAAAAATGAGGTTCGTAGAAGTAGACATAACAAAAGAACACTTAAAGCACTTAACGACTATATTTGTCTCTAATGTAACGAATTTGATGATATAAGCAAATAAAGAATGTACGGGAAGAACATGCTGGAAGTTAATAAATATTTTCTTCTTTATTTACTGTAATCAAAATTGTCGTCATCTTATTCAATTAAAACGAAAATCATATTTTAACTTTTAGAAGGCTTGAAGTAACCATTGGATAAAAAGTTTAACATCCAACCACTTAGCTAAGTTAAAGAAATGGACCAATAATAGCATACAGTGTTAAAGAGGAGCCGAAATGGAAGAACATGAAAATGAGGTTAATGAATATATTTTTATCGATTGAAAAAATCAACATTATACATGAATGTATTTTGTGTTTAATGACTTAATCGATAAATTTGCTTTAATTTTGTGACGAGCAAGGCGGGGAAACATCTCCTCGATAAGATAATCGAACATTAGCGCATGAAGCTTGTGCACTGTCTTCCTCTTCAGCCCTTAAAGCCACGTCCTGCAGGTAAATCCGCCGACAAGGAACGCTCTGGCTGCAGTCGAATTTCACGGCCACTCCCGTCGCACTCGTTCCCCTGATGTTCTGGTAAAGCACATCGCTCACTTGCACAGCTGACACCTGCATGCATATGTAGATATTCCATTATCCTACATAGTAATTAATGCTTCATGTATTCAAAATCAGGTAATAGAGGTAAAGAATTTTGACCTGTTTGCGGCATGGTTTTCGTTTATCACAATAATTTTGATCGATGATGATAGGGTTACTGACGTTGTTCATCACAATGTTTTGAAACCTGATGTTCTTAGCATATCCTGATCCGCCCTGTAATAAAAAATTGATCACACTAACATCTTATAGTATATCCAGGAAAACAGTGTTGAGAATAATTATAAATATTGAATGCAAACAGTGAAATGAACATAAAAATTGTGATTAATGAACAATTATTTGTCAACCTCAACTTCGTTGGAATTAGGCAAACAGTGAATGAATTGTTGGTTGATAGTTAGAAACTTTAGGTAAACAAATTGTGATTTGCAAGTCAATAAGCAAATGGAAAATGAACGATGTTTGTTTGAAGTCGCTGGCATGTTGTAATCACAATAGTTTCACCATTTTCTTTTTGGTAAAGTACACTAGAGGTCACTAAACTATATCAAAATCATCTTTTTGGCCAACACACTTTCCAATATTAAAAATAATCATTAAACTCATAAACTGTTGAACTTTTTCAAAATGGTCCTTGCGAAGTTATAATTAAGTCAATTTTTTTTACAAATTTAATGACTATTTTAGAACTTATATCAAACTAATTACCTGCCATGTCTTTATTCTCACTCCGTTAGTGGTGTCCCGAAATGTTGCTTTATTAACTATGACATTGGACACATAAGCAGCAGAGTTTCCTGCTCCTAGGCTCCCAATGCTGCAAATATAGAACAAACTTAGGAATTTCACATTATATGTGCATAAGTGCTAAATGAAATCAAGTGTAACCTATGTTGAATTCGATACCTGATTCCATGGCCCGGTCCACAAGTTATACCCGTGGCACGGACATTTTTCGAGCCGCTCACGATTGAGATGCAATCATCTCCCGTCCCGATGACACAATTGTTAATGTTAATATTCTGGGTTCCGGTCACGTGAATTCCGTCGGTGTTGGGACTGTTACCGGGTGCTTTCACCCGAAGATTAAACGCATTAACGTTCACACATTCTCGAAAAATAAGATGCATTTGCTGTGCGTTTTTTATCCGCAGACTTGACACTCTCAGGTTAGTGCATTCATTGAACGTTACAGCCTGCAATTCCGAAGAGAAAATATTAACACAGGTAGGCCATATACGAAAAACAACGCATAGCAAGTGCAGAAGCTTACAGTTGGCGCTTCCTTGCAAGGCTGCGATTTTCGCGACGGAAAAAACAGAACAGAAACAGAAACAGCAAAATTAGTAGTTGTCGTTGAATATTCATCGATGTATACAAATTAAGTCGATGTCGAAATCACTTACGAGGGCTTTGTTGATTTTGCAGGACTTTTCCCACCATGTTCTGCCATTGCCATTGATGGTGCCGCCACCTTCGACTCGTAAATTTTCAACGTTATCGAAGTAAAGCCACCGTCTTCCATTACCTTCGTATTCGGAGTGATCTGTAGTGGCTTTGATTGTTCCATAGATCTATCATGTTCATATTGTAGGTAAAACGTTAATGATTCAATAACAATATCGTTATACGACCCTGTATTGATGTGCGTCTTTGTCTTAAACTTATATGCAAAGACGTATATCGAGTTAAAAGCTCACCTTCAATACAAGAGGAGATTTGCAAGGTCCTGAGAAGTTAATTGGCTTAACATGATAAGTCTTCTTCTTAGGGACCACCATAGTAGCTCCTTGAGATGAAGAACAAGCATAGTTCCAAGCTTTCTTAAATGCCAAAGAATCATCTCTTCCATTAGCTTTAGCCCCGAAATCATCGACATTGACCATCTTCGAAGTCATCGGACCACGTGCTCTGTCAAGTCTCGCTCGGATTCCGCTATTGTGGTCGAACCGGTTCACCGAGTAGGGATTACGGTAGTTTCGTATGTTGGGAACATGACCGAAGGTGCGAACATACGGACGATAGGATATCGGGCGGCGATAAGCTCGGCCACGACGAAAATCGACGTGAAATGGGTCCTCTGTGTAACTGTCGATGCCGAAGCAGGAACGCAAAGAGATTAATGTAAACAGAAGTGGGAGACAGAGAGTTTTTAGGAACATCATGTACTCTGCTAGAAAAAATTAAGGACAACAAATAAAAGACAATGTTGAAGGCTTAAAAGGAGCCGATGAGCTTGATTGTCCTAATGTGCACTTATATTTATAGGCAAGCGTGGGGTTGCTGTTTAATTTCGACACAATTAATGATACCTATGTCCGATGGCAATTAATTTAATTTTAGATATTGTTGGATAATGTAAACAATTAAATGGAAAATCTTTATATTTTAAATAAGATTTTATTTCTATATTAAATGGATTTTGGGGGTGGGTTTGAGAAAGTCAGACGAATCACTATTGGTTGCCTGCCAAATACTGGCTCATTTCTTTATTTCTGTTTTGTCAACTAATCACTTAATTTATGCTTGTTTACCTGCACATACGTGTCTCGTGTTGAATTTTGGTCCTACATTATTCATTTTCTCTCTATAGAATTATTTTTAAATGTTTATATTTTTAGGGTAAAGTACACAAATAGTCCTCCGACTATAGTATACTATTTTATTAAGTCATTCTACTATTAAAAGTTTTACAAAATGATCGTCTGACTATAGAATGTTGCTTTTTTAAGTCTCTCGACTATTAAAGTTACAAAATGATCATTCAACTATTCATTGTTGTAAACTCGTCTTTTTTTCATTAAAAATTAGCGGTTATCTAAGCTATAAGTTAACATAATGATTGGGATATAATAGTCGTTTGAGATTATGGAATCAAATTTTATCATATCACAGTCAACATGTTAACATTCAACTTATAATATCGTCAAATTTTTAACGAAAAAATGAGTTTGGAACATAATGAATAGTTGGGTGTCCATTTTCTAACTTTTAATAGTCGAGTGACTCAGCAAAATAACACTCTATAGTCGGATGACCATTTGTTAACTTTTAATAGTCGATAGACTAAATAAAACAATACCCAATAATCAGGGGATCATTTATGTACTTTACCTATTTTTATGGATTGAGTTAAATCTAGTTGATATTATATATCGTTAATACACAAGAAAATACGAGTAAAATACACTTCAAATTATTCAATTAGTTCAATTACAAATAGGTTATTTTATAAAAAAAATAATTTAATCACTCAATTAATATTATGAACAACACTCCATCGTTAAAATTGAGACAAACATCTAACATGGTCCAATACAATAACAATTTTAATCCTTAAAACTTATATATTCTATTAATTTGGTTCTAGTTCAAAACAACTCAATAAATTTAACATTTTTTATTTGGAAAAAAGTAAAATCAATGATCGATGATGGAATCAAATATAACATTAATATCTTTACTTAAATAAACTTATGCCGAATAATCTTAAACAACTAAAATTACAATAAAAGATAATTATTATCTAAAACCAAAGTAAACGTGCAGTACGAAAATAAACATAATCATTTAATTTTTAATAGATTTATTCATATAAATTTATTCATTGTCAATTCATCAAACACAAATTCAGCGTAACCATGAAAACTCAACCAAAAGTAATTCATTAGTAAATATTAAGGCATGTTTGACATAATTTGAGGAATTAATTTGCTGCGCTTTGGCCGGAGATGGTCAAACTATAAATTACAATACGGTGGTCTTCAACCAAAAGTAAAATATAGGTGGACTAGTACCAAAATAGATGTATAACTATGCCGAACGCACGTCCCGTAGCAGTGGCACCACCGTTTTATGCGGACATTGTGCATGCATGCGTAATTATGTATGATGAGATTCATCCATATTTATATGCCGTAAAAATGACAGTTGATATCATGCCATAACTGCTATAAAAGTTTGTGGGTAATGTTTTTTTTTAATAGTATGGGTTATTATAGAGTAATATCTATATATTTAGAATCTTTTTTATTTATTAACAACGCACACACATTATAAATTAGGGATTGACATAGGATCCGAACCCTATGGGTTCCAACCCGACCCAATTTGTTTGGGTCAAGTTTTAAAAAAGGATTCGGGTCGGGTTGAATTCGGGTTTAGGGTGAAAATACCCGACTCAACCCGGGGAAAAATAGTTTTACCTTATATATTTAGAAATAATTATAATAATACCCCTCTATATATTATTATTTTTCAATTAAATAATTGTTTTTATTGAATAAAAATAATTTTTTTATTATTTCGGGTCGGATCGGATTCGGATTCGGATTTTATCTCAAAAAATCGGGTTGGATTCGGGTCGGTGGAAGTTATATTTTTTCGGGTCAGGTCGGGTCGGATGAAGGATGTAAAATTTTCGGATCAGGTCGGGTTGGCCGAAACCCGACCAATGCCCATCCGTATTACAAATGCAACTGTTCAAACACAATATCTCTAAACAGAACAATACTCATTTTTACTACCGAAATTATTCAATGAATTCGAAAAGGTCTTCCATAAATACCTGTGACGATATAATATTGGCATGATATCTACTCTAACGGAGTTTAACCGTATGTACATATATCTATGAATTAGATTTAGAAGTTGATCATGATCCGTTTTAAAGTCAAAGCGTGAGATGTGCCAAACATTGACCCTCCCTTGTTAGAATTAAAATGCAAAATAGATGAGTAATGTCAAAGTTGCCAAAATGCCAACCTCTTTTTTATAACTATATTATAGAATTTGGTAAAGAACGGTTGTATATATGGGTTTGGACCGAAAAGAAGAGCGGGAAATGGCAGTGCCCCCGATGGTGGCCAAACGACAGAAACGTGGGGATCCACCGCTGGAACTGGCCGAAAGTGCATGTGTAATCATGTGCCGTGCTAAGTCCCACATGTTGGTTATTCATAAAATATAAGGATCATATTATAATAAGTCAAAACAAAGGGACCGTTTTCTTAGTTTTTCTAAAGTATAGGGATGAGATTAACAGTTTAACCATTTCATAAATCGAAGTGTTTATGGACCAGATCCGATTCGGGCTAGTCCATGCATAGTATCAATATGAGGTAAAAATTGACCCGATAGGGCAAACAGGTGAAACAATTAGCCCGTTACGTCATTTCCAAAATTAATTTGAGATTTAAGGTAAATGCTACAGTATAGTGCATGACGAGTTTGTCTAAATAATATTTTTTATTTAAATTCGTCACGTCAAGATGACAAATTCTAATAAAATATAATTTGTTATTAGTGTTTATCGTATCGGAATGACAAATTTCAATAAAATATTTATTTTATTAAAACTTATCACCTCGATTGGACAAGTTTCAAGTCACTGTTATAAATGTCGTAGTTCTCAAAATAAAAAAAAGTTTGATATCATATTGGGCTAAATAATTAGCCTACATATTGGGCCAAAATTTCCATCTATATCATGCTTAGTTATTAATCAACCCAATCTAAAATATGAGTTTGAGTTTTACTTAAATTTATATAAACTTATAAATAAATAATTTATACTCATTTAAACGTTCATGTTTTTTAGTTTTAAAAATAAATCATTTAGGCATGAAATAACTTAATTAAGTGGTTAAAAGAATTTTTATTGTTCCTAAAAGTTACAAGTTCAAACACTGAGACTACAGCAGGGTGATGAAGAATTCATTGTCAACTGATTGGTAAATTTCTAAATGTGTCATTGACTATATAGATTCTATATCTCGCACTATATATGCATAAATTGGTGGTGTGGTGTGGTGTGGTGTGGTGTGGTGAAGAGTTTAATTGCCTAGTCTGTCTTGTCTCCTGGTAGCGTTGATATTTAGGTGTTCTCCAAATTCAATGAGTCGTATAAGTTAAGGTTGCCGCTGTCGTTGCATGTAGGGGTTGGTTTCAAAGCCACAGCTACGTGTGTTGCCATTAATGGGCCACGTAGGAATTTGGTGGACTCAAACCCCTTCCTTGGACCATTATTATCTCATACGGCTATACCTTTCTCCCATTCTCTCAGTGTTATCATTTTTTTTATTACCCCTCAACAAATAAATATCTCTCTTTTATACTTGATTGAACGGAGTAAACACATTGAATTTAAATGCTCGAACTCGAATCTTAATATAAAAATAATGTTTTTTGAGGTAAAGTATATAAATGATTCATTGATTATAAAATGATGTTTTATTAAGTCCGTCGACTATTAAAAGTTATAAAATTATCCTTTAAGTATAATGTGTTATTTTGTTCAGTCGATTGACTATTAAAATATATAAAACGATCACTTTGACTATTTCATATGCTCCAAATTTATTCTTTTTGTTAAAAAATTAATGACGATTTGAGTTGAACGTTAGTCTGTTGACCGATGCATGATAAAATCTGATCCCAGAATCTAAAACGACTATCATATCATAGTCAATATGTTAAAGTCCAACTCAGACTACCGTTAATTTTTAACTAAAAAGAATAAATTTGGAATATATAAAATAGTCAAAAATTATTTTTTAACTTTTAATAATAAATGAATTAAAAAGAATATTTTATAATCAAAATATTATATTATAATTTTTAATAGTCGAAATAAACATCATCCTATAATCAATTACCATTTATGTACTTATTCTCTCGATTACCTAAACTAATTAATGAGTTCATTAACTCATATTATTTCTTACATAAAATTTATACTTTTACCAAATATTGACATCAGGCTACGGACATTAATTACAATAATAGTTTTATATTAATCACGCAAAATAAAATATATTATCGAATAAATTAAATTTAGTATAAATATAAAAATATAGGGAAAATGATCCTATATGACGTGGCACATAGTACGCCTAATATAGCATGAGCCACTGATATACAATAATCACACATAGTTGCCGTTGTCTCCTACCACTAACAGTTGGTTACATTGGAGAGAAATGGCGGAGGAAAAGGTGAAGCTGGTAAAAGATGACGGCGTCGGAGGTGGAAAGGGAATAGTGGAGGTGAACCTAAAGCCCTAGAAAGGGCTAAGTGCGACGCTGATTGACTGGTTGGAGCAGTTGATAGTGAAACTTATGTACGATTCTTCGAAGCCTCAACACTATCTCTCCGGTAACTTCGCTCCTGCTCCGACGGAAACTCCACCCACCAAAGATCTTCCCGTCAAAGGCCATCTCCCTGTAAGCTACGATTGATTGCTTAGCTAAAACTGATTGTAAATTTGGATTACTTACTTAAATGATTTTTGTTTCAATTGTTTATTCGTTGTATGTTACTAATAGATTTTTTTTTTCAGGAATGCTTGAATGGACAATTCGTAAGGGTTGGGCCCAACCCCAAGTTTGGCCCGGTTGCTGCATACCACTGGTATGCGAATTTCATATGGTTTTCTTGTGGATTGGATTTTCGGTTTTTTATTTAATAACCATATAGCATCACATCTAATTCTTTTTTTTTAATCGCTGTGTCTTACTGGTTTGATGGAGATGGGTATGTTTGCTTTGCTTAACCAATTTATATAGGATTAGTTCATTTATTTGCAAATTTTGATTGTGAACATAAATGATAAACCTGTTTGTTGATTGTGGAATTTACAGAATGATTCATGGTATGCGAATCAAGGATGGGAAGGCAATATATGTATCTCGTTATGTCAAGACATCACGTCTTAAACAAGAAGAGTATTTTGGAGGGGCAAAATTTATGAAGGTATATCTTGCAAGTTGCCTTCTTGACTATTAAGGTTGAACAAGTCTTCAACTGATTAATTCTGATTAGTGAAACTTATGACTATTATAATGCTAGCAAACTTGTACCGGCTGTGTTTTTATTTCTCCGAGCAACTTCTAACTGGTGGGGCTTTTTGAAAGCTAACAATAATGACACAATGTGCGGAATTAGAAGCATTAAATTTAATTTTAACCGCAGAAAACCTCTATGGCCAATGCTTGACACATTGTTATCTTCTTCTTGAATATGATGTTTTTCAGGTAGGAGACCTTAAAGGATTGTTTGGACTGCATATATAAGCTGAGAGAAAAGGCTAAAGTTTTAGATCTATCATATGGGAATGGGACTGGTAATTTTTTTTATTCTGTTTCTGCTAATTGCAAAGATGATGCAATGGATTACAAGTAATATTCCCTTATGTGCATGATGTCTCTGATGCGTTTGTGCTTTATGTCTATTTAGTGATAGTATTATTCACTGGTGTCTGTTCCATATATTGAAAGTAAAGATATGGGTGAATGGTTCTAAGACGAGTGTTATTTCTCCAAACCTTCAAAGGAAGGAAATGTTGGTAGAACACTGAGCGAGTGAGAATGGATTATGTATTACTTCTTCATTCCGATACATTGTGTTTAGTTGGTACATTTCCAGGCGGGGCTCCAAAATTTATGTGTCCCTCAATTTATTCCATACATGCTTGACAGGCAATGCATCCCGTAAAATGGAATCTGAAAAAATCTCGCCCTTTCCATTTTCCGTTGTTTCTCTTCACTGGTAGTTTGCCTGTTTTAAAATGTTTGTCTTATTGTTGTGACTCTGACCTGGCATACCATCATTTGAACAGCTAATACAGCTCTTATATATCACCATGGGAAACTTCTGGCACTTCAAGAGGCAGATAAACCTTGTAAGTTTATCTTCTCTCTTTTGATTTTCTTTCAAGAAATAATGAAGAAGGTTGAGGATGCTAACCTTCACATCAATTAGGATTCTTATTATTTTCTTATTTGGACTCTCTTATTTATTTTTACTTTGATGAAACTTGGGTATTAAATTGTGGTCTCTGTTTCAACAGATGTCCTAAAAGTTTTGGAGGATGGCGATCTCCAAACTCTTGGCATGCTTGATTATGACAAACGATTGTCGCATTCCTTCACTGCTCATCCGAAGGTTGATCCAGTCACTGGTGAGACCTATTATTTAAAAAAACGAGATAAGTTATTAGTTACCGAGTGGTAAAATGCTTTGGATTTATGATATTTCTGCTTACAGGTGAGATGTTTACTTTTGGCTATGGACACGAGCCTCCTTATATCACATACAGAGTTGTTTCAAAAGATGGTTTCATGCACGACCCAGTACCAATAACAATAGCTGATCCAATCATGATGCATGACTTTGCAATTACTGAAAATTATGCAATTTTCTTGGATCTTACTTTGCATTTTAGACCAAAGGTATGTCACCTTCAATAGAGCTTTGTGTTTATTTTTTCTATCAGATACCTGCTTTCAAACTCTTGTAGAGGTTAATATGTGACGTGGGTTCTTAAAATGTTGTTGATTCCTCCTTGAAAACTTTTATTTTGGTGGGTAACTAAGACTAGTGAGTAGTGATGCTACATAATGGAATCTTGGTTTCTGTCATTATTGTTGAGAATAATAATAATTGCATCTTGTAACTGTTCATATTTAAATTTTCAGGAAATGGTTAAAGAAAAGAAGTTGATATATTCATTTGATGTTTCAAAGAAGGCTCGTTTTGGTGTGCTTCCACGATATGCAAAAGATGACCGCCTAATCAGATGGTTTGAGCTTCCTAATTGCTTTATCTTCCATAATGGTATTGTATTTGTCTTATCATTTTTCTTTTACCCCCCCCCCCCCAAAACCCCCCAAAACTTTCTTCTGTTGGTAGTTTGAGTATACAAATAGTCAATGCATGGCCTTTTACATATTCTCACTGGTAAAAAAACACATTAAAATCGGATGTGCAAGACCTGCCCTTGTTGATACCAAACTTAGCTTCAGGTTTCTTCATCTTTTCATGATAAAAAAGAGTAATTGCTAGATAATGATTTGTATTGACACATATTTTCTGATCAGTTCAATTGCAGTGGCTGCATTATGACTATTTAACAATCATCTAGGACAAGAAAATTCCGCAACTTCCTCAACTCAATCCTTTATTTTTCAAGTTTTTTGCTCTTTCTCTTAGGAACTCAATCCTTTAGTTATACTTACTATAAGCACGGATACCAATGGAAAGGGCATATAATTCTTGTTTGAAACATAACTTATTCTCATTATATTTCTAAAAATTCCTAAAACTATTATAAGCTTAATATTTGATCTTTGAACATGTAAGGGCTAGAATCTTACCGCTTTTATAATGTTCTGTCACTAGCGAATGCTTGGGAGGAGGGAGATGAAGTTGTTCTGATCACTTGCCGCCTTCAGAATCCAGATCTGGACATGGTCAATGTGGAGGTCAAAGATAAGCTTGATAATTTCACAAATGAGCTGTGAGAATTCTGATCTATTATGTGAATATGCAATGATTTTGTAGAGAAAGTTGTTTCTCATTCTGATCATGTAAATCAGGTATGAGATGAGATTCAACATGAAAAGTGGTCGTGCTTTACAAAAGAAATTATCTGCTTCTGCTGTAGATTTCCCCAGGGTGAACGAATACTACACTGGCAGGTACGTAATCTGAAAACATGCAAAGGAGCGTACCTTGCTGTATGATATGCTTATCTTCTTTGATCAAAGTTTATACCTTATCGTTTTTTTTCTCTCTCTCTCTCTCGTGTTGACTTCAGGAAACACAGGTATGTGTATGGAACCATTCTGGACAGCATTGCGAAAGTCACAGGGATTGTGAAATTCGATCTGCACGCGGAACCCGAGGCCGAAAAAACAAAGATTGAGGTTGGGGGAAATGTTGCAGGGGTCTTTCACTTGGGTCCTGGTAGATTTGGTTCAGAAGCTGTTTTTGTGCCTCGTGAGCAGGGGACCACCGGTGAAGAGGATGATGGCTACTTGATATTCTTTGTACATGATGAAAATACCGGGTATGCTATGCCTGTCCCTGGTGCTATTTAATTTATCATTTTCATTTTACCCTGTATGAATGAGTGAGAACTGAGATGGAGAATCGTGACTGCTCTCAGTTTGATTGGGTCGTTTCTGACTATTGTTTTTGACTGAACAGAAAATCTGCAGTGAATGTGATTGATGCAAAAACAATGTCAGCAGATACTGTTGCGGCTGTCGAATTACCCCACAGGGTTCCTTATGGGTTCCATGCATTCTTTGTGACAGGTTAGTATAGTATAGTATAGTATAGTATATAAGGGTGGGATAACAAACAATTTACATTAAGAGGTGATAAAATCTGTCCGCATTTGTGATTGTGATCTCATCTTTACTCTTTTGCTTCCGGTGGAACAGGAACAACTTCAAGAGCAAGCAATATGGAAATGATTGAGATTTTTCTTTTCGGATGGCCGGGCGGAGGAATGAAAATATGCCATTGCCATTACCTTTGTTTAATATTTATATTTATCTCCTGTAATAGTAATGCCTCTCCAGTATACAGAACTAGTAACTGTTTGCTCACGGATAAAAAATACTATAATTTTTATATTTCCGATGTGGGATGAGGTTTCTTCATTTGTGTTGAGTTCTCAGGGCCAGAGGCTGATACCTTTCATAGGCCTACACACACAGCTCACTCTCCCCGAAAGTTATCGAGTAATACACAGCTCATTCTCTTGCTCAAAATAAATATTTATATATGTTACCATAGAGATATTTCAACATTCATTGTCAAATGATTTGTGTTCTATGGTAACATATATAAATATTTATTTTTGAATTAAAACGGGACAAAGACAAAGTGTAAAGCTGGGTTGCAGAATAATTTCTTAAATCAGCAATATCATGGAGATCTGCTACTTCCATAGGCGGGGTAGAGTAGTACACCAAGTCAAAATGGTGATTCGGGGCAAGCTTGGCATCAAGTCCGTCAGGCAATTAGTATCTCTTGAAACCCATTGAAAATTTAACTCCCATGCATAGATACCTAGTTTTCTCACGATATTCGATTTTGATATATTTTTAATACATACTAATTTGTAAATAATAAAAAATGTTAATGTAACTAAATTTGATATATTCATATGACATAAATTTTCAACTTCATATCATATAAAACAATTATATTATGAACCTACTGAATTACCAAGTTGGAAAAAGATTCAACTGTTCCATTACATGTGTTTATTTTGAGTTTTAAAATTGTCTCATTTAATTTTTTTATAAAAATAATCAATAAATAACAACACTTATATTTTTTTACCCTTATATGTCTCCCTCTTTTACATGTATCAAAACAAATATGTCATATCCATCGATTATTTTTCAAAATTAATTTTATCATTTTTCTTGAATATATCTCTTTAAGCTAGGTGTATAGTCAATATAAGATACAAATTATATAAAATATAGGTACGTGTAAAGTCAATAAAAGATATAAATTATATAAATTATAAGACCGAGGAAGTTAAATTTATAAGAGTTAAATTAATTACGAGATACAAATTCTATAAATTATAAGACCGCGGGAGTTAATTTTATAAGAGTTAAAATTAATTATGAGATACAAATTATATAAAGTATAAGACCGAGAGAGTTAAAATTAATTATGAACTAAATAAATTTATAAAAGTTAAAATTAATTAAGAAATAAATAAACATAAGTTTCAGTTTAGTTGCGCATTGTTTTTAAATTTATGAAGTATTTCAACGGTACGTTTTAGTTCAATTCTTAATTTGATTGAATATTTTGCACGCCACGCGTGATAGCAAAGCAACCAAATCATTAATGAATGATAAATACGATAGCTTCGAGCACAACAATTAGATCTCTCAAATCCAAAAATGGCATTAGACTTCGGTCTTCCATATTAAAATTCCCCATCTGAAGATATAAATAGTTTGGGGTGTAGAATCTACTTCCCCATTTCTCTCTCTATAAATTTTAATTATTTAATGATTTTTTGCCAAAATATTCGAGTTTTTCATCACCGTCAATCCTTTTATGAAAGGAAGAAAAGTTAAGCACCACCAGATCCATACTTCTTTCCGAACACAATGAGCTGCAGCTCGTCATATCCGGCAAGCACACCAGCACCAGCAATGGCACGAAGGATGTTAGCTCCAGCGCCTTTAAACAGATACTTGGCACCCTCATTTTTCAAGATCTGAGAGAATGCATCGAGCGAACTCTTGTATTTCACTGCTTCACCCGATGTCATCATCATTCTTATACGAACAGTGTCGATAGGGTACGATGCAAGTCCGGCACCATTCGTGGTCAGCCAACCAAGAGCAAAGCTAGCAAAGAAACTGATCAATGTCACTGCCATGAAACGAAAAACACTGATCCTCAAAACATAAATTGGCATCATAGAAACCTGAATATTACCAGTCAGAAGCACGGGCTTCAAGGAATCGTACAGATCCCGATAAACGATGATTCCGACACATGAAATATTGAAACCACGGTAAAGACCGGCAATACCATTGGATTTTAAGGTTTTCCTGAAGGCATCAACAAGACCATTGAATTGCCTCTCCCCTCCCTTCTTTGCAGCCTTTGCATCATTGGCAAGACGAGTTCGAGCATAATCCAAGGGAATAGACAAAGAGAAGGGAAGAAGCACCCGCTGCACCTCCGGATGCCAAGTTTCCGGCAAACCATTTCCAGTAAACCAATGAGAAGAAATAGAGCTACAACTACAAGTACCGACCTGAGTGGAGAAATAACGTATAACATTAGCGGTGTTTCCTCTCCACAAAGAAACAAATCCTTCATCTTTGATCGTTCGCTTGAAACAATCACCGATACCCTTTTAGGGTTCAGAGAGCTTACCGGTTTTGATCATTTCATCCTGTTTCTGTATCAAAAGTTTAACTCGCTCGATCGGAGCAGCAGCTGTTTTAGATACAGCAGCAGAAACACCACCCATGAGGAAATCAATAGCAAAGCTGCTAAATCCTTTCTCCGCAGGAGCTTGAACACAAATGGCAGATGCTGTTGATGGAGACCTGTGCAGGAATCCGGTGGCTACACAAGCACGAACATTAGGATAGCCCATTGAAGCACTGGAGTAGTTCCCATATGCAAATCGTCTTTGGTATAGAGCAGGCCTCCTGAAAGACCCATCAAACCCTTGAACGTCTCGGGAAAGGCTAGAAGAAAGTAGCTGGCCTGCTACTTTCTGCATGACAGTTGGGTGTTGGATGTGATCCATTCTGATTTCCCTGCAAGAATGAAGACAAGCACAAAAACAAAGAGTACAATGAGAGAGAAATTTTCAAATGTGTTCCGCTAAATTAGACAAAAACATCTGCAAACAAACATATCAATGATTCAATTCATCAATGTCAGCTGCGGCAACTAAGTCCGATATAAGTCCATGCTAACATGTGAACAATGCCTTTGTAACAGGTAAAAGGCAAAGGTGCAAGAAAGTAAATTGACATGACATCCTGCACGTGTATCACACTCTGTTCATGCAGAAGGAACGATAAGCATCAATTCAGTAACTTAATCATCACATCAATCCTAAGCAGATGGCAAGCAGTGAACTTTGTCGGAGAAAAAAAAAGCAAACCAGATGACAAAACACACTGCCATTCAAGATATCCTCCTAAAATCAAGATTTTATCCTAAACAATCCTCCAAATGACTAATAGAATAAGTAGTCTAGCATGTATATAGATAGCTACGCTACTACATTATTCAATATTAACAAATTTACATAATATATTCACTTGATCGATCATACGTATATGCATCATGCATGCAGGTATTCCAATACACAACAGGGTGGAAGAGAAACAAATCATTAAAAAGGTTAATTGTAGATCGCCTAAAAGTAAAGCAATGCAACTAAAGATGCTAAGATGTTTGGCAACACAGATGCAGCGTCGATAAATAAAATCAATCAACAGATCCGCAGAATCCAACTGCAAGTGAGGATTGAATATCGGTTTGACAGATTTCCACACGACCGTTTGACAATAAAAGAGAAAAAAGAGCAGTAAATAACTATAGATCTAACAGAAGCTACATTTCTTTCAACGGAAGAAAAAAACGCTTATTTTAGATCAGATCAAATGCTGTAAAATGTATTCCAAAACAAATCAAATCCAAAGCATCACGAAATGAACAGATCTAAAAATCAAATGCAGTTAAGTGCATATCTAGCAGAATAAGTTAAAGCCAAAACAGAGAACATTGGATGTGATAATTTTAGGATGATTTGAGATAGAGATATTTACCTTTGGGAAGAGCGTGAGACAGATTTGTTGAAGGTGTCGATTGATATTTTGTTGAGTGGGAGTGTTCCACAGAGGGGAGAGGCGAGGGTTTGAAAATAGCACTATTGCCCCCATTTTTATTGGCGCAGCTGTCTTTCTGCGAGCTTTTATTATTTTCTAATTTCCAAATATCTTCCTTTTATTTTTAAAAGTCGTTTTTAAAAAATGAAAATGTCTTAAGCCTTGTTCGTTAAAACAATAAATAACTAAAAAATAATATTTTTGAAAAAAAATAATACTCTTAACAATAATATGAACAGCTTATTCTTGATTTCAACGGTAATAATTTAGATAAAAACATAATAATTGATACTTCCTATTAATTTTTGTACATTGCCATCTGGACTAATAATTTAGGAAGAATTTCATATATTCAGTCAACTGATGCACCACTTTATTCATTGGGCATGGAGTAATGGACCCTTAATATGTCAAATTGGCTGGCTGGCTGCTGCAGCGTCTTTCTTTTCCTTTTTCTTTTTCTTTTCCTCTCCGTTTGACGACCAATAACAATATTTTCGACGGGTCTTGGTATGAAAAATATAGATACATTTCTTTGGTAAAATGGATGGGATAACGTAAGTGGGAGTTTTTAATTCTCAATATAATCCATCCTGGGGATTATTTCTCCATCTAGAGTGAATCAACCTAAAGACGTCAGGTGCTCAACGCATCTTAAAGTTAAATATGAATGCTCCATGATTGTATGGTATCTTCAGGCAAATGAAAAAGACTCCACGATTGTAATGGCGTCTTCAGGAAAATTGAAAAATACCCCAGGAGTGCACGGCGTCTTCAGACTAATAAAAAGACCTAATTCAGAAAATAATATGGTGGATGTCTTATATGGGAAAATAATTTTTCCCACAACCCTATATGGGCGAGAAAGCCAATTTTTTTAGGGTAAACTATACTAGTTTTCATTAAACTTTTAAGGTGTTTTTTTATTTAGATCATCAAAGTTTTAAAATTTAAATTAATTAAATTTATAGTTTGCTCTTATTATAATCACGATAGTTAGTTATCATAAAAATATAATGATATAACATGCTGACATGTTATTCTCTAAAATAAAACTTAAATCTTTTAAATTTATAGTCACCATAAAGATCAAGTGTTTAACGAACAAATTGGTTGTTGATCCATCCTTGTGGTGGGAAAGATTTGTTTGACCGAAAGATTAACATATTTAGTTTCAAGCTAATATGACAATTGATAGTGATCCGTAAAAAAAAATTAACTTTTAGTTTTAATTGAGGTTTAAGATAAAAAAACTCGATGTGTTTGAATAGAATGAAAAGAAGAAAAAATGAAAATGGTTTGATGGTCTTTTTTACTGAGAAAACTATCAAATGATGATAAAAATGTCGATAAAATGAGACTATAGTCCAATAAAATTAGTTTTTTTAAAATTTTTTATTGATATCTATCAATCAATTTAAAACTAAACTATATTTATTTGTCATCCAACACGTATCTTTTCCATTGTTAGATTGACCAGTGACTATGCCTTTTATAAAAATAGTCTTTGCGACGATTTCAAATTTAAAAAAATTAGAATTTATTTTTAAGAAATAAGACATTGATATGCATTTTTAATAATAGTTAATGACAATGATTACAATGAAAACTATTTTTTTCGAATTTATATTTATCGTGAATATTAAAAGTTCATATAAAAAATAATTACTGTAATTTCAAATTAAAAGTATCTTAAAATTGAATGAGTTAAGAATTCAAATTAACTCTAGTTATTATTATAATATTTATTAAGATTTATGAATCAAATGATCTCAGTGACTAAGATAATTATTTGGGGATGGTCAAAACAATCGATTCCGACGGATCCCGACACGACTTGATAGGGGAGTTTTTTTTTTCGGAACTCAAAGCAGGGCGAGAGGGATTATATAGTATATAAATTCGGGGCGGTTTATATAGTTTATAACTTCGGGATAGGGCAGGGTCAAATTTAAGGTGAAAATCACTGACCCAACCCTGTTAATTTATACTTATATATATAATATATTTAATTTTTAAAAAAATTGTATTTTTATATTATCAAGATATATTCTTTAACTATTAAAAATATAAAAATATTATAAAATATATTATTTTAATCGTTTAAAATATTATATAAAATATAATATTTTAACTATTTTAAAATATTTAATATATTTGAGTCAAATTAAGTCTAAAAATCGAGATGAATTAAGAGTGAACAGGGTTGGATATTTTCGAGTTAGGGTCAGGGTGAGTGTGGTCACATTACGACTTCATATTAATTCATATGAGAAACAGTTAACTCTTGTTATCATAATAAAATCTATTACAATTCTCAAATTTCAAACACATTGAAAGTAAACCAACTTTCCATGCAGTCCAGTGCCGTATTATCTGCTCCTGCGTTTCTTCTAGCTTTTGGGCACCACTTTTGGATCATGGGAAGAGGCTAAATTTGAAGCAGGCACTCCGTTGCATCTCACATCACATTATTAAACTCACCGTCCCCAGCTCCCAAGTCCCACCACCATTATATATGCCGACCACTTGAGCTTCAAAGCACACGGCCCACCCCCACACCGTCAAAAGAACTCAGGCCAGTGTTTTTCCTAGTACCCTGTTACTTGATTTGATTTATTATCTTTTACATTTCCTCTCACATGACATGCACCATGTTGGCCCCTTGATATGCGGGATTCTCCTGTTTTTGTTTTTGTTTTTGTTTTCCCAATGCCCATCTCAACTTTAAAATGGTTTAAATACATAAAAGTTTTGTGTACTATTTTAAAATTTAGCTATTTATGTTTATATATCAGTTTTATCCATTTAATTATACTTAAAAGTTTTGTGTACTATCTTAACCTTTAGGTCGTGAGATCGAGTCCCACGAAGGACATTTCATAATTCGAAAGTCTTCTACGGAAGCTGCTCTCAACCTGGTGTTGGGGGCAGTCTACTAACTTACCTCCCCCTTACCCCATTACATATGGGAACAAGGGACAACCATTTAATTATACTTAAAATTATGTTGGGCTTTTTATTTGAATCGTTAATAAAATGGATTCTTATATAAAAAATCATAGTCAAATGAGTTTTTATATGAAAGACTATAAAACAACGAATCCTCATTTTAAAAAATCACGATCAAATTT
Organism: Hibiscus syriacus; assembly: GCF_006381635.1. Taxonomy (NCBI): domain Eukaryota; kingdom Viridiplantae; phylum Streptophyta; class Magnoliopsida; order Malvales; family Malvaceae; genus Hibiscus; species Hibiscus syriacus. Next base: position 426,501 of record NW_024063340.1, on the reverse strand, counting down.
GTGTTTATTAAAGGGTCCTATTTCAAATAGAATTATTTTATTTATTTTCAAAAAGTAAGAGTCAACTTGATAAAAATTATAAATATATAAACTCAAAATTTATTTTATTTTTTATAAATACAAAATCAATAGCTCTAGTAAATTTAAATAGAAGGGAAATGAGATTAAAATTTATTTAAATAAAAATAATATAATTTATTATCTCAAAATTATAAAATCAAAATTTAAACTTTAAAATGATACAAGGACAAGTCACATATTTTAATTCCAAAGAAAATAGCGTTCTTGGATTGCAGTATTATGCCTTGGCTGGACTTGCTTCATTTAATTTTAGAAAGCCAAGCCAAGCTGTGTCTCGTTCCATCTGTGCATCGAGAGGTCTATTTTTAGGTGCGTATATATATTATTTGGTTCGACTTGTTTTTTTAAGGATTTATTGATTTTCAATTTGATTATCATTTTTTTATATTAAGTTTTGATTTTTTATATTTTATTTTAATAAAATATTGTTGACAACTTTTAAATGTTGTTTGATAATGTTTTTAAGCCTTATCATTCACATTTCCTTTTTCGGGTGAAAGGTATGATTTCATTATTTTTTTTAAGTAATGTGATTTATAATTAAAATGGATTTTGGATTAATAATTTTTGCCCTAGTCTTTTCTAACCCCTGAAGCAGTCTGCTAAGTCAGTGTCCCCAATGCTTGGAGTTATTCGTCTTGGCTTTATGACTTTCTCGGTCTTTATCGTATGCATATTCTTAAATCTTAACTATCTATCCATTCGTACCATCGCTTAATGCATGTCAAGTCATTTCGTGATGGGAAACATAAGTTGCTGCTTGCTGACTTAAAGGACGATAACTACGTATTTAATTATCAATTCCTCGGGTTTCTTCCCATGTAGGGCACTCCTGAGTTTGGGGCATCATCACGTCTGTCCAAAATTTTCAAACCATTAATGGGTTTTTAAATTCGCTTAATATAAAAAAATTAAATTATTCATCATTTTCTATTTAAGTGTTCTATTTTTTTAATACAAGTGTTTAACGTTATAAATTATTATTTTTAGTGTTTAGTTATATACTCGTTAGAAGTCAATTAATCAATATTTGTCACGTGACATTATTTTTTATTTTAATTTTAAAAAATAAAATTCTTACATTTTCAAAAAAAAAACAAAATTTATTGTTTTTTCGTAAAATACTTCAAGACTTCCAATTCTGTTGTGGCGATCATCCACTCACCCCGATCGTCCTCTGATCACTCACTCACCGATTGGGATATTTGTTTGTTGGGATTTAAGATATAGATTTAAAGATATGAGTTTAGGAATTTTGTGAGTTTGAAGCTAGAGGTGGTGGCCAAGATGGAATGGATAGTTACAAGTTGCCTTGAATATCTCTTATTATAGGTATAAGATTTCCATTAACCTTACTTGATAGAATTACATCATTTAATTATTTTTTTTTCATAAAATTTAACAATTTTTTAATTATTATCAAAGTCGTCCTTTTACTAACTTGTACAAATATTGAAAAGATGGATATGGATCTGAATTGATAGTTTACTAACTGCTACAAATATATCAAGTGGGAAGGCAATAATTGTAGGGCCCCAAAAACTGACCTGCAGAGTTATTATCCACGATAGCTTAATTAACGAATTGGAGGTGAGGGGACTGGTCCGTGGTGTGTGCACGAAGACTGAATCATGATATGGTTAGGACCCTTCCAACGGTCGTTTTCGGAGAAGAAAAACGAGCTAGCTTCTGAAAACGCCAGTTTTTGTGTTTTGTTTGCTTGCAATTTAATCCCATTGGTTAGGGCGGAAGATATGGAAAGCTGTGGGAAGAAACTTAAAGACGATGGGATATGCTGCAGCTATAAGATTAGGACGTAAACGAGATGAAGTAGATCATGAGTTATTTAAGATAGGTTTGGTCAAAACTTGGTTAATATTTGCATTGCATGAATTCAACTCGAGTTCGAACTCGACTCGAATTTTTAACATATGCTTAAGGTTCATGTTTGAGTTCAAGTCAAGCTTCAAATTTTGATTTTGAGTGGAGTTTGAAAATTTTAAACTCTCGAGCTTTCGAGTAACGTTAAGCTTCAATTATTTATTTCAAGTTTAAGTTTAGCTTAACAATTTAAAACTTACGAGTTTTTTTTAGTCTAGTTTTAAAATTTTTAACTTAAGCTTAATAATACTAAAACTCAACTCAACTCGTTTACGGCCCTAACCGCAGCCGAGGAGTAGCAGATTTATAACACTCAGATAACCTATAGACCAAATGGATTTGTTGATATTAAAATTGAAGTTATGATAGCGGTAGATAACTTTTCTTTTTTGATTTTAACATAGTCATATCCAGTAATTTTATAAAGGATAAATTACGTATTTTAATATCTAAAATATTAATCTTGGTTTATTTTAGTACATAATTTTTTTTAAAAATCATACCTAACGTTTAGTTTTTGCTTCATTTTAGTACTTCACCATTAAAAACTTAATGTGTTTAGTATCTAAAATATCAGTTTTAGTACCTAAACTTTCAATTATTTTTTCAAAACTTAACATTAAGTTTTGAACGTGTATTAAAATGAAACAAAAACTAAACTTTTGGTATGATTTTAAAAAATTGAAAGTTTAAATATTAAAACGGAATGAAATTGATAGTTTATGAACTAAACACATAATTTAATCTTTTATAAAGGAGAAAGATAATAGTGAACTGAAGAAGAGGAATAGTAAAAAATATTTGATTTCTAACCATGCATAATGATTTATATGCTGACATTTAGTGTTGCATCATATTTAAAAGTATAATACTAAACGCATTTTAAAAAACGAAATAACGATGATAATTTATACAAGTTAAAAGAAAAAATCGAAAGATATACAACAAGACAAAATTATGAGTGATAGATCGATAAATATTTTTTTAAATAATACATATATGTTAATAATAAAAATATTTTTTATAAAATAAACATAAATAAAATTTTAAAATAAAACCATTAATAAAATTAATTATTAATAAAAAGTTACAAATTTCATACCGACTCCAATCACGTTTATCCCACGCCAATTTAGAGTTAGGGATAGAAATGCAGCGAGGGCCTGGGCTTATTATTTTGTTATTCGTGGAAAGTTAAACCATATGATGTTGATTATGAAATTGGACTGAAGGGGAATGAAAATTGAAAACCCTACAGCGGTCCCTTAAATAATAATACAAAAGTAAAATAATAATGACGTCAAATTTAGATATGAACAGTGAGTTCCAATCATGTATTGTGGGGACGAGCTCCCCGAAGCAATCAATATTCTGTATTCTCAATGGAGGCCAGGTTCTCACCTGTCGCCATCAAAGGCATTATTACATTGCATAATATATGATAAATTATGTATTTAGTATTTAAATTATTATTTTTCTTAAAAATATGTTTTACATTTAGTTTTATTTTATTTCAGTATTCTATCTTTAAAAGTTTAATGTTTTTAATACATAAATTATCAGTTTTGGTCAATTTAAGTACATAAATTTTTAATTTTTTTTAAAACTTAATGTTAAAATTTGAACGAATGTACTAAAATTAAACAAAAACTAAAGTTTTTAACGACGAGATAATAAAATAAAACAAAAATTAAATTTTTTTGTATGATTTAAAAAAATAAAATTTATATACTAAAATATAGTAAAACTAATAATTTAAATACTAAATACGTAATTTATCGATAATAATATTGTCTCCTTATAGCAGATAGCTTTCTGCACTTTCTCTGCTAATCATATTACTTTTTTTTTAATGATACTAATCACATTACTTAAATGGTTAAACATGGGACATTATCTATCTTGTCAAATCTGATGATCAATTACCTAAATCATATACATTAAAAAGTTCTCTTTTTTATAAATTTGTGGTTGTTCTTAAATTAGAGGATATTTTGTAGTAAATTAAATGTTGTGTAAAAAAACATTTGATTATAATATATATTTAATAATGACTTTGAATTTGAGGAATATTATACATGAACGGATATACGTGGGAAGTAGGAGGGCAGGCAGTCACCCTTCAACTTTGAACGTTTAATTAATTGCAAGTTATTAATATTTTAAAATCATTATAAATAAATTACTGCCTCTCTTAAAACTATTAGTTTAATTATATTTTAGAACGTTTTTAATTTTTGAAATAAAGTTTTGACTTTTAATTTTTTACATTAATTATTCTTTAATACTCTTCAATTTTAAAATTGATAAAATTAAACTTTAACTATTTTAAATTTTATAATTTATTTAATTTTAAAAATCTTATTTATTTCATAACTAAACAATTTATCCCTTTTATACTTTAATCCTGAATGTCTCTGATAATACAATATGTTTGACTAGAAATAGCAATTATTATTATGGAATTTGAGATGGAAGGAAAGTAGACTCATAAAGTGTCAAGAATTATGTAGACACTCATTTTTGTTTGGATTTATTTTTATTTTATTTTGGTTTTTATATTATATATATATTAATATAATATAAAATTTTGAAAATATTTTTCGGAAAAATATAATATATAATTTTTAGAAAGTGGTTTTCGAATATATATATATATATTATATAATTTTGAAAACATTTTGAAAATATATATTATATAGTTTTGAAAACATTTTGAAAATATATATTATATAGTTTTGAAAACACTTTGAAAACATATATATAATATATAATTTTTTGAAAACATTTTTAAATTATATAATATATAGTTTTGAAAACATTTTAGAATATATATAATATATATTTGTTTTTTATTTTATTTTATTTTATTTATTTTATGTTTTTATTTATTTATTTTATTTATTTCTTTTGTTTTTTTCCTTTTCAGGTCCAGGTCCAAGGTCCAGAAGCAGGGCCCAACTGGGTGCCTGACCCAGCAGAGTCTATTAGGGTTTCATCTTCGAGTCACTTACACAGCTAGATCTGGACCGTTGGATCTGACCCAATCCAATGGTCGAGATCAAATCCAGGAAGGTTCCAGAAGATCAAAAGCCAACGACAGCAGCGCGTGGGCATCACGCGTCGATAATATTATCAGTCGGCCGAATATTTCGGCGATTTGTAGCACAAAAATCGGAGCTACTCGGACTGAACCATCCAAGATAACCGAGAACAACCCCGAGATGATCGGAAATGGCCCCGATAGGGGCTTATAAATACCCTGCAAAGCCACAGTGAACGGAGACACAATAACACAATTGAACCACAATAGAAGCAACTGAGATCGAATACAAAAACACAAAAACAACCAACACGGAGAACACAATACCACGATCCAACGATTGGAGAACCAACCAACAACCAAAACAACAAAATACCGAGAGACTGAAGCCGAAAAGACACAGTGAACAAAAAAAACCAAGAGTTTTGCCTTTAGATCTACGCCGATTGAGGCTTTTTAAGAGATTTTTAAATTTTTTCCGCAGACCCTGGACTTTTGAACTGTAATTCATTTTGGTCATCTGTTTCAATTTTGTCTGAATTTTCAACTCTGAATTTTCAATTGATTCAATTTAATCCTTGTTTACATTTCTTATTTTTTGCAAATTGTCCCCCTAACTTTTTATTTTTTCTTTTGCAGTTCATTTTTAATACCAATTTAATCCATTAATTTTAATTTGTTTCAATTTGGTCCTTTTATTTTTTTAGTCATTCATTTTTTTCTCTTTTTAAAAAGCATTTTTATTATTAGTATTCGTTTTTATGTTTTTTTACTTCTTATTATTTTTTTTTACTTTTAAAATTTAACATTTTTTTAGTTTTCTTTCTTTTTTTTCCCTTTTGATTTATTTAATATTTTATTTTTTTTATGTTTTTTCTTATTTTAATTTATTTAATATTTTTCAATTCTTATATCTTTTTCCTTATATATATATTTTTTTTTATCTTTTTTATTTTATTTTTTTGTTTTATCTAATATCTAATTATTATTTTTTATCTAATATTTTCGATTTTTAGGGATACTTTCAACCAATCAATGATAAGCAATTTGAATCGAATGTTTTAAATTTCAATTTCAATTTTCGCAACTAAGATAACCGGCAAATTAATTGGTACCGAAAGGACAGTACAATGGTGTTAATCCTTCCTTGATTGTAACCGACTCTCGAACCCAACATATTTATGGTAAAACGCATATTAAGTAAGATAGTGTCTGATCCACCTAAATATTTTTAAAATGATCGGTGGCGACTTTAACCCACTTATTCAAGTCGAAACCCAATTCCGGACCCACCTGAAACACCACCGCGACAAATCATAAACGATAAAAAGGAGAAGGGGGGAGGACAGTCATGAACTGAAGCATGAGAACTTAAGCAGGCATGTTGCTACGCTCTCTTTCCAAATATATGCACACATTTTGTGAAATATTGGGCAAATTGATTAATTGATTATTAAATAAAAGGGTAAAGTATACAAATGGTCATATGACTTTAGGATATTGTTTTATTAAGTCTCTTGACTATTAAAAAGTTACAAAAGAGTCTTTCGACTATAGAATGTTGTTTTGTTAAGTCATTCGACTATTAAAAGTTAAAAAATTGTCACCCGACTATTCATCATGTTTCAAACTTATCATTTTTGGTTAAAAAGTTAACGGTTGTTTAAGCTGAACATTAACATGATGACTAAGATATGATAGTTGTTTGAGATTCTGTGATCGAGTTTTATCATATTACAGTCAACATATTAACATTCAACTCATAATAACATTTATTTTTTAGTGAAAAATGACGAGTTTGGAATATAATAAATAGTCTTTGACCATTTTATAACTTTTGATAGTCGATAAACTTAATAAGACAATATACTATAGTTAGGGGACCATTTGTGTACTTTACCCATATAAAAATAAGGGCCAGAAAGTGTGATCTTCTTCGGCCAAACGATTCACCGTATTGTAGGCAAATATCATAAATAGGGATAGTAATGGGCTCTATTAGATCGAGTATTTGACTAATTTAATTTGATTTGAGAAATATATATATATATATAAATTTCATTTAATTTGGATTTTTAAAAAAAATTATTTATGTTGAAATTAAACTTGAATTTTGAAATGAAATTCGTATTTGACTTAATTTGATTCGATATAAATATAAAAATATTTTTATTTGATAAAATAAGAATCTAATTGAATAATAAAGTATGGTACAATATTATAACAATTATCTCAAAATAAATATAAAAAAATTATGAATCTAATTGAATAATAAAGTATAGAACAATTTTATAACAACTATCTCTAAATAAATATAAAAATTATATTATTATCTTAGATTGAGTTAAATATATTTAATTTTAAACTTAAACTCAATCCAATCTCATATTTTACAAAACTTAACTTGACACAAACTTAATTATTTTAACAAAAGATTTGATCTTATCGAATAAGATTGAAACTCGTTAAATATTTCAAATTAAATTATTATCTCTAATTATAGCACATGTTGAGAAAATAAATTTGAAATGGTATAATACATTGCTTTACCGTTATGGACAATAGAATTCGATTTGGTATTAATAATGTGTACGTCGAACCTTTTAACTGAATTGGGTTTCATTATCATGGCTCTCTCTCTTCTCATACCGACACCAAAATTTGCAAAATTCTATGTTATCAGCACCACGTGTCCATCTCTTGTGGAGTCATTGATGTGAGTTGTTTCGAGAGAACCGGTTCAAGTGGTAAGGGCCGCCCTCGAAAGGAACTTCTCGCCGTTGCATCAATACAATATTTGTCCAATAACTCAATAGTGGCTTAGTTACTAATCAACTTTAACTGTTGCGCTGACCCTATTAACCCGGGACTGGAATAACTTTGTTTGTATGGGTCGGTTTTTTTTTTTTTGTTAAAGGAACAAATTTATTCAAGTCGAAACTTAATTTCAGACTCATCCGAAAGATTACCGCAAAAAATCATAAACAATAAAAAGGAGAAGGGGGAGGACAGTCATGAACTGAAGCATGAGAACTTTTAGTTATACTAGTTTTAGTTGTTGTTAAAATATTATATTTTTTGTCTCGATCATAGATGAATTTGACTCTGTAAAAATGAGAGTTCATCTTAATTGATGAAAATATTATATTTTGGATTATGTATTTTTTCTATAAATTTAGTTTTTTTTATAACTTTTAGTTATACTAGTTTTAGTTGTTGTTAAAATTTTAAATTAAGATTATATATGTGAGGTATATTTCTATTAGATTACTTTTTTTATTATATTATATTGACTCAATCAATAATATTTTTTCTGGATTCCCCATTGGTTTATATAACATTTGTATTAACATATCAATGTGTTTATTATTTTTTTTAGAGAAAATTTATAAAAATATTTTCTTTAAAATTTTAAATTTGAAAAGAATTCTTCGCCTTTATATTTATATGCATGGTTAAGTATTCCTTATAATTTGAAAGTATATTGAATGTATATTAATCGATATTATAGGATGATTTTTCTACGTTCGATGAGCAGCGATGAGCATTACTAACGACGAGTACTATCAATTTAATTTTTACAAATTTAAATTTTAAAGGACTAAACGTATACTTATAAATTAGTTAAAAAATTAAATATAAATTATTTAAAATAAAGGATAAACTATACTAGTGACCATCTAACTATTGCCCCTATTCATTTTGACCAATATTTTTGAAATTTTGTCAATAAGGTCACTCAACTATTTAAATGCATTCAATTAAGCCACTTGCCATTAATATTTAATGGAGAAGTTGATGCGACAGTTAAAATATTTGGTATAATTACACATTTGGTCACTACCACTTATATATTCTATCAATTTGGTCCTAATTTTAATAAATTAAAATAAACCTAACCTCAAATCAAATTGTGTCATGTATAATGACTCAAAATTTAACTTTTCATTTTAATTTATTTTAATTTTAAAAGTTATGACATTTTCTATATTTATAACAAACAAAATTTATAACAAAACTTTTTTTCTAAAAAATTGAATAACTCAAGCAATAATTTATGATATTAAATTTAAAGCAAACTAAATTTATCGCCCTTTTGATATAGGTCAATCTATTGGAGCAAAAGTTTCCATGCAAAGTGCATCGAGAATCTTATCAGTATAAACTTTTATTAAAGATATGGACATAAAATTTTATGGTAGAAGATGAATTTTTAAAATTTTAAAAGAAGACTGTGTCAAACATGAAAGAAATATATGTCACATTTTTCTATTAGAAATTTACCGGATAAAAATTTCTTAGTTTTGCAGGTTAGACTATATAACCCTTTTCTAGTAGAATGTCATTTACAAATAGTAGTAGGATAAAAATTTTGTCCATCGAACTTTATGTGCATGGGCTAATCAACTATATTTTCTTTAAAACCAAAAGAGGTTATGGTACCACTGACGGGATGCTTCTGAGAACCATAAATGAAATTTCTAGTAAAAATTTTGTTTTGTTATAAATATAGAATATGTCGTAACTTTTAAAATCCTTTAAAATTAAAGATTTGAGGGTTAAGTTTATTTTAATTTATTAAAATTATGACCAAATTAATAGAATATGTAAGTAACAGTGACCAAATGTATAATTATACCAAATATTTTTAACTGCCACATCAGCTTCTCCATTAAATATTAATGACAAGTAGCTTAATTGAATGCATTTAAATAGTTGAGTGATCTTATTGACAAAATTTTAAAAATATTGGTCAAAATGAAAGAGGCAATAATTAGGTGATCACTAGTATAATTTATCTTTTATTTTAAATAATTTATCTTTAAAAATTTAATTAATTTATAATTATATGTTGAGTTCTTTAAAATTAATTTTTTATAAATTAAAATAATAATAATCAATCATTAGTAATATTCATTGTTGCTCGTCGAGCGCTTTAGAATTTCCTATTCTATTTCCATAACTTCGTCCCTTTTTACTGTCATAGGACACATGGCATACCTTAGCGATTGGTGTAATTTAATTTCTTCACTCTTATACTTGGCTTATTGCATTCTTACCCATTTAATTATTATGAGATTACAAATAAGTCCTGTTTTATTTTAAAAATAATAATTTAATAACTCAATTAAAATATTGTCACTATCGTATTACTTCACCGTCAAAATTAAAACAAAAGTTAGCATAATACAATATAATAATAAATTTAGTCCTTAAAATTTATATATACTGTCAATTCAGTTATAATTTGTAAGAATTTAATAAATTTAAGCTTTCATATTTTAAAAATCTATCAATTTAGTTTTTGTTTGTGCCTCAAAGTGTTTGTTCTTCTCCTAAATTATTATATTACTTTCATGTTGCTTAGAATTACTCGCAATATCTAATATGGTGTTGAATTTTACCAACAGAGTCACCATGTTTATTATTTTGTGACACACAAGGTAGGAGAGTAGACAAAATATTTATGGAATGGCAAAAAGGCATGAGAGGTTTTGGACACTTCTGAAAAAAAATAATGTGGATTTCGTATTATATTTTCTTTTAATGTGACATTCCAACTTAGAAAATAAATTCAATGTGGTCATTTTACCTATGTTTTCCTTAGTTGACCGTCACAATATTGACGTGACGGCCCATAGTGCTAACGTGACAGTTTATATGTATTGTTCGAGTTATCAAAATAGCTTACCTTTCATGTCATCTGCTACATTATCAATCATCGTGGACTGTCACATCAATATCGTGGATTGTCATGTCAACGACGTAAACTGTCGTGTTAGCACCGTAACGATCAATAACGAAAAACGTTGGCCAGGGAATCACATTAAGTTTATTTTCTAAATTAAACGGTTTTATTAAAAAATAATACAAAATCACATTGATTTTCTTTTAAAAGTATATGAGCATCGATCTCATACCTTTTTGCGAAATTTGATTTGTGTTGTACACTTAGAGGATACAATCTTTTACGCTTTATCGCTGCTTTTAGAAGCACTGTATGGGTTATACCCGTTGTTATTTTTTTTAGACATAAGTTTTATTAAGCATGTATTTTGTAAGGTTCCAAGCCCAACTTGTTCAACCATATAATTGAATAATATTCATTGATGGAAAGCTTATATAAATGACGGACTCAATTAATTTGACATATCTCAAAAAATGATTAAAATGATGGATTTTTAAATATATTATTAAATTTATAATTATTCTTTGAATTACTACTATATTGATAAAATATATTTTTTATCTCATTAAATTTATCTATTTTAGATTTTAAAATTGTATCATTCAAAATGTAATATTAAAAAGATCAACAAATAACGACATCGACGTTTTTCTTTTTATCTCTATTTTTCCCATTCTTTTATACTAATCAAAACAAATCTTTCATATCTCTCAATTATTTTCTGAAGATAATTTTGTTATTTCCTTCATTTATACAATTTGACATGTTGTCAAATTTATAAATAAAATTATGTGCATAATCAATGTGAGACAAAATTAATGGGACAAGAAAGTATAAATCTTGGAGACTTAAACCAGGCTGCATTAGACGTCCGTTTTAATTTTATCAATAAAATGATTTATTTATAATAATATTTTAATTAAATTACTAAATTATAATTTTTAAAAAAAATATGATTTGTTTGTAATCAAACTAATAGTTGAACCACCTAAAACCTAGTTTACCCTTTTGGTTTTACCATTCTTTATGGTTGTAGCTTTCACCTAGCTAGCTAGCTAGGTAGCATATTAATGACAAAATTTACTCTTCTCACACAACCATGAAGACTTGAATTTATAAATACGTGTATGTATATATCTTATATATATATATATATATTGAATGCGTGTTTCATCATTCCAGTGGCCAGAGTACAATCAATCCCACTTTATAGATTTCCTTTTTTTTTCTTCTTCAACAATCTTATAACCATGACAGATCCTTGTTCAAACCTCTTCACCGGAGGAGGCTTCAACTTCGTACCTCTAAATCCCCACTACACTGCTTGTTTCATTACTAACAGATCATCTTCCAACATGGAGCCCCAAAGCTCACCTCCTCTCAAACAAGCTCTTCCTCTCATCAATTACCTGAGCAGTGAGACTGAACCTTCAAGCAGTTCCATGGAAGGTGATAAGAGCCTGTTGTTCTCAAACGCTGGTGCGGCCGATGATGAAGCTGAAACTGTAACCCTAAACATAGGGCTGCCTAGCCCTATCTCCGATCGGAGGGTAAGGGAGGTCTCCCCGGCGGCTCGTGGTGCAGTTTCTGGGTTTCCATCAAGCAAGGGACAGTACTGGATCCCTACACCTACTCAGATTCTGGTTGGTCCGACACAGTTTTCATGTCATGTCTGCTGCAAAACCTTTAACAGATACAATAACCTGCAGGTATGCCGCGTTGCATGGGACATGATCCGCAAAAATTTCCTTTATTTCCTTCTTTTGTCATCGTTTTCTTTTGATTGTCATTCATTGCCCTTTTCTTCATATCTCATCTTAATTAAGTGGATTAAAGCCTAGGTTTAACATTAGCTTTCGCTTTTATTAAGTACCCTTTTGCCTTATTTGCAAACTTATCCATCGTGTTGGACCAGGAAATACTTGACTCGACTCAACTCGGTAGGTTTAGGTCATTAGGATAGTCATGTTTCCAGGAAAATGTTACCGTTTGCTTATTGGGAAACTTTGAAGAGTGTGCAAAATATAGTTTAATTGCAGGAGTGAAGAGATTTTCCAGCAGGGTTTCAGACTTAGGTGGTCATTAATCTAAACGCTCCAGTGATTCGTCATTTATCTAGTCTGCAAAATGAAACACCCTAGATTTGCATCCCAAACAGACAAAACGCATTAATCTGACACTCGAGCATCGAAATTAGAGACCTGTAATTATTACATATTGCATTTAGGGTAAATTACATGAACTAAATTGTGTATACTTGATGTTATTAAACTTTCAATTTCATTAGTTATAATATTAAATTTTACTTTTAACTTTAATTATATCTTTCTTTTTTTCATTAAATTTTAACGATACATTCTTAAAATTTATTATCTATACCATCATTTTAAATATCAACGCTCATTGTCTAAACGACATTGTTTTGCCAAAGTCATCATACCGTTTGAATTTTAACAACCCATTAACATAATTGAAGCTAAAATAAAGTTGAAAATTCAATAATATAAACCATATTCCACCTAAAATTCATCATCGATACTTGGTGTATTTGACCTTTGCAATTAACAAAGGCATGTCATGTAAAATTTACCAAAACTTTCGGATAAGCACGCGTATGCACCTATTGTGCAGATGCATATGTGGGGGCATGGATCACAGTACAGAAAGGGACCAGACTCACTAAGAGGAAGCCAGCCAACAGCCATGCTAAGACTCCCATGTTACTGCTGTGCATCGGGCTGCAAGCACCACATCGATCATCCAAGAGCAAGGCCGCTCAAGGATTTCAGAACCCTCCAAACCCACTACAAACGTAAACATGGGGTCAAGCCCTTCGCCTGCCGGAAATGCGACAAGGCGTTCGCTGTGAAAGGCGACTGGAGGACACACGAGAAGAACTGTGGGAAGATCTGGTATTGCACCTGTGGGTCTGATTTCAAGCACAAGAGGTCTTTGAAAGACCATATCAAGGCCTTTGGCCCCGGTCATGGCGCGGTTGGCATCGATTCTTTTGACGATGATGATGAACCGGGGTCCGAATTCGAGCTTGAATGTGAGTCTTCATCATCTTTCATAGGTTAACTGGCTTTTGCTCACATTTTTCTTCCCCGATCCCCTCTTTGCAGACATCACTAGCCATCCCCATGGTGATTTGCTTGTTTGTGTATATACATGCATTGAGTGTGTGTTTACATGTTTGAAGAAAGAGAGACGAATATATATAAAACATGTGTAATTATATATAATTACTAAGTTTTTTTTTAATCCTGTATGTTACTCTCTACTATAGTTGTTATAACACAACGTAATGGTCGCGATGTTTTTTAAGATTGTCGTGATATAATTATTTAGGTTTATATTAACAAATAAATACCTAGAGTATATCATCTTTTTTATTTGGGTACTTAAAGTGTTTTTTAGTTAAAATAAATACTTAAAATTATCTTTTTAGTCAAAATAAGTCCTTAAAGTATTTACTCTTTTCGTCCAAGTATTTAAAGTATTTTCTAATTAATGTCACATGTCAATTTTTTTGAACTTAGATGAAAAGGATTGAATAGTTTAAATATCTATTTTGACATAAAATATCACTGATACATATTTTGACTAAAAAATAATTTTATATATTTATTTTGATTAAAAAATTATTTTTGACACTTAAATAAAAAATATATATTATAAGTACATAAACCAATTATTTATGACATAACACAGTTAACAAATAAAATATTCAGACATCAATTTAAAAAAAAACTTGTAAAATTCAAGGACTATTTTTTCCCTTGTAAGCAAAACAATGTAAATATTTTATCATACCTTAGTTCAGTGGTAAAGTTTATTTTTATTGTCAAGTTTCGTCATTTTAAATATAGATTTTATTTTGACCTAAATCCTATGGATATATATGCAGGGTATGCTTATAATATGTAAAATTAATAAATTCTACATTAATTTATAGTCATCAGATTTAAATAAATAAATGATTAATATTTAATTAAAATTTATAACTCATATATATATATATATATTAATTTACAATAAAATAATCTCTCTCTTTACCCCAATCTTAAAGTCTAAACCTAAACCTCAAAATCTCAAACCTTAAAACTCACATCATAAACCATGAACACTAAATCTTAAACCTTAAAATTCTAAAACTTAAATCTTAAACCTTAAATTGTAACTCTAAAAAATATAATTTTACTGTGAGTTAAAGAAATATTTTAACTATATATATATATATAAAAGTTAGGATGCATTTAGAGATTGAGTATAACTTTTAATTTTACATCTTTTTAGGATTATTAGATAAGGGGAAATCAATGACTGAGATTAATAGTAGAAAATGAAAATATAATCACTGCAAAAAAAAGAGTTAACCTATGTCTTTAATTTAATCTCATCCAATAATCCTAAAAATATGTAATTTTTTTTTAGTTTTACACTATATAATTGGATCCTAACGTGCGCGCGCATGCACATATAATTTTTAGTTTTACACATTTTTTTAGGGAAATTAAAGGCTGAAATCAACTCATTATTTTTTCAATAAATATATTCACATTTTCTATTGTTAATCTCGATATTTGATTTTCCTCATCCAACGATCATAAAAAGGTGTAAAACTAAAAGTTTTACACTGCAAGTGTAACTAGATCATGCCCTTAAATTTAATGTTATAATAAATTCATTTTTTAAAATTAAATGTAATATTATATCATTTTAAATTGAATTAAATTTAATATTATATTATTTTAAGTTTAATTTAATATTATAATATTTTGAAAAATGAAATTTATTTAAAAAATATTAAACTTATTTTTATACATATTGAATTCAATTTTAAAATATTAAATTTATTATTATTTTAAATCTTATATTAATTATATTTTAAAATATATATATGGAATATATTTATTTATAAACCAACAATACAATTTGTTTAAATAATTTCAGTGTTTATATATTCTCTAAAAAAATAAAGGTACCAAAGAGAGTACAAACTAAAATCAACTACAATCCGAGGGCAAAAACCCATATTATTATTATTGTTATATTTACACATTATGCATTATTGATGCTGATGAATATACTGTGATGTTTTTAAAACAATCGTAATTTCGTTGTTGTTAAAGGGAGGATTAATAGTTTTAGAGTTATAGTTATCTTGTACAATTTAACCTTTTTAAAGCAAATAGATTTCTTACCCAATTTGATAATAGACTTCCCAAATGGCTTTGGGAACAGAATTCTTATTTAATTTGATAACGGGCTTCTTAAATTGTTGAAGGCATGAAACTTTGTAAAGTAGGATGGATTTATGTGTGTGTTTTGAGGAACACAATCTATTAAATAGAGTTAAGATCATTGCAGTTGCTGATTAGATCGATGTCCATGGAAGGAGTATCCGTGGATGTTGTTGCTGAGGGGCAAAAAGAAGATGAAGGCAAGGTTTTACAAAACAACAAAGAAGAAAGAGATTGGTCTGAGCTTCCCAATGATATCGTAGAGTACATTGTGGGGAAACTTTATTGGTCGGATCGAATCCGAATTCGAGCAGTTTGCAAGACTTGGCAGCGGGTAACACTTCAGTGCATTCCAACCATTGATAAAGCTGCATGGCTCATGTCATACCGATGGCTGCGATTACACCAAAGTAAGGGATTGATTGGTGAACATAAGCTTAGAGACACATCGTTGGGCAAGGTGGTATACATTGCCAAAGATATCGAGGGAAAAAAGCCGAATAAGTCTTGTGATTATCAATGCGTAACTAGTCGATACGGTTGGGTTCTTTTCCGGAAAAATGAGCTCGGCTTCTTTCAGAGATTCCACTTTTTGTTATACTCCCCCTTCACCTGTGAGGTTATTGAGTTGCCGACGTTGGATGTAGGTTACTCTGTCCACTCTGACTACTTGACGGCCACCTTTTACTTGAGCTCAAAAAGTTCGGAGTGTCTAGTTTTCAGTTTGTATGTAGGTAAAGGAACAATCGGTGTCAGCACTTGTCGGCCCGGAGACGAGGGTTGGAAGACCTACAGCTTCTTAGAAAGTAAACCGATTGATTGGATTCGTTTCCCATTGGGTGCAACTTATTTAGGTGGATGTTTTTATTGTCTCTTTGCTGCTGGTGCTCTAGGTGCATTCTATATTCGTCGTCAAGAATGGAAATTACTCACAAAGTCGTGGTCGGGCTCACCACGTGATGCTCATGCTCGGTATGTTTATGGCGAATTAGTGGCAGTTCCTAGGTTCCCATGTATGCCGCATAAGCGTCGAAGAGTCATGAAGTTCGATTTTTCGGCCAAGCGTTGGGTTGAGGATTTGAATCTTAAAGAGACGGTACACACTGATCTTAGATTCGTATCAAGTTCTGAACCTTTGGGAGAGTCATCAAAAGATCATAATCTCTATGCTTATCTCTATTCAAAAAAGGATCATAATCGATATACTTATTTCTATTCAAGACGCTTTACGTCACACAAATATAATGGGAGGAATATAATATTGATCGAGCCTCCTCTCAAGTGTGTTTGGAGAAGACATCACTTGCTTAATCATATCTAAATGTAAACATGGTATACAAAGTTTTTGTTTTATTAGGTCAGCTCTATTTGCATTCTTTTAAGCTTGTCGTGTTAAACACTGATTTTAAATTTCATTTTTTTAAGGAATTGATTCTGTTATTTTTACAAATTACTTTTAGTTTTCATGTGCATCTGAATGATCAACTTAAATCAAGTTTCCCCCCTGTAACCATTAGTTTTCATCCTATTGATTAACTAATACAAATTAGATATTGTAGAGGTTTAATATGAAGACGATCCTTCAAATTCCCCCCTTCACGACGTTATGATTTAAATCTCTAATTTTATTTAAGGTATTTAGTGTCTCGTCCAACTAGATTAACTAGTTATTAGTTATCTCTCCTGTTTTATTTGGTGATTACGTTAGAAGACCCATCCACTTGGCTCCTATTTAGAACTTTAACCATAATTATAGAGATGACATCCACTTAAGTAAATTAATCTATACAGTTCAATCTTAGCCACTGAAGTAAATTAATCTATATCGTTCATCGTAAGAAGAACTAAATAGAAACTTGGCATTGTCTAATCATTGATCTATACCATTTAAGTGCATTAGACAACCCTTTACTTCTTATTCCTGTCATCGTCTCTTCATTCACAGTTTCTCTCGAAAGTATATTAACATGGAAGACAATAAATTGAGCTGGGTACTTAAGGAGTCGAGTAGACTTCATCTTTGTCAACTTATAACCAGAACAACTATAACAACACAATATATTGTCCTCATAACAGAAATTATGCAAAGTTATTAATCTTCTATTTAATTCAAATGTTTATCAGTTATTGAAAAGATTTAGTATATATATAAAATTTTTATCGGCATATAAATTAAATATTTTTTTTATAAATTTATTAAAATTTAAGTGTTCAATATAAATATATTCACCAAATACTTAAATTAGTCGATATAGGATTGATTATTTCTTTCACAACTCAATTTTGAATTGATTTTTAATCTATGTATTTTTTAGATTTTTTTTAAAATTAGCATATTTGATTTGTAAAATGCTGAAACCATAAGAGACCATTTGCGTAATTAACCCTTCAAACTTCAAAAGAATAAGGAAGGAGGCCAATAAAACTGGCAAGGTTCGAAATGCATACTCATTGCTGTGTACAACGAGCACTTTTCTTGATCATCTCATTCTCGTTTTCATTTGTACAAACAGAAAATGAGCTTAATTGTTGGTTCCTACAGTAATTATCTATTGTTTAGGAATAATTTGAAAAGTTTGGTAAGCCACATCAAAGTTTACATATGATATGAGAGATCTCTCTCAATTCCTACCACTTGTATTAGGTATTGAATTGTTCTTTATTGAAAATATTTTGAGGCTTCTTGAACAATGAGAGGAAACATTACATAAAAGTTATTTTGTGGAAAAACCTGTTGAGAATATTTTTGATGGTTCAAGCACAAAATATCATAATTCAAACAGAAGAAGAGCTTGCTGCAATGACGCGCTTTTCGTCCGACGACAAAAGGTGAGCAATTCAAAGTTTTGGTGACGAATGTAAAAATATACAAAAGATTTATATTTTGCTGCATTAACCATGAATCTCATAAACATGAGACTAAAGGACTATATTGCACAACTTGTCAGCTGCAGATTTGCTTGGTGCATATGTTGTTCTTAGGGTCTTGCCTTATGCATATGATGTTCTGATGGCTAACGTTTGTAATAAAATTAAAAGAAAAATCCAGATTAATGTGCCTTTTAAATGCTTAATTTCCACTATATAGATTAAGCTTTTTAGTTAATTTTAGTCTTTCTCCCGCCTTAAGCTTAGTTCCTGTCAAATGCGTACAGTAGATTCCATCTCCATCTCTCAAATACAAGCTTCCTTTATAAAGGTGCATGCTGGAGGATCACATCTTTATGGTATTCTTCAGTAGATCACTAAGAGAAATTGCTCCATTCAGGTACATAGCTGTTTGTTTTCAATGCTCATTTGCTATACTGTAAAGACCACTAGTAGAACTTAACTGGACAAATCGGATCACATTGTTATATAGCTTCCAAGAGAACAAATGATGCCCTCAACCTATACTTGCAACACTTTGGATGGCTTCACCCAACATATACAGAGGCATTTTCTACCTACTTCAATGTTATACCTAAATAAATCATATACAATTTATCACCCATTAGATTTCAAAATGATGGTTCAATTTCTTTAATCTTTGTGCCAAACCCAGCAAAATAGAAACGACTGTTGGTCATTGTGGTCCTCTTCTTCTTCAGCCAGATGCTCCAGCGGCACGCTTGACATCTTCGCCTTGCTCTTCTCTCGAAAACTCTTCGATTAATTCGCGTTGTCTTGGGGTCAGATTCTTGTACATAAATCAATATTGAGTGATTCGCTTTCAATTTTGAATATGCTCTGGACTCTAGTACAATAAAAACACGGATAGGATGATGGAACAACTTGAGATATATTTGGCATATAACACTTACTTTGGAATGCTAACATTGAAGTGCACATATTGATCACCAAATGAGTACGAGTTCCTTGTTTTAATTCCTGTTACCAATCATACATAAATTGTATCAAAGAGACCGCAAACTAAAATCAACTACATTCAGAGGGCGAAAACCATATTTATTTATAAAATGAGGCCCTTTATGAGGAAGCCATTTTCAGAAAACTAAGTTGAGATTACTGAATAAGTTAACAGATCAATGATATTTTTCTTTTTTCTATATCAACTTAAAAATAAGCATTCTTCCCCACCTTTATTCTTCAAAACCGCCTTCTGGCCAGGTTGAGTGCCAGGGCGAACCTGCAAATTGAAAACAACATAGATTCAGCAAAATAAGCATTCACTATAACTACAAGAAATGAATAAAGATCAGTTACTATGCTTTATATCAATTATACTCGATCCAACAAACCTTAAGCACAACACCACCAGTAAGTGTTGGGACCTGGATGGTTCCTCCCAAGATTGCCTGCAGAAAAAAAACATGGGGAAAATTTCAAACTAAGTCAGCTAAATCAGATGGAAGGACCAGCCTCACCAGGAGGACATATACAAAAGGCATACTGAAGCAAACAACAGTAAGAGGATATGATCCTAGATTTGATAAAATCATTTACTTAGAAACCTCTTAAAAAAGAAACGCACACCGATAAAAGCTAAAATAGTTGTTTGGCACTGTATGAGCATTTAAATCAGAGAAACATCCCATGGAAGACGGGCAATTACGTGAATTGTGCCATCAAATATAGGCATTGTTCAATATCACAACGAGTGTGGAACTTAATAGGTTGGTTGAAGAATAGTAAAATTCCAGTTCTACCTGAGCGACATTCAAAACAGCATCTACTTGAATATTGGCACCTTCTCTACGAAAAACTGGGTCTTGCCGGACCTGCAAATATAAACATGTTCAGTTGAGGGTCTTTAAGAAATGAAAAATAAAGACACTAGGTCATTGCCCAACTGCAAGGGTAAAAGACCAAGAACAGTTGCCCAACAAAAAGACAGTAATTTTAATTCATATTTTCAATCACAACTATCTTAAACGACCTGCCCGCAGCACACAGCATATTGACTGCTTTACCATTGTTGCCAGAATTGAAGCATAGCCAGATTCTATCAATGGCATGAACTAAGGGTTACCATATACTGTGTGACATTTGGTCACGTTTCCTAGTTTTAAAATGTGGTCCCTACCACTGCATTCTTTATCAGTGCACTATTCTTTGTACAAGTGTAACTCCGATCACCAGAACAACCGTCGATGCCAAGTTCATCCACCATTCGCCATTTTTGAAATAAGCAAAGGAAAACACCCTTGAAAAATTCAATATCTTCTATAATTCTATTCCATTTATTAAACAAGCACGTATTGAGATTACAAATAAATTGGTTTTAGAAGGCTCAAATTTTTTCAATTATTTCCTTTGCTTGAAGCTAAGCAAACGGTCAAAATATCAGAAAAGGACTAAACTGGTTACCTTAATGATTACATAAAGATCCCCGGGATGAGTTCCATCGGGATCAGCTCCACCACTTCCATAAACCTTCAATGTTTCATTGTTATCCACACCTGAAAACAGGACATAACCTTGAGTCAATCATATCATAAAACAAAATTCTAGAAGACCATGCATTTCGATAATAAATTTGAAAAATGATCATGATGACACCACTTTGTTGTTTTTATTTCTGACATTGAAAATGAAAATGCAAGTTCCCAATTCACTGTTACAGTCAGCAAGCATGAAAAAGATGAATAAATAAAACATGAAGAAAGTTATCAGTAACTGCAGTTTCTCTGGTATCAAAGGCGAAAAGGAAATGTTATTGAAATTATCGAAGGCAGCATGTTGCATGTTAATTTGCTCAACCTACTCATTAGATGTAAGTTTCCATGCCTTCAGTTCAGGTCCGCATAGGATTTTTTGGCTTAAAAAGTCACATATCCACATTGCATGACACTCGATAGATATCCCCATGAATCATATAATGCAATACATGGCAAGTTAAACCATTACCAAAGCAAACACCAGTAGACATTAGCATTGTAAGTACCTGGCATTACGTCCAATTTGATTGTTTTTTGTCCTTTCACTAATCTAGATCCATTGCATGAATTCCCGTCATGATAATCCCTAGCCAACAGAGGAGCTGAACCCAGAAGATAGAGATCATAGCATGGAAGAGAGAACAATAATGCATCTCTAAGAACAATCATGCACTTGTACAATACCAGTTCCATGAACCGACCGTGTTGCACCCAAGTTCAGGTTAAAAAGTCCAAAACCCAAGCTGTTTCTAGCGTTATCTGTGCATTCACAAGCATGTAATTCATGAATTTTCAACACAAAAGAAAGAAAATAAACTGTGAAAAATGTGAGATTAGTAGATTACCCAATTGATGAGTGTGATTTCTAATAGGATTGCCAAGTTTGGCAGTGAAGCACCTAAAATTCCAGCAATTAGAGTACTCAAACTATACCTCTTTTCCAAAGTAGGCGCCTAAACTATTTTTTGACTCATCAATGTGTCTAACGTTACAAACGTTATCCATTTAGGTGTCTGGACCGTCAACGGTGTTAATTTTCCCTGTTAAGTGACATGTGTCATAATCTAGTGATTTTGAAATTTAATTTTTTTTAAAAAATATTAAAAATATTAGTATATTTATAAAAAAAAATTAATTACTCTTAAACTATGAAATAGCCACAAATCCCTAAAATCCCCAAATCCTAACCTTAACCAGTCGTTGTCGCCTTTTCCGACCACAACAACCGCCGCCGACATAGCCCCTACCATCCTCCTAGTCATATGCCATTGTAGTTGCCGCCGATTGGTCATCGGAATTTGATTTTCAACATAGGGTTCACAAAATATAAAACATCAATTCGTCGTTGATCCATCGTTGTTCAGTCATGATTTCATAGGAGTTTTGGTCGACAGGGGAGAAGATGTCGAGTAGAGCTTCATCAACGGCAAAAGGCGGCGATCGACATAGGTTTAGAGGTTGAAATGAATGTTTTCAAAGTCATGGGTTTATTTCAAATTTTGTGTTTTCTTTTTCTAAAAATACATAATTTTAATTACCATAGTGTGAAACGTGTCACTTAACGGGACAATTAACACTATTGACGACCCGAACACCTAAATGGGTGACGTTTATTACGTTATGCACCTGGATAAGTCAAAGAATAATTTAGGCACATATTTAAGAAAAGCGGTATAGTCTGAACACTTATTTTGGTATTAATCCTATAAAAAAAAACATGCTTCATTTGTGCTTATGTTGTCCTAAAGATTTCCGGTGCAAATTTTTTATGAATCCATTGAATTTCGCTTCACAAAGCAAAGAGTTTAGAAACAAAATGACAGCACATAGATATTTTGTTTGGTGTTGTATACTTTTTATGCCATGTATATTTCCTCTTGGATTTAATAATTTTTTTTTTCAAAAAAATTAATTTGATTATAAAAAATAAATTATTTTTTATATCAAAATCATTATCGGATATTATCTTCTTTAAAATATCAAGAAACTATAAAATTTACCTCTAGTGAATATATATTACTTACTTCAATTTGAATACTTATTGTAAATTGATTTTTTTTATATAAATTTGGGGTGAATATAAGATAATATATATTAAAGACTTTCAATTATTTAACAATGAACACATATATCTCAAACATACGTAATGCTTGAACTTGATACCTCGAGATATAACAACAAGTCCATTAACCATTGAAATCATTTGGTTCGTACTCATAAATAAGATTAAAATATCATAATTTTACTTAATTATATATATATATGTATGTATATATATATATATATATTACAAAAAATATTTTAAAAAATAACATTAATTTACCTCTTATTTAATTCAAGTATGTGAACCAAATACTACACTATTAACCTCAATTGTAATGTTTACGAGTCAATATTTTATTATAGCTTAAAGATCAGTTTGATATTGTTTTTGAAAAGTAACTTTTAAAGATACTATAAAAAAAGTACTTTTAAAAATAATTTTAAAAATACATTTTAAAATTTAATTATTTAAGATTGATGTTTAAAAGTAATTTTAAAAAGATAAAATATCAATCATAGACAACATGTTATTAATTAAAAATATAACATTTATGTTATATTTACACTTATTAATAATATGATATATAAAATATATCAACTTAAATTATAATAAAAATATAAAATTATTTTAAGATAACTCACTTAACATTTGAATTTTAAGATAATATTTTAATTATTCTGATTTACCATAATCATTCATTTAACATTTGAATTTTAAGATAATATTTTAATGATTCTGATTGAATCATAATCATTCATTTAAAATCTAAAAATATAATTTGAAAGATATATATTTATCCTTTTACCCATTTAAAAGAAAATCATGTTTGCTCAAGTCACTCTTCTTTCGCTGTTGTTTAGCGGCTGACGGTGATGGTAAGTCGTTCCCATACTCTGGAGGCGCGTCTAGAGGTCATTTTTCATACTCTCGAGTTCCTTTTCCATTTTCTGGAGGAGCGTTTCAATATTCTGGAGAAAAATGGCATTTGTCATCTTGCCTTCTCTGTTTAATGTGTTGACTAATGACAGAGAGGGTTTATAATTATAACCTGATAATATTCTGGAGGCGCGTTCCCATACTCTGGAGGCGCGTTCCCATCTTTTAAAGCCTACAATAGAACAAACGAAAATTGATTCCATTTCCCCGGAGGTGTAAATTAACCGGGCATTCAATGGACTATTCGTAAATCGTTCGTATAACGATCATTTATTAAGTTAAATAAATTAGTATGAACAAAACTTTTATATTCATTTAATAAACGAATGAACACGAATAAAAATGTGTTCGATTTGTTTATATTTACATATAAGCTCTTTTATAAGCTCGATTATTGACCTATTTATAAGCTCGTTTATCTGGTTCTTCCTTTTTTTTGCATTTTAAATACTGGTGGAGATAAGGATTAAATTGAACACATGATAACCTTTGGAGTACAAAATGTGAAGCCTAAGGAGATTAAGTATCATGTTCACATAAATTAAGCTAACATATTTCTAAATGTTAAACGAGCTAAGTGAGAATATATTAAAAAAATAAACAAACGAATATGAAAATATTTAACAATAAATAAACGAACACAACCTTAGAAGTTCAAACTCTTGATTTACACCCCTGCCTTCAGACTTCAGTCTCGGGAGAGATTAACCATGAAGAACACAACAATCCCAGGAGAGAAAAACTTACCTCATAAGCCTCGTAAACTTGTCGAAATTTCTTCGCAGCATTGGGATCATCTTTATTTACATCCGGATGAATCTTTTTCGCTAGCTACAGAACAAGAGAATATGAATCAAGAAACAAGGATAAACAGATGATAGGATCCTGAAATAGAACCAAGGGTACAAACAAACACAAACGCGTTCAAATTACCTCGAAATAAGCTTTCTTTATTTCAGAGGCAGTAGCATTCTTGCTTACACCAAGCACGTCATGATAATCCCTAGCCAACAGAGGAGCTGAACCCAGAAGATAAAGATCATAGCATGGAAGAGAGAGCAATAATGCATCTCCAAGAACAATCATGCACTTGTACAATACCAGTTCCATGAACCGACCGTGTTGCACCCATGTTCAGGTTAAAGAGTCCAAAACCCAAGCGGTTTCTAGCGTTATCTGTGCATTCACAAGCATGTAATTCATGAATTTTCAACCCAAAAGAAAGAAAGGAAACTGTAAAAATGTGAGATTAGTAGATTACCCAATTGATGAGTGTGATTTCCAATAGGATTGCCAGGTTTGGCAGTGAAGCTCCTCAAATTCCCAGCAATTAGAGTTGTCGTAACCGGTTTTCGTCCGGGCACGAAATTATTTATTTTGGGGGGAAAATCGATGTGAATAAATGGTTTTGAAAATAATTTGGGAGTCGCCATCGGCCTTTTGGGTCAGGTAGGTCGATTACCTAAAAATTATCTTTTAAAAGAGTTTTTAATAAAACATCAGTTAAAAGATGAACTGATCTGCGTTTTAACCAAAAATTCGTTCTTTTTAATAATAAAAGGGGATTCGTGGTCGATTACGTTTAGGGAAGTATTAGCACCCCTACAACGCCCAAAATTGATACTTTTTAATTATAAATTGTCTCTATTATTAAAAATTAAAAAAAATTCAAAATATATTTAATTTAAATTTATATTATTTCAAAATTAAAAAATATTTAAAAATATCGGAAAAGAACTTCTAGGTGCCTTAAGACAGCTCTTTTCTTCAATATTAAAAAATAAATAAATGACAAACATTTTTTATGACAAAAATTTATTTTAATATAGTAAGATATTTATTTATTCAAAAATATCAGAAAATGGCTTCTAGGTATCTTAAGACAGCTCTCTTCTTTGATATTAATAAATAAAAATATATTAAAATTTTAATATTTTAAATAAAACTAAATTATAATTTTTATAATATTTAATTTTTTAAAATACCAGAATAGGACATCCAGTTATATTAGGACTGCCCTTTTCTTTGATATCGAAAATAAATAAACATTATTATTTAAAAAATATATATATATTTATATGACTAAGATAATAATAATAATTAAAGCAATAATTAAAATATAAAAGTAATAACAAAATAATATTGTAATTAAATAATGATCAAAATAAAAGAAATTCAAAAATTATAAAACTAAATATAAAGTATTAAAAATAAAGATAATAATTCGAAATATTATGAAAGATAATGATTAATAGTGTAATTTAACCTAATTAATTAATACGTGATTAAAATAATAATTAATAAATTATGAGGGACTAAATTTGATATTTTCCTAAATATATATAAATACAGTTAATGGTTAAAATATAATAAAATAAAATTTAAACACTAAATTAAAATGATTAAAAATCAATTTCAGTGACTAAATTGCAAAGTTACAAAACTGATGGACTGCGGAAAGGGTTTACCCTTTCTTAAATTACACAGATACTCCTCCCCCTTAAACGACGTCGCATGGATGAGGGTTTATAAACCCTAAACCGGCTGGCCCTTCGGGCCAACCATTCATTTCTTCATTTTATCTTCTTCTCTCAAACAGAGAGAAGATTTCTCTCTGGCTTCTCTCTAAAATTAGAGAGAAGCCGTCCCGGTCAGCCACCGCTGTCGGGCTCCGATTGCCGCCGTGGCCGGAAATTACAAAACCCACCCAAATCAAAGCCCCTATTTTTCTATATCTAGATCTAAGGTTATTTTAGCTTAAAACCTTACCAATCGTCGTAGATCTAGGATATTTCTCTTCGACGTTTCGGTTCTGTGATGACTTGTGGAGGCTATCACGACGGCGATTTCCTCGGTAAGTCTCTTTTTCTCTTCTTTTGATTTGTATTTTCTGGGATCGTTGGTGTAGTTCTTGCTTTGTTGGTTGCTGTGTTCTCTTTCTCTATCTTTTTTTCTTTTTTTTCTGTTCTGTTTTTTGTTGTTCTCTGCCGTCTGTGGCTGTCTGTTCTCTTTCTTGCAGGTGGGGTGGCTTTTATAGCCACCACCGAGGCTCTCGTTGGACCGGTTCCAGAGATGAAAGGCCCGGTGAGTCACCATAGCTATGGTGGTGACTCACCATAGGGCTCAACGTGGGTAGCTTCGTGACGTTCTGGAGTGTCGGCAGCAGCTGTTGGACCACCTGGACTCATCGGAGGCGGCTGGAAGCATCTAGAAACGGCTGGCTGCTAGGGTTAGAAACCCTAGGGTTTCCCATCTGGAACTCTTTTGGGCCGTTGGATCTTGCCAGATCCAACGGCTGATGATGTTGACGGCGGCTGGGGGCTAGGGTTTGAAAACCCTAGCTGAAACCCTAAATCAGTTTAGGGTTTCCATTTGGGTATGGGTCGGTTCTGGTTGGGCCTGGTATTTGGGCTTGTAAATGGGCTTCCAGTTTTGTAATTATTTATTAAATAATAATAATATATAATTATAATAATAATAAATAATAATAATAATATTATTATTATAATAATAATAATACTAATACTAATAATAATACTAATAATAATAATTTTAATAATAATAATTTTAAAAAAAAAATTGATGTCTACAGCTGCCCTCTTTGCTCATCCTTGTGTTAACAAGAATAGAGCAAAGACGAAAAAGACAATAATTTTTCATTTGGCTTCTTTTGAGCAGGATGGAAATGTTGAAAACATCAGGCACTGAAGGGCTTACAGATGACCCGAAGGTTTTTGAAAACATCAAAAAACTCCCGAAGGCTTTTTGGAAACATCATGCACTGAAGGGCTTACAGATGACCCGAAGGTTTTTGAAAACATCAAAAAGCTCCCGAAGGCTTTT
Organism: Hibiscus syriacus; assembly: GCF_006381635.1. NCBI lineage: Eukaryota > Viridiplantae > Streptophyta > Magnoliopsida > Malvales > Malvaceae > Hibiscus > Hibiscus syriacus. Next base: position 398,357 of record NW_024063340.1, on the reverse strand, counting down.
TGGAAATATCATGCACTGAAGGACTTACAGATGACCCGAAGGCTTTGAAAACATCAAAAAGCTCCCGAAGGCTTTTTGGAAACATCATGCACTGAAGGGCTTACAGATGACCCGAAGGCTTTGAAAACATCAAAAAGCTCCCGAAGGCTTTTTGGAAATATCATGCACTGAAGGACTTACAGATGACCCGAAGGCTTTGAAAACATCAAAAAGCTCCCGAAGGCTTTTTGGAAATATCATGCACTGAAGGACTTACAGATGACCCGAAGGCTTTGAAAACATCAAAAAGCTCCCGAAGGCTTTTTGAAAACATCATGCACTGAAGGACTTACAGATGACCCTGAGGCTTTGAAAACATCAAAAAGCTCCCGAAGGCTTTTTGAAAACATCATGCACTGAAGGACTTACAGATGACCCTGAGGCTTTGAAAACATCAAAAAGCTCCCGAAGGCTTTTTGAAAACATCATGCACTGAAGGACTTACAGATGACCCGAAGGCTTTGAAAACATCAAAAAGCTCCCGAAGGCTTTTTGGAAACATCATGCACTGAAGGGCTTACAGATGACCCGAAGGATTTGAAAACATCAAAAAGCTCCCGAAGGCTTTTTGGAAACATCATGCACTGAAGGACTTACAGATGTGAGAAATAGTTTACTAAGTAAGAAACTATGGAAATTGTTTTCTTACTATTCAACAATTTCATTTTAAGAAAAGATTGAATGAGAAACTATGGAAATCGTTTTCTTATTATTTTTCAAAATAACATGTTGATTGGGTAACATGCCCCAATCTCAAGATAATGCTCATTTTTGTGGCGTTGAGTCCATCTCTTTTTCAAATGTTTGCATGATTCCTGTATTTACGGTTTTGAATACCTTCTTTTTGTAAGGTATTTCTTACCATGAATCTTCTTGTTATTCCGAAGATTTGTAAAACTTCATGTTTGAATGCACTCAAATGTATCAATGTAATGCATTGTCTATTGTGCAAATGATGTTCTTATGAATGCATGAATTTTGATGCAATCTTCATTTGACTTCAAATTGGTGAACTTGGTCTTCCTTCACTTCATCATTTATTTCCAGGGTTACCTCTGGATATCAGTGTAGCAACTTATGCTATCAAGCTTGCATTTCTGCAGAATCATCTGATCAACTTGTATCGTGGTGCCTTCTTTGCTTCATTTAAGTCTTAGAAGAAATGTTTCATTTGTGGAACTCTTGTCGTAGTCAAAATTATGACCCTGATGCCCCATTTTGTCTTGGATAAAACCAACTTTATTTGCTTGGACTTGTGTAGAAATCCCATAAAGCTTTCATCTTTGAAAAGAGAATCTTTCATCTTTAAAAAGAGAATCTATCATCTTTGAAGAGTGTAGATATAGATATGCCTGACTCAGCAGGGATTAATTAGGAGAGTAGAGCCTGTTCTAATTTGACTCTTGAAACATATCACAAGGAAGATTTATTCCAATTCCTTTCATGTCTCCACATATAATCAGATCTCGAATAAGGCAACTTGGACCATATCATGTCGAGATGCTTAACAACAACTTGTCGTTCAACCTTAGTTGGCTCCACTAGTTTCTTGTTGTCAAAATTTTCAGCTCTCCTTCTGTGGAAAGAAGTCTTCATTATATCTCACTTTTAATCTTGAAGTTGAAGAAGACAAAATTCATCTTGGGTCCATAAATGGAAACCATATGATTGCAACACTGGTTCAACACCATAATCACTGGTTCATAAAACATTTGACAACACATTCATCATCTCATGTGGCTTCTGCTTGGATTGCCGGTCAAGAAACTTCTTTGCATAGTGTTTAAAACTTTTGTATAATGTCACAAGACCATTTGAGAACAAAACTCCATGGGGATTCAAGTGTGATGTGGGTATGACCAAAAAGTTGGTCAATTTCTTAAGATATGCTAGTGTTGAATTGAATAGGAGACACTAACTGATCTTGATATCATCTCAGGTAAAGACAAATGTGATACTGATCACATTTTCTTCTATAATGATCTTTGTAGGAAGTATAAACAAATCAACTGTAGGATCTATGTACAGAAAGATATCCGTGTAATTTTTGCTGCTGGGGATGAGACGCTCATGATAAAACCCAAAATGGAAAATCAATTTATCTTGGCTGGTAATGATGACCCCAGTAATAAAAGGAAAGGGTAATATAATTAAGTCGAGCTTCTCTCTTCAATGTCATCAATTAAGCAAAACTGATGTGAAAAACAGCTTCATAATCCCAGCAGTAATGGTTGAAACAACTGCCAGAAATCTCAAAGAAATATTTTCAATTATCACTGATACAGAGAATGCAAAATTCAAAGCTAAGACCTTGAGGAACTGAACCCTGGATCGAGTAGTCTGCCTGAGGATCATCTTTATTTATGCAACCGTAATGTAGTTTATCAAAGAACACACTGTCATACGGTTAAGAATATTAGGTTTTTGAAAACATACTTGCTGAGTAACATTTGTTCAACAACATGATCATAATGTAACTGCCTGATGAACGAAGCAATTATGTATAGTCAGTTCGACTGTCACTGTTTTACCATTTTCATTCTTCACACCTTTCTGTCTTATTGGAAATATTTTTTTCAAGTCAATGATCTTGACACAGGATGATATAGGCCTTCAGCATGTCCCAACATTGGCTAATACAAGTGTTCAAAATGCATCAACAGTTCTGATTCTGATTGAAATGGGTTTTCAGCATGCCCCAGCATTTTGCTGATAAATATTCAGAATATTTCAACATTTCTGATTCTGTTTGAAAAGGGTTTTCAGCATGCCCCAATATTTGCTTCTTGTTAATATGAGTCTTCAAAATACACCACATGGATCTGTCTGAAGTGAGCTCTAAAATGCCCCAATATTGGCTGATACAGATGTTAAAAGTGTGCTCAACATTACTTCTTGTTGAGATGAGCCTACAAGAATGCCCAAATATTCATATTGCTGTGAGCCTTCAAAATGCCCCAATATTCTATTTCTGGTTGAAATGGGTCCTCAAGATGTCCCACATGAAACATTTCTGTCTGAAATGGGCTTTCGAGATGCCCCAATATTCTGCTTCTGGTTGACTCTCAATGTCTGTTTGACTTGAATATCATGATCCCCACGAGGTCTAATTTTGACAATACACTGTTGTACTTGTGGCTTTATTCATGCCCCAAATCTGTTTATCTTGAATACTCTCATTCTGATGTTACTGAACAGCAATGTTGTCAAGTAACTGGAGAAATTCTCTTTATGTTGTCATAAACTTAAGAAGTACTCAATCATTCTAACAGAAACGTCTGAGATATGTGTCTTCTGAATGAGGTGACCATTTTCTGTATCTGGAGGGATATAGTCAGACAGTGAAGTAAAAATAGCTTGGTAATCCGTTCCAGGCTGACACAGTGGCTTATCATCTTTCAGTGAAGGCCATATCTGAAATATACTTTTCTGTGGGAGAGAAACCAATTTATGCAAACAATAATCTGATGCAATAGCAAGACTACATATACAATGGTACAAGCTCATCAAAAATCCGCACCCATGCAACATGTTGATTCTGATAACAACTCATCTGATTATGAAACGATCTTTCAGGATGATTTCACATATATTGATAGTTCTTCTGATATCGAGGAAATCATGAATTCTGATTCTGATGAGGAGAGTAAACTGTTATACTTGACAAAAATGGGATTCTCAGAGGCTGAAGCTTCAATAACCATGGAGAGATGTGGTTCAAATTCATCAATTGCAGAATTGACAGATTTTATATGTGCTGATCAAATGGCTAAGGTTACTGACGCACTTCTTATGGTAGAAGATAGGAAGCCATTATGCAATGATCCCAATTACAAACAAAGGCGAAACTTGGGCTATGATTTGTGGAAAAAGAAGAAGCAGAGGAAGCTTGAAAAGAAGCTTCTTAATGAAGATGATCATGCAGTTCATCTTTCAATTCCAATGATCGGTTCTGAGGTTCCTACCGAATCAGATCAGATAACTCAAAGAACACTTCCAGAAGATGCTATTGGGTCTCCTTATTTCTACTATGAGCAAAATTCATCTTTCAAATCCAATGATTGATTTTAGAGTTCATACCAAATCATATCAGATAATTCAAAGAACACTTCCAGAAGATGCTATGAGCACATTGTCTTCCAAATTCAATGATTGGTTCTGTGGTTCATACCAAAACAGATCAGATAACTCAAAGAACACTTCCAGAAGATGCTATGAGCACATTCCTCTTCCAAATTCAATAACTGGTTCTGTGGTTCATACCAAACCAAATCAGATAACTCAAAGAACACTTCCAGAAGATGCTATGGGCACATCATTTCTACTATGAGAACGTGGCACTTGCTCCAGTTAATGTTTGGACTGGAATATCACAGTATTTATTTGATGTATAGCCAAAATTTGTAGATTCGAAGCATTTTCATGCTGTTACACTGAAAATAGGCTATATTCATAATCTGCCAATTGAGAACAGATTTCCTCTTATCTTGTTTTCTCCATGCACTATACATGATATTTTTCCATTGACAAAGAAATGATAGTCTTCATGGGATCCAAGAACAAAGTTGAACTGCTTACAAACATGTACAAGAAGTTCCAGATTGGCAGAAAGGATCTGTAAGGCTCTTAAAGCTTTATGACGATGAGCTACCTTCGAGTGTCCAGAAGTATGTTCTTGATGAGTACCGAAAATGGAATCTGGTATGGGTTGGAAGAAATAAAGTTGTTCCACTTGAACCTGATGAGGTAGAAATGCTTCTAGGTTTCCCTAAAAACCATATATAAGGAGCTGCTAGAGACATGTTCTCTGGTGATATCAATGTCCTGTCTCTTTTTTTTCTTCTGGGATCATAATGCAGAGGCTGTCTTCTACTGTCTTGGCATATTTTTGAAAACAGATGTGCAAGAACTGAATGATGATCGGTTGGAGCAATTGATGAGTAGATTTGTCGAATTCGACCTTGTTGTCGGTGACATCCAATGTAACAACCTTACTGGAAGAAATAAACATCATCAGGATAAAATAGAAGATTTTTGCTGATGCATTTTCTTGCAATGACTACCACAATGACTGTCTCTTCTGCTGCTCCAAAATACACACTGTCTTATCCCACTCTTCCCTAACCATGGAAAGGTTTATTTGATGGTAAAACTGGTTATCTCAACTTTTGGAATCCTGCACGGCATACAAATGTAGAATTTGTTCCAATGTCTTATTCTGTGCCATAAGTCCTCAAATTCAAATTCAGCAATCTTCTGAAGGACATAATGGGTATCCTCTTAACAAAGAAAGTGATCGGCATAGAAGAAGTATCAATAATAGATCAAGACTTGAGCCAACATCACGGTATAACTAGAGTGCAAGTATTGACTTGTTCATTCCCATAATACATCTTACTGGGACCTATATCTCTGTGATGTAATCTGCCAGAAACATGGATTAATGGCTAGGGAAAGTAATTTGTCTGGTGATGCTTATCGACCTCAACATGAGATAATCTTTCTTGATGAGTTGATAATAATGTCATAGGGGAGTGTCACAAGTTCAATTATCTAGACTTTCTGGCTTCTTGGACCATTTGCCTTAAAAAATGTGAAGTGATTCATTATTCTGGCCTCGTTCATTCTTTTTCTACTACAGAGGTAAAATAAGCAACAATTGCTTCAAGGACCTTCTTCATTTGAGACTGTCCTGTTTGAAAATGTTTTTTTCCTCCTTTGTTTATTGAAGAATGAAAGACTTTTACAAAGTATTGCCCTTCTTAGGTTCACAATAGAATCAGATCATAAACAATGAGTTTAATAAATATCAAATAAATCAACTACACTTTTAAATCATTCAAAAATCATAGTCCTATGGCAAGTGTCAAAATTATTGACTGATTTGAGGTGTAGGTTGATTTTGGTAAAGTAGGTTCTTTCAAGTTGGTTCAGTATGTCGCTTCGGGCTTCCACTAACTTGAAGAAATGGTTGTTATGCCCATCTTGTAGAGATGCTTCTTGTTTCCCTATTCTCAGGAACGTCTTTGGGATGTGCGGTGCTTTATTAAGAGCTTAAGATCGTCTCTTATGTCATTGTTGCACCATTCATTATTCGAGCCGCCTTTTTTTAGGTTTTCAACTCGAATCCTCCTTTGGTTTCAAGATGTTATTTAAAAATTTACATCTTGAACCCCCCCTTTATCATTTTTCATATCATGCATTAAAGATTTTAAAAAAAAATAATTTTTGCAAATAAAAATCAATCTTGGAAGGCGGAATGAATTCTAAAGATATCATCTTTTACTTAGAAATCCATGTATGATTAGAATGGACTTTTCAGGTACGTAACGTAGGCCATGGCTTATGGTTAAGAAAGAAAGGAATAAAAGGCCCAAATAAGTGTTTAAGGGTAATCAAACCAAGGGTCAATTCATTCTTATGCCATCAATCTTGCCTTGCTTCACTTGGATCTGCTTTGTTGGGGATTTTTCCATCATCTGGATCCCTCTAGACTGTCAAATTTTGGATTCATTTCCAATTTCTCATATCTTCAGCATTTCTTGCTCTTCTTGTTTGTACTTGATCAACCTTGTAACTTGAGGCTCAATAAATCACCCATCTTGATTCAATTTTCCTTTTTTTTTTCTTCTTTCTTTGCTGGATGAGTATAATACTTCAATTGCTTTGAGCACCTCCTTTTCCTTTTGCATTTTGGAGGTTTTCCATTATTCTTGATTGGATTGATCTTCAAGCACTCTGTATTTGACATACTTTGTAGTTCAAAACTTTCATGACTTCATGGAAACTTGTCTTCGTAATAAAACTGTATTGACAATCTTTATTCTTGTGAGCCAATATCTTTTACCTTGCCCCCCAATGTAGAGGGTGATCCTTGGTTAGGGTTGAATTAGAAGAAACATTATTCAGGCTCAAATGGGGATAACAAAGGATCTATATATATATATATATTATATATATATATATATATCTATATATATATATATATATATATATATATAAGGATAAATGAAACAATGTCGTTCATCATCTCATACACAGAAACCTTTGTAAAAAAAGGTATCCACAGGGGGATGAATATTCAAGATTAACTTTATTTACATGAAAAAATGTAATTAATGCATGATATATTTATTTCAATCAATCACTTTCCCCTTCTTCTTTGAGTATGCCCTAATCACTCGAAATTATCATCAATGAGTTGGTCCATGATGCCTCATCTCGTCTCTTCTTGCAGTAAAATTCACGAATAGTTGAAAGTTTGGTTCTTTCGAGGTCTTTTGGTTTATGATGGTTTTGTATTTGGAAGGACAAATGTGTGACTTATAAAGTCATGTATATGGTGGAAGGTTGTATCATCAATCAATCGACTCTACTCGAGAAGGTAAACATCTAGAGTTGGTGTCTCAAAAACAGGTGGAGACATTACTTCAGAATCTTTGTAGTGTCAGGATTTGGTTTTGAGTAATTGGCATTGGATGGGATATTAAAGATATAATTTTACCACTTGCCAATAGATCTATAACTATTGAAAAATTAAAAGAACATTTAATCTACTTGATACTCAATAATCTCAAGATTAAAATTTGATTCCTTGCTCATAACTTTAATAAGCAACACAAATTTATTTATTGCACAAAAGGTGGAGGAAGGAAAAAAAACAAGTTCAAACAAGATGCTGAAAACAGAAAGTACTACAGTGGTAGATAACACTTCCACTTATTTATTTTATCATGCCTCATTATTCCTATAATGTTGGGTATGTAATAGGATCAGGGTTCTTTTCTTCATTCGCCCTCCCATTTTTTGATCATTTCTTTGTGTCAAAACCCCTTTGTCAACAAGCATCTCAATTTCTTTTAACAGTGGCCTACAATTGCCTGTAGAATGCCCCTTTACCCTAAAGTGGAAATTACAAACACTATTTTGATCATAGCTATGAGCAGAAGGGTTTGATGTCACTTTAGTTGGTCTTGGTGTGATATATTGGCCTTTAACCAAATGAGGATACAAGTCTGAAATAGAAGTTTGGAACACTTCCAAAGTTTTTCTTGATCGCTTGACTTTCTTTGGTCGATCCGAACAATTACTTGCTCTTTTTCTTTTGCAGTTGCGGGGATTCTGGATGCGACATACATTCACATCATCAGCTTTCACTTTTTGATTCGTTGGGCTCTTGGATGTGACTTTTGAGTTTTCTTCATTGATTACATTCTCAATTAAATCTCCACTTGTCACTAGATTCTCGAATTCAGTTGTCGGATTTGCCTGCATCAATTCGAAGAAAGGTAATGGAAGGGAATCACGAACATACGTGATATTTCTTCTTCTAACATGGAGGTTGAACTTGTGCTGCCATTCCTCTCCATCTTAGGGCATATTCTTGAAATCTTTCATTGGTTTTCTTCTTTATTCTTCGAAGATCCATACGTGTTGGAGCTAAGCCTTTAACATACCGATATTGTCTCAAAAATGCATCAGCTAAATCTACCCATCTCTTGATCTGTTCTTGGGTCAACTGATTGTACCAGACTATTGTTGGGCCAACAAGACTATCATGGAAAGAGTGAATTAATAGATCATCAGAACTCAAATATCCTTCCATTTTTCTACAAAACATTCTCAAATGGATTAAGGGACAACTGGTGCCATCATATTTCTCAAAATCAGGCATTTTGAATTCATGGGGAATAATCAAATCTGGAACCAAGCTAAGCTCTCTTTCTTCTAATTCTTTGTGGGAAGTATCAACACATTTCATATTTTTGATTGCTTCATCCATCTTCTTGAATATTTCCTCATATTGCGAATAATGAACAAGGCTATTCTTTGGGTTCAATTGGGATGCCCCAGAGGGTTTTACCATTTTTGACTCTTCAATCTGACAGCATGGTTGCTCTTTATAAATTATCTCTTCTTTATCAGATGTCACATACTGAATAATTTGATTTGATCCATCTGGTACTGAATCTGATGTTTCTTTCCTTATATCCGGAGGTAACCCTGTCAATTGTTCTGGCCACTGGTCTTGTAGTCCCTTATAAGATTGCTCCATTGTTTTCATGATGACAGTAAAGTAATATGAATGAATGACCTTGGTTTTACTGTTACAAAACCTTTCATTAATTATTAACACGTTTTTATAATTAAAGTACATGACAGTACTTAAATAAAAATGTGAAAAATGCATAAATGGAAAAATAAGAATGCCAAATGTGCAATTCAAAGATATAAAAAGTAAAAATACAAAATGTAAATGCATGTATGAAAAGGTGTTACTTAAGAGTGATCATTTTAGAACAGATTTCATTGAACACAAAAGCTTCAGTACATCAATCAAAACTTTTATATGTAGGGGACAACTTTCAGTTCTAACTTCAACAAAACTTTACATATAGGGAATAACTTTCCCATTTTCTTCTCTAAAACTAAGTTAGTTTATCAGCTTATGGGCCATATTGCTTGTCTGGACTGCAGCTTCTTCCATGACATTCTGGTGTTCTTTCATCTTCTATGTCAATTCTTGGAGTTGATCATTTTCCTTTGTGAAAGAACATTTGTGTTCAAAAAGTTTTTTGACAAGATCTTCATGTAGGTTGCAACTCTTTTTCAGTTTGGTGACCCCTGCTATCCACTCTTCTGGGGTGTTTCCTATACCAGCATTTTGAAAGGCTTGACTGACCTTCTGGAAGTCTTCATGTATGGTTTCCATTTTGGTGCTCAATTTATCGTTTTCAACCTTCAAATGACGTATTTGAGCTTCAAACCTCAGCAAATCTTCTTCTCTCTGGGCGCCCCTACTGATATTCTTACATTTGAAGACTTTTGGTATTAATCTATCAGGACCCTCGGTTACCCAACTAGGTCGATCATTTACCATAAATTGTAAGGTTCCATGATCCAAAATACTTTGGACTTGACGTTTGAAGGCAAGACAATTCTCGATGGTATGTCCTTGAGCTCCGGCATGATATTCACAATGAACATTGATGTCATACCAATTCGGATATGGAGGTTGGAACGGTTTTATGTAATATGGAGCCACTTCTCGTGCTTCAAGTAACTTTTCATACAACTCTTTATATGATATGGGGATAGTATCAAGATGAGAACCACCTTTTATCTTGGATTGAACCTGAGTTTTAGACATCGGGAGCAGACCAAACTTTGATAATTTCTGATTACATGATTTTTTCTCTTCTCTGGGAGCTTGTACGGTCGTCACCATTTCTTTGGTATCTCCAGACAATTTGTGAATACGAATAATGACTGTCTGTAATTTCTCAAATTGGTTAAGAATCGAAATCCTTTGCATATCTGAAACTGCAGAGTTAGGTTTATTGAGCTCTCTCTCTTTCTGTGCTGGAATCTCTTTTCCTTTGGCCAAAACAGATATTCTATCCATCATCTTGGTCATCTGCTCTCTTATTTCTCGTATCTCTTTTTGCTCTTCAATGGTCATATGATCTTTGGGTGCATAGCTTGCTTCTATCCTCAGAGTTTCCTCAGGATGTCTTTCTTTGGCCGCATCATATTTTGTTTGATCATAAAACTTTTTGTCCATTTACGATTTCTTTCCAATATGGTGAACAGTCTTTCAAGTCAACACCTTTTTTTTATGATCATGCAATGCAAACAAAAAACATGAGAAAAAAATAAACTAGTTAGTACCAACTAATGAAAAAAATCTATCTATCAAGGTATAAATCTTAACCTCATGCTTTCTAGTTCCATGCTTTGTTTGGAAAATTTAACCTAACTGCATGATTTCTAGTTCGCATACATTTATTCAGGGAGAAAAAAATAATAATAAATCAAATAAATTAAAAGCTAGAGCTTATTTCTCCTTTGTGTACACCTATGAACAGAGGTTCAGTACTGTCTTAGTTTAGGTGAATTTCTAGGGTTTATTATATGCAGAGTTTCAGTTCTAGGAGTAAAGGTACTCGAATTGTTCTTGTTGATGCCCCCTTGGGCTGTCAAACCCTCAATCCTAGTCCACTACAGACTTTAGCAGATCGAGTTCAATTCGAGAGGACACATTTCTCTATACCTGACACGGAGAATAAATTCTCACGAAGACATAGAGCATATGAACCCCGAAAGTTACTTGCTAGGTCTGACACGGAGAATAAATTCTCACGAAGACGTCGCTTTCACTTCCACTTAAAAGGGACAAACTCAATTATAGAGCTTTATGTTATGCAATGCAAGTATTGTGTGTGAGGAGAAATGTTCAAACCTTTGACAGAAAAATAAATAACGAAATAAAATACTTACAAGTAAAATGAAACATATAAATATTATGAAAATAATAAGTAAATATAAAAATTTTGAAAAGAAAAAAAATTAAAATTTAAATATATGAACTTTTAATTTTTAATTAATAGAGACAATTTATAATTGATTTTAAAGTTTGACCGGTCCCCAGCGGAGTCGCCAAGCTGTCGTAACCGGTTTTCGTCCGGGCACGAAATTATTTATTTTGGGGGGAAAATCGATGTGAATAAATGGTTTTGAAAATAATTTGGGAGTCGCTATCGGCCTTTTGGGTCAGGTAGGTCGATTACCTAAAAATTATCTTTTAAAAGAGTTTTTAATAAAACATCAGTTAAAAGATGAACTGATCTGCGTTTTAACCAAAAATTCGTTCTTTTTAATAATAAAAGGGGATTCGTGGTCGATTACGTTTAGGGAAGTATTAGCACCCCTACAACGCCCAAAATTGGTACTTTTTAATTATAAATTGTCTCTATTATTAAAAATTAAAAAAAATTCAAAATATATTTAATTTAAATTTATATTATTTCAAAATTAAAAAATATTTAAAAATATCGGAAAAGAACTTCTAGGTGCCTTAAGACAGCTCTTTTCTTCAATATTAAAAAATAAATAAATGACAAACATTTTTTATGACAAAAATTTATTTTAATATAGTAAGATATTTATTTATTCAAAAATATCAGAAAATGGCTTCTAGGTATCTTAAGACAGCTCTCTTCTTTGATATTAATAAATAAAAATATATTAAAATTTTAATATTTTAAATAAAACTAAATAATTTTTATAATATTTAATTTTTTAAAATACCAGAATAGGACATCCAGTTATATTAGGACTGCCCTTTTCTTTGATATCGAAAATAAATAAACATTATTATTTAAAAAATATATATATATTTATATGACTAAGATAATAATAATAATTAAAGCAATAATTAAAATATAAAAGTAATAACAAAATAATATTGTAATTAAATAATGATCAAAATAAAAGAAATTCAAAAATTATAAACTAAATATAAAGTATTAAAAATAAAGATAATAATTCGAAATATTATGAAAGATAATGATTAATAGTGTAATTTAACCTAATTAATTAATACGTGATTAAAATAATAATTAATAAATTATGAGGGACTAAATTTGATATTTTCCTAAATATATATAAATACAGTTAATGGTTAAAATATAATAAAATAAAATTTAAACACTAAATTAAAATGATTAAAAATCAATTTCAGTGACTAAATTGCAAAGTTACAAAACTGATGGACTGCGGAAAGGGTTTACCCTTTCTTAAATTACACAGATACTCCTCCCCCTTAAACGACGTCGCATGGATGAGGGTTTATAAACCCTAAACCGGCTGGCCCTTCGGGCCAACCATTCATTTCTTCATTTTATCTTCTTCTCTCAAACAGAGAGAAGATTTCTCTCTGGCTTCTCTCTAAAATTAGAGAGAAGCCGTCCCGGTCAGCCACCGCTGTCGGGCTCCGATTGCCGCCGTGGCCGGAAATTACAAAACCCACCCAAATCAAAGCCCCTATTTTTCTATATCTAGATCTAAGGTTATTTTAGCTTAAAACCTTACCAATCGTCGTAGATCTAGGATATTTCTCTTCGACGTTTCGGTTCTGTGATGACTTGTGGAGGCTATCACGACGGCGATTTCCTCGGTAAGTCTCTTTTTCTCTTCTTTTGATTTGTATTTTCTGGGATCGTTGGTGTAGTTCTTGCTTTGTTGGTTGCTGTGTTCTCTTTCTCTATCTTTTTTTCTTTTTTTTTCTGTTCTGTTTTTTGTTGTTCTCTGCCGTCTGTGGCTGTCTGTTCTCTTTCTTGCAGGTGGGGTGGCTTTTATAGCCACCACCGAGGCTCTCGTTGGACCGGTTCCAGAGATGAAAGGCCCGGTGAGTCACCATAGCTATGGTGGTGACTCACCATAGGGCTCAACGTGGGTAGCTTCGTGACGTTCTGGAGTGTCGGCAGCAGCTGTTGGACCACCTGGACTCATCGGAGGCGGCTGGAAGCATCTAGAAACGGCTGGCTGCTAGGGTTAGAAACCCTAGGGTTTCCCATCTGGAACTCTTTTGGGCCGTTGGATCTTGCCAGATCCAACGGCTGATGATGTTGACGGCGGCTGGGGGCTAGGGTTTGAAAACCCTAGCTGAAACCCTAAATCAGTTTAGGGTTTCCATTTGGGTATGGGTCGGTTCTGGTTGGGCCTGGTATTTGGGCTTGTAAATGGGCTTCCAGTTTTGTAATTATTTATTAAATAATAATAATATATAATATTAATAATAATAATAATAATAATAATTATTATTATTATTATAATAATAATACTAATACTAATAATAATACTAATAATAATAATTTTAATAATAATAATTTTAAATAAAAAAAATTGATGTCTACAAGAGTCTTCTGTATTCACAGTCGATGAACATATTATTAATGGAAAAGCCAAACTTTAATTACATGATCACGCAAAAGGAGTAGCAAGAATAGATAAAATTAGAATAGAAAAAAAAAGAGAACGTACAGAATTTGGGTGGTGGAAGAGGGAGTGAGAGCGGCGAAGGAAGCAGTGAATAAGCCTAACGCCATTAGACCCAACCATTTGCGACCTTGAAATCTACTCCTCTTCGTCTGTAACAACCCAAGCAAAATAAAACTTAATTTTATTTATAGGAAAAGGAATGACAGATTAATCTTGGCTAAACCCTGAATATGGTTCATAACTTGGGGAGCAAGTTATGTTTTATCCAATTGTCCAGTAAAGTCTTTTAATAAAGTTTTAATTTTAAAACGTTTTCCAAATCATCTCCTTTTTTAACGACGTTTAACCAATCAAGATGAACAATGTTAGCACTCACTACGAATTAAATAAAAATAGTATGATCTTATAAATAAATTTATCATTTTTCGTTTCTTGCGTTCCTTTCTACTTGTTATTCTTTTATTTCTTTCAAGAAGCAATTTTTTTATAAAAAAAAACTCTGGATTCATATACAAGACAACATAAAAATATATTTAATATAATTCGATCTTATTTGCAAATTAAAAAAAACTATAAATCTATCTATAATGTGTGTAACCCTACATTAATTGCTAATCGAGTGTGGATATAACTATGAAGAATATTGACGAGTGTTTTATTTTATTATTATTTTGTTGCTAAGTATTCCTTGTTATCTCTTTGATATTGCTAATTTGAATTATTTATGTTCGATTTTGTGCAGGACTCTATTTTCTAGAAAACAATATTTAAAGAGCGAGTTATATAGTTTTTTTTTCTGGAATCAAGGAGAAGGTTGGACGGATGAAAACTCTTTATCATTTAGGAATTGTAATCGAATTTAGATATTTGAGATTTATTATTTAATTATTTCACTATTATTTAAGATTCTAGTTTGCTATTATTTAGGATTTAAGTAATTGAATACGTTTAGAATTATCTTTAGGTATTTTATTTCCTTCAAGTTATCTCAAGCTATAAATACCCTCGGATTTCTTTCTTCAAGTATCTCGACACCTTCAATCTAAAGAGTGCACATTGGATTGATTGACACTGTGATCTACCGTTGGAAAGAATAGTCGACTTGTAGCAAATTTAATTCCCTAAGAACATGCTTAGCGGTGGTCCACTAAAGGAAATCAAGATCATGTTTGATTTTTATCGAGACACCATAATCCAAGCATGAGATTATTCAATACTAAAACACAACATTGGGGTTAACATCGATTGTGCATGTTAATCCAAATAAGGGCTAAATCCCAAGGATTGACTTTGGAAAATTAATTTACCAGAGAGAATAGTAAGTTACAAGAGTTGTATCTTGTAGACTGTAACCAACATGTATTCGAAGTAAAATCTATTTCAGTGATCGAGACGAATTGAGGCAAAGCGAAGCTAAAGAATATCTTTCATCATAATTTTTTCAATTATTTACTTTTCTTGTTTTTATTATTTTAAATTTATTTAATTTATTTTGTCAAACCCTTTTTATTTTTCTCTTACATTTTTCTTGGTTAAAGATCAATTCAAACCAAAATTGAAAATTTCTAACCCTTTGTGGATCGACCCTTTCTTCTCTATACTACGTTTATAGCTTATTTATCTAAGAATTTTTTTTATTTGAAAATTATGACGCTTGTCAAATATATATATATATATATATATATATATATATATATATATATATGTATATATTGGTTTTAATAATTAATCTACCGAACTGAATTAGTTAGATTAAAACAATTGGTCATTGAATTAATTTGGACGAGAAACAATTAATTTTTTTCAGTATTTGATTAACGGTTAATTTAAATCAAAATCGGTTGATTAACTAAATTAACTAAAAATATTATATATATTATATATATTAAATACATATTTTAAGCTCAAATCTATTAAGAATTAAGACACTATTAATTTTTAACCACACTAGACCCATTAAATTATTAAGACCTTATTAAATTTGAACACAAATAAAAACACTTCTATCAAATTTAAGTTAATATAATTATATATATATATATAAATTTGGTTAATATTTTCAAAAAATAATAATTCAATTAGCTATTTAAAAGATCGATTAATGAAATTTTGGTTTGGTCAGTGGTCGAATTAACAGAATGAACAGGCTTATATATATATATGAGTTAAGATCCACTTACAAAATGTAAAACTTTTTAATTTTACACAGATTTAAGACAGTTGGATGAGTGAAAATAGATAACACATATTGACACCTTATTTTTTTTTCCCTCCCATATTCAAATTCAAACATAGGGTAAAATTAAATTACACAATGAAAAGATTTTTATTTCCTTTATTTTCCCCTCCCATATTCAAATTCAAACATAGGGGAAAATTAAATTAAAATTTTATTTAAATCAAATTCTCAATTCTCGACTTTACAAATGTATTATTGTCTTACAATTATTAACTATCCAAACAAAATAAATATATATTCTTTCCTTCTTATTTTCACTATTCTCCTATTACTTCCCTCTCCTCTTTCTTTTCATTTATTATTATTTATTCAAACATAACATAAAATTAGTAAAAGATTTTGATTTCTTTACTATCTATTATTTGTTTTAACAGAAATTTTAATTTAATTGATGTTATTATTATAATAATATGAAAATCCAATGTGATACATTATATACATAGAATAAGCTGAATTTCATATGTGTATATAAAAGAAAGAAAATAAAAGAATTTTCCCCAAAATGAATAAGAAAAAAAGGATTTATCCTCATATCTACCCTGCCTTGTGTACCACGCAACCACAAACAATGAGTATGCAGATCGCTCTTGAATTAATGCTCTGCTGCTGCTCCAGATTAAAAGAATCATCATGATCCATCATGACCAAGTTTCCAAAAGAGGGTCTCGGTTCTCAGTCGAAGCAATGTGACCATCAATGTTTCATGTCATCACGTGGGAAGCCTTGCTTTTGCACATGCATTCCGGAACCGGGTACTTGGTCACATCCCTTCCGCCTTTGCTACCCCGGAGCTCCGGTTGTCCGAGAGATTCTCGGTGCAGTTCTCTTATGATCCTATTGAACTCTGCTTCCGGGAGAGAAGAGTTCAGAAAATATGGCAGCAGGTGTCTTTTGTTTGGTGTTATGTACTTCTTATGCCCTGCAAATGCTCTATGTCCCTGGATCGCGTGACCCATGTTCCCGCCGTGGGAGGGCATGAAAACGTTGCTTTCCGCGGAAACTATATAGTCGATGGCGGCCATGGAAGAAGCCTTATGAGCAAATGGTTCTAGTTCACCAGGTAAGGCAAGATCTTCTTTGTTATAGAAATGAGGAAATTCTCTTGTTAATGGTGACAAGGCTTCTTTCCCGCCAAGAGGTTCCCCTCCGGCCCAGTATATTCCCGTACTCATCGGAGCCCCCAATGCTTTAAGCAGCCTATAAAGCACACAATGTGACCGGTCGATATACATGAGCATTGTTAAAAAAAACAAAGGAACTAGCTTGCCTGCGGTATAAGTCGTACCTAGTCACTTCGAAAGCATTCAAGGGGCAGAGTCCGGCAAGCTTTCGCTCGTGGTAAGTCATGTTCGATCTCGCAGTAAGAAGCTCGGGGTGTCTTCTCCGTTCATTGTGGATTTTCTCATCAAATTCCTTACTCAAGCCCGGAAGACAACCGGTCCTCACCCATACATCCTTCTCGATTCGAAGATGAAGAGCAAGGTATGGTCCCTTACTCTGCATTCTCCAAGCGAACTTGTTACCAAGCTCGAGTATCGGCGGAGCGAATCTTAATGCTTCAAATGCCACCTGAGATTCAATAATCAACATATTAGAACATGTAAAAATTCTCCAAAACCTCAACAGAAGTGAGGTTTCAAGCACCTTGCAGCGAAGCTTTTGAAGATCAGGAGGAAGATCCTTAGAGAGCCTCGAATCCAGACCTCGTAACAGCAAAACTCCTCCCTTCTTTATCTTTTTGAGATAACTTGCACGAATCCATTGAGGGGAGACATGAAGCGGAGCCAATTTCTCCTCTACAGGCCTCGTCTTTATATGCGTCGAAGGCAACGACGATAGTATCAGCACATCATCGGCGAGAACTCGCTTGAAATGACCGAAATCGAATATATCAGAAAATTCACTGCAACCACAGGTGCATCATATGGATAGTAGGTTAATTGAACCGAAACCGACTCGATACATACATACATATACACACACACGGTTTGCTAATTGTTACCTCTCATCACCCCAGATGAGATTGACTTGCAAAATGGGAACAACTAAGGCAGCTCCAAGGATCCTAGCAATGACAACGGCATCCACAATCTGATTCCTTTGCTGGTTCATGCCACCCGAAACCACCACCAGCAAATACTTTCTTCTGTCATTCATAATAACATTACTTGTTCTTTCATACTCGTCGCTGAACTCCAAACACGGCCGGTATCCCATTCCGTCCGGCTGCTTCCAAAACTCGCTTTCCAATGAGGCGAGACGACGTTGAGTGGCGTTCGAGAAGCCGACTTCGCCGGTGAGATGCGGAATCAATAGAGTTTGGAGACACGGATAAGGAGAGAAAGGGACGAGGGTGTTGACATTCCACCCCAGCCTCAACAAGCTAACGAGGGCAAAGCTGAAGAGAGATAACAACCAAACGCCCGGCCGCCTGCATCGGTGGCCGAGAAAGAAGCCGGTTCTCGGCTTTGTTATCATTTTCTTCGGCGGAACGAGCAGAGATTGAAGAGAAGAGGACGAAAGAGCGGTGACGGAGATGTACGACTGCTTCTTGGCGTTGCATGTCTTTGATTTCGCCATTATAACACACGAAGCTACTAAACCAATCGGCTCGGTTTCTTGTTCTTCTTCTTTATATATTATTGTTTGGTATGAAGAAGAAAAACAAGACCATAAATGTTTTCTTTGGATTCCATTACTACTCTGAAGAATTTGTCAAAGAGATGAGACTAAGAAGAAAGGGAAGGCATTGTGTTTGTATTTGGAGTTGGGGGGTGGGTGGCTGGGAACTTCTCTTATTATATAATTTTACTCACAGGTCTAGTTATCAACTAATATGCTACCCAATCATCATTCATGCCCTGACAACACATTTTTAAGACCATTCTCGTCCCTAATTATTTACTATACTTATACAAATATATACGATTGAAGTCTTAAAATATACATTTTAGTCCATAAACGTTTGAAAAGTTCACATTTTGGTCTGAAATCTTAAAGTTATTATTAGTTGATTTAAATATTTTAGTTTAAATATTCTTTAGGTCTCTCTTAATTTTAAACTAAAACAAATTAATTTCTCCAACATTCTTTTTTTTTTGAATTTTTACATATAAATTTTAAATATTTATAAAAATTAAATGCATTAATTCACATTCTAACTTTAAAATCTATTATTTTTATTTACAATAATACTATCATTACAAGTCCAAATATAAAAAACATTTAAAATATTAATTGAAAAATATATATTATTATTATTTAGAATTTTTAGATTTGGAGTAAGTGTAAGGGTTTGATTAAAACAAATGATGTTAAAATCATTAAAAATATTTAAAATTTCATTAAAATCTTCAATTTTTTGAAAAATATTATAACTTTTATATTTAATTTAAAAATTAGGGTAAATTACACCATTCTTCATTGAACTAAAATATCTCTGTATTTTGCTCACTTTACGTTCAATTGTTATAATTTACTTACTGAACTTTCAAATTGTTTCTATTTTGATCACTCCAAATTATTTTATTATTATTTTTGTATTTCGTGACATTTTTTTATTATTATGTAATATAAAATAAAAACGGAAGGTGACCTAACACCACCGTTGGTCGCCATCTACCGCCATAGATGGTGGTCGTTTGATCTCAAATTTCACGGGTTTCTTCTCCTTGACACCGTAAGTTTGAATATGACATCTATTTTTGTCAGAACTTGATCTAAAGTCCATGAATTAGATATAAAAATGAGGAAACTGAAACATTTCAGTCGAGATTCACATGTTTTGGGATATTTTTGGTGAAACAACCACCAAATTCAAACTTAAGAGATTGAGACGAATTGACCCATGAAATTTGGGACAGAACGACCACCATCTACAATGATTGATTGTGGTCGACGGTGGCGTTCGACCACCTTCTTTTTTATTTTTTATTTTTAATTATTTTATATTAAATAATAATAATATATATCATATTGAAATAATGATAAAATAATTTTAAGTGGACATAATAGGAGAAATTTGAAATTTCAATGAGTAAATTAGAAAAATTGAAAGTATAGTGAGCAAAATAGGAAAAAGAGTATAATTAAGTAAGAAACTATGTAATTTACCCTACAAAATATTCAACCATAATTGGACATGTCTCATGGAGGACGAAACTAGTCCGAAATTATGGGTGGGGCCAAGTTGCTTATCTTTAAAATTAACAAAGTTATAAAAGATAATTAAACCACAAAAAATAAAAGATTAGGACTTAGTTTCACTAATTTTAAAATTGCCATGTACTAAAAAAACAATTAAACCAAAAAAAATAAGAGCTTTAAAGCTGATGATCCCTTAAAAAGTATTTAAACTATAAAATTTTGGGAGAGGTTAGGACTTATTTTTAATAGTTTCAAAACTTTCAAGGACTTAAATTTTTAAAAGTATCTAAGAACGTGGTTCCTCCACTGTGTCTCATGTACTGACATAAAAAGTTAGTATTTAAGGAACTTGTTATTCTTTCTCAAAGTCTCGAACCATCCAGCTTATTTGGTAAAGCACAAGGTTTTTAGTCTTGAGGTCGTGGGATCGAGTTCCACGGAGGGCATTTTATAATTTGGAGGTCTTCCACGAAAACTGCTTTCAACCTGACATTGAGGGCAACCTACTATCTTAGCTATATTTAAACCAAAATATTTAGCTAACTAACTATAACTTTAAAATTTTAGACAGGATACTAACTTTTCAAACCTACAGAGATTAAAATTTTATTTCTATGGTAGATATACCAAAACAAACCTGTTCTTAGATGAATTAAATCAAACTTTTAAATCAATATGGGAAATTCTAATAAAGTTTAACCCAATGTATATTATTAATTAAATAAATAATATTTTTTTAACAATTTTGTTTGTGTTTATTTCAAAAAAATAATTTGATAAAATTGACTTGCCAACGACATACGTATTTTCAATGCAACAAATATTGTTTGTTAGCATTATTAGTATATTAATGTTGAACGAGCATCCGTTGCTAAATTAATTATTATATAATTATTGTTGTTTCTCAACACAAAACATAACAAAAACCAAAAGGGAATCAAAATATTTTGCCGGGGAAATAGATAAATTATTTTATTATTTAAATAAATATTTAAATTATATACTTTTATATAATTATATGTAGTCTCATTCGTTTTATCATATGAAAATAATTTTATTCAAATGAGATATTATAAAATGATTATTCGATGATTAATGAGGATTCTGAATATTGTTGTTTCTAGGTTTAGAAGATCACGGGGCAAAAAAAATGCATAGCGTGTCCAACTACAAATGTATGATTTTATGTTAAATGACGGATCTCTAAAATTTTAACATGAAAAATATATTTTTAATAGAAAATATATAAAAATTATTGGAGGAGAAAGAACCTCTCCCGCTTTTCGTAAACTTATGTCTTCGACTACAACGAATTTTAAGTAATTTTGATCCCGATTCAAAATTTAAGAGTTAATATCTGATTTTGACTCGACTTTAATGTTAATATAATTAAACTTAATTTGATTCCGGTTCGACATAGTGAAAATATAATATGATTTCGACCTGAACTTACTATTAAACAAGTCATATGTAAATATCACTCCAATTGGTCTATGGAGTTAATGACATCCTAAATTGAAATGACTTCAACCATAAACAAATAGATCCATGGTGATGGTTAAATAGTGGTCTACAAAGTCATCATTTGAAGTAAACAGCCTCCCCATGTCTTCAAAGGAAAGAATACATTAATTCTTCTCACCATGGAAACCATGATTACATATTAATTGTGGTAGTTAGGGTATGTATAATCAATGGTGGTAACTAATGTTATTCATCATAATCAAAGGGTCATAATATTGGCTTGAAAATCAAGTCAAATAATAGTTTTTTCCCACCCCTTTCTTTCCCTTTGTGTATCAAACAAGTTACTAGTAGCTTGTGGGTGTTGCAGTTGTGAGTTGTTGTGACTTAACCATCAAAAAACACAAAAAACAAAAAGAATGGAAAGGGGGTGGTTGCAATATTATTGAATATGTATAAAAGGATGAGTGATGATGCATGATGTCCATTTCTAATGTTACATATGTACAAATATATTATGACCAATGGACTTTTAATTCAACCATTGTTTAGTTCCCCCATTTAGTATTTTTAAAAATAATTGTGAGATTATATATATATATTAGGAACTGTGTGTAAAATTAATGTTTTTTAGCATTATATGGATGGATTTATATGGATGCATGACATTAAAAATTTGTGCATTGGTATTGTTCTTCTTCTTTTTAACTTTCACAAAAAGATATTTTAATCTCAAACACCCATTTCAACTCATCCGATGATTAACTTTTTTAGAAATTTAATAAGTTTTACATAATTTACGTAGTTCCTACCTCCTATTTAAAGATATATAAACTAACACGACCATCAAATGATAAAAAAAAATAGTTTTTTACTTGAGTACAGTGACAAATTTAAAAATATTTTTAAATGTGAGAACATATTATATTAACGTAAAAAAATTATGATGTTGACACAAATAAAATTTTAAGGTAAATACATTTAATAAAATAAATACTTATGAAAATTTGAATTTTAGTTACGTTTTTGTGAATTTTTGACTACTTGTTTATACATGGATTAATTTTATTTATTTAGATAAATATACCGAGAGCGTATCTAGGTCTGTTTATACATGGATTAATTTTATTTATTTAGATAAATATACAGAGGGCTTAGACCTACCTAGGCCACGTCCCCTCTATGCTCAAAAAGGGTAAATTTCTTATTAAGTCACCTATTTATTATTTAGTTTCTATTTTAGTCACTAAACTATTATTTATTTTGAATAACATTTAATGTTACATTTTGATTATGTTTTGGTCTATTGTCTTTAAAAAAATTAGCGGTGATGTTGATGTATCATCAAAAGATAATGTCATGTTAACATCATTATTATTTTTTTAACGGTAGATGATTAAAGTATATATATGAATTTTTTAGATAAAATTTTTATTATATTTGTATTGGCCCAACCTATAAAATTTTTCTGGATCCGTAACTGAATGATGTAAAATACTTTATAGTTTTTTGTTGAATAAATAACACAATGAATTTAAATTAAATGAATTACGAAAAAAATACAAAATAAAATTCAATTAAATGAAATGAAGAGGATATTTAAATGTTCAAATGAAACTTATAGAAGAAAAAACTACATGTTTTTGAAAAAAAAATGATTTTGTTTAATCTTTGAAATAGTTATGATTTTTTTTTTGAACAATTTTTAGTTAGGAGGAAGAGAAAAGTGAACGTTGCCTAATAAGTACTAAATTTAATACGTAGAAGGGAAATGAAGTGTCGATTAAGAGTTTTTAATCATATGCTGTAGAAATTATATACCATATAGTTTTGAATTTGAAAATCAACTTTGAAATTGTAATAAATTCACTCAATTTTCAATTAACATTTGCATATATATATATATATATATATATATAAAAGTAATCAATAGAGATATAATATATTATTATTTTGTTCATTATTTTTCCAACGTTAATCACCACTATACATATGCGTAGGACTCACCTAAAAATTCTGTAATAATCAGTGATTAATATTAATTAAATTTGAAATGAATGATAGTAGGTAAAAATAATCTTTGATAGAAGTTTGACTCGATAAGTCATCGGATTCATTATAAAATTATTGTTACTAAAATAATTTTATCTAAAAATAGAAAGCCCACTTAAGCCCAAAGTGATCAGTTAGCAAGAACTAGTTAAGCCTACTGTTACCTATTGGTCACAAGTCATGAGAGCAAATGGCAATGTACTTCGAATACATGGAAGAAAGACTTACAAAATTGTGAAGTAAATAAATTTGTAAAATCTTAACGGATAAAAAATAATTTTTTTTTAAAATATATAAAAATAATAATTAAATTATATAAAATTTTTTGAGGAACAATCTTCTCGTTTTCATCTTCTCGATTCATCCCTGTTAAGATTATATATGATCACATACTCCCGACACCCGTAACCGTAGTAAACGCCTTTGTCGCCGCCACAACACGTCGGAGGGACTCTACAAACAACGGGGAGTATGATGTTCAAGGTTTCTTTATGATGGTAATACTTCAATACTTTCATTATAGCACGTATGATTAGTGAATTAATTATTACTTTTTTAAAAAACAATTCTAAAATATACAATCATGGTTAATTAATTATATAGATTATGAATGAACTGGTAAAGTGATTTCAATAATTAAAGACAACGTTCTTTCTATTAGAGATCTTAAATTTAAGCAATTGTCGGTATGTATGTGAATACTCGTTGTTTCTAGATTAAATATATATATATATATATACTTGTAATCACCTTAAATTATTCAGAGAGAAAAAAAAACATTTTTTAAAAATTATTTATGAAAAATAATATATTATTTTGTCACAATAAGGATATATTTTACGAAACCAAAATATTATAGGAAGCTTTCAATAATCACGAATAAATAATACATATCAATAATAAAATCAAATATATTTTCAAACTTAAAATATTAAAAAATTGTAGTTATAATTTTATTTAAAATTTTAAATATATTCTTAAATTATTAGTTTATTAGTATTATATAAATTTAATTAAATTTAAGTTAAATATATAATTTAAATTAAATATGAAATATATTAATCTATTAAAATTTGGATAATGGAAATTTAAAGTAATTTATTAATAAACATATTCTCATTTTACAAATTAAAATTAACTTCAAACATCTAAATTAATTTTTTGTGCAGATTCAAAGATTTCTACATTTACTCTGATACCTAAAATGATACTTCTATGGAATTATTTGGGAGTATTTTGTTTATATAAAAGTATTTAGGAATTAGGCAGCGCACAAAGACGAAAGGTCACAAGATCAGATCTTTAAGCAAAAGCAAAGCAAAACTTCATCTTCGCTTCTGGTATCTTTGTTCAATCCTAGATCATCTGTTTCTATCGATCAAGTCCTGGTGGAGTACCTTTATATCTCTAATTACCCACTCAGCTTCATCTAACCAGGTACATTCACGATCATCGTCATCGTCTTCTTCTTCCTTTGCTTAAACTAAAATTGATTAGGTATTTCTTGTTCCCTTCTTTAGATTCGTTATTAGATTTACTTATATAGCTGCAAAGTCTCTGTTTTTGCTACCTACTACTCGTGGAAAATAATAATAATCAAAATAAAGAACCCCACCAGGTAATTAATGGCAGTGATCGAAGTATATGGGTTTTGAGTCTGGATGAAAATTGGGATCTTGATTGCAATTTGCTCGTTTTTTGTGCTGCCCCAATATTTAAGTGTATTTAGATCTGCTGCTGTTGTATTGCGTTTGTATCTGCATTCGTTAGTCATTGGTTTCTTAGGTTAGACTATTACAATTATAACTATCATCATCGTCATCTTACTGTTTCATATTAGTCATTCCCAAAATTTAAATTTTACTGCTCTATCTTGGATACCCTTCATTTATCTTTGATTGTGATTTGCAATGTTTTTATTTTATTCCATCACTCGTACAGAGTCTTTTCCGCATTCGTTCTAGCTATGTGGAAGTTCAGGCCATTTATGCAAAAAGATCCTGCAGGGCTCGAGGGTAAAACCCTTGATGTCGGCAATCTTAAAATTCATGTTCGCAATGTGATTGCCGAGGGTGGCTTCTCTTGTGTGTACTTAGCTAAGGATGCTCTACATGCTTCGAAGCAGTATGCCTTGAAGCACATCATATGCAATGATCACGAGTCACTGGAGTTGGTTGTCAAGGAGATCTCTGTCATGAAATCACTTAAAGGACACCCAAATGTGGTCACACTTTATGCCCATACGATCTTGGATATGGGAAGGACCAAGGAAGCCCTTCTTGTCATGGATTATTGTGACAAATCTCTTGTTAATGTCTTAGAGGCTCGAGGAGCTGCCTATTTCGAGGAGAAACAGATTCTTACCATTTTCTTGGATATCTGTAATGCAGTCTTTGCAATGCATTGCCAGTTCCCACCGGTTGCTCACAGGTATGTTGGTCCTCAAGTTTTCAGGTTGCCCTTTTTATTTTTTATTTTTGGTTTATTTGAGCACATGAAAGTTTGATTTAAACTGTCGGAACTTTTTGTTGCTTCTTATTGCTTTGTATTTCTTTTATGCGGTATTTCTGTTTTTCTTTACATGTGAATAAGAGAAATGAAAAGAATTGCCATGATCCCAATTTTATAAGGCCCAAAGTATGTTTCTTACTTCCTGGCATTTTAATTTCTGTAGAGACTTGAAAGCTGAGAACATTCTATTGGGTTCTGATGGATCGTGGAAGTTGTGTGATTTTGGGAGCACATCGACCAATCACAAGCGTTTTGAGAGGCCTGAAGAAATGGGTATAGAAGAAGACAATGTCAGGAAGCACACCACACCTGCCTATAGAGCCCCTGAGGTTGGATGAACAACTATATTTATTTATTTGTTTTTTTTATGGTGGTTAAAATGTTCGTTATATATCCTCATTCTTTTATTGGCATAGATGTGGGATCTGATCAGGAGAGAACTTATCAATGAAAAGGTGGATATATGGGTAAGTCAGCTATACTTTGTAGGTTGTATTGTATCTCTATGTGAAACCTAGAGAGATATTAGATTATACATGCAAAGTACAAACTGCCTACTCTGTAATGTTGCAGGCTCTCGGGTGTCTTCTCTTTCGAATTTGTTACTTCAAGAATGCATTTGATGGTGAATCAAAGTTGCAAATCTTAAATGGGAACTATCGGATTCCAGATTTACCAAAGTACAGCTCTTCAATTACTAACCTAATTAAAGACATGCTTCAAGCATCACCTGCTGACAGACCTGACGTCACACAGGCAAGCACTTTGCTTGATTGGTCATTCATCCTTGAATTTAGGTTAGTTTTAGATAATCTATGTCCATGTATCATTGGCAGATTTCTAACATTCTTTTTAATTGATCTTGGGATCTCTTCCCATGATGGCAGGTCTGGTTTCGTGTTAATGAGCAGTTGCCTGCTGCTCAACAGAAGTCTTTACCTGATCGGCCACCTGAAATGTCATCTACTGAAGGTGAAGATTTATTCCAATTGAAAGTTCAATTCTCCCCTTGAAGGTCTAATACTTGTATTAAATTTAACTGCTTCTTGTTATGGCGGATGCCGATGTTGTTGGATGAGTTATAGAAAGATTAGATAGAAAAAGTTTGAATATTGGAGGCTTAGACATTAGTTTTCATTGAACTTGAATAGATGCTTTGTGAATTTAGCAGGTGTTCCAAAGTCTACAAATCGGTCACCTCAGATTCCTTCTAGAAGCCCTCCACCCCCACCTCACGGGGAACCAGCAAAAAATACACAACAGCTGGGCTCAAGGCCAAGCGGCGGACAGCTTGGTGCTTTCTGGTCTACTCAGCATGCAAAGGACGCAGATATTGCTGAAGAGAAGCCCAGACCCAAATATGATGATGAGCCAACCGGCTATGGCTCAGTAAAACATAACAGGAGTCCTGTAAGAGGGGAAACCGTACAACCTCATTCTACCTCAAGAAGTACGCCTGATAAATCACACAAGCCTGAGGCTGGCCCTTCGAAAGATGTTGAAATAATTTTTTTTGAGGATAAGAATACCAACGTTGCTTTTCAGGATGGGGCATTCAACACCTTTGTTGCTGAATTTGATAGCAATAAGATCAGTTCTGGAATCAGCAATAAAAAAACTGGAACAGAAAAAGCACTGGAAGACGAAATAGGGAAGCTCAAAGAACAGCTAACACAAACCAACATTGAGAAGGCTGAGATGACCTCCAAATTTGAAAAGTTATCTGCAATTTGTCGATCTCAGAGGCAGGAAATACAGGAGCTCAAGCAAGCTCTAGCTGCTAGAACTCCATCTCCTAAAAAAAGTACTTCAAGACATCATAACTCACCTGGAACTCTGGTACACTTTTCTTCGTTTTGTTTCCTATTCGTATTTCATATGCATAACTATTTTCAATCAAATTTCTACTTATTAGTTGTGCTCTTGATTGTACCTAATTGTTTCGTAGCAGGCTGGGCCGACCGAAGGAACATTCCAGCAAGAAAATGTTGCTAATTGGACTACTGCTAGCCCCGAAGCAAAGCCATGGAATGCTTTTTCGGAGGATGCCAAACCGCAGCAACAGCCTCATTCAAAGGCCAATGTACAGTCGGTCAGAACCAGAAACGGTCACTCAAACAAGCATGCTGCCCAAGTGATTTCTGATTCTGAAACATGGGGTTTTGGTACCGATAACTTTACGGCTTCCCCTGCTGCTGGCTCCCAGAGATTGAAAGGACCTGCAAGTGAAGGAAGTAGTTCCCAGCGCTCTGGTGAATCAAAAATAAAGGAGAACCATACAGTTTCCCAACCTGCTGGTTGGGCTGGTTTCTGATTTACGCAATATGGTGAAGTTAAATATATATGAGCGAATTGTATGTCCTCACGTTCACATTGACAAATTTTAATGCTTGTGGTTGGGAAATATGAGAGGAAAGAAGAGAGTAATAATTATGTGACTTGCCAGGCTTGTTTCCTGCTATTGATTGCTTGTCTGTGTGCAGTAGGACAATTTGCACATTTCTCTGCGCTAAGCAGCTAATACAAAGTGTATACCATGATGATCATAATCCATTTGTGAACTTGGATTTTAAATGGGGTGCCCTGATGCGTGTTCATTTTAGGGCAATAAATGAGACAATTCGAGCTTAATTATTGTTAAGTTCGACTCGAATTCAAAAAAGTTTAAAGTTAAGTTAAGTTTAGTTTAAAATTATCAAGCTTGACTTGAACTTGAAAAGTCTTATACTACATTTTTAAAAACAACATACAAATGCTAATATTATTAATAATTTAATTTTAAAATATAAAATTTTAATATGTTAATTTTTTTTGAATTGCTCACAAGTTTTTCGATTTGAGTATCAAGTGGTTCGTTTCAGTTTGTTAAAATCAGAAGTCAAATTCGAGTTCAAGTCGAATTCATTCGGATTGAGTATTAATTTTATTTTGACTGAATCAAATTCGAATAACTTCTAATTTATCTCATCTCATCTCATCAACTTTTAATTATTTTATTTTATTTTCCATGCAGGGGAAAAATTAAACTGAAGCAATCAGAAAACGTTTTTGCAACTATTTTATAATTTATAAAATAAAATTGAAATGACAATGGTTTACAAAGATGAATGAATGATGAATCAAATCACAGATAAATACATTAAGTTCCGATGAAGGAAAAATGGCCTACACCGTTTTCATCATACACTGTTGAACGATGTACAATAAATACATTGCCATTGCTGTACCAAGATGAACTTTTAACCAATCTTCTGAATCATAAGCTTCTGTCAAATCAATGTAAATAAACGTCCATCAGAAGGATTCATGTAAGACCAGAACGAAGTAGACTACTAATAATACGAATAAATAACACAGTTCGACTTAACAACAATCGAAATAATCTGAATGATGAGATGAGAAGCAGGCTGCACCTCTGGTCAAGAGAAGATGATAAGTCCTCGATACACTGATGCACCAAGAAATATGAATGATATCATTCCTCTTCAAGCAGTGTTCGAAAAAGAATGTGAGCGGCTAGACAGAAATAACCATGAAAACAGTCGATGCTTCCTTCAAGTGTCGGTTTCCCACCATATAAATCCCCATCCAACTCCATTGCAGGGGCAAGGACAGATTTCTGCAAACTTCTCCGCGTCACTGGAGTTGACTCTTCGAGATATTAGATCATCGTAGATGTCTGTGAAAATAATATTCAAGTCACTTCAAACTTGATTCTTAACTCTAATAACAACCAATTGGCTTAAGTAAATAAATGAAAGAAAGAAATGTCAAGAGGAAGCAGAAACATTGAGACATACCATAGACTGAAAACAGACTGTTCATGACACCTGCAATTTCCAAAATAAGAAATAAGCAACACTTCTTTTCACGTAAGAGATGAGAGAATGAGATTATTCTTTGCAAATGAGAAGGAAAGTATAACAAGAGAGCCTCTGCCAATGAAGAGAATGACATAGTGGAGAATCCGAACTGTTGTACTTTCTTCCAAAAACCAAATTAGTGCAATGAAAATAATAAATCCTGGGGAATCGAATACGCGGATAACAAAATTGTTAGCACCTCAATTGTTCGACTCATGGTTATAATATTACAAGTCATAACAAGTTTATAAGGGGTACTCACCGATACAAAGTCCCCGAAGTGTCCATTGTTTGAATAATCGTACACATCACAGGTTCAAAGTTTGAAAGTTCTCATTGAAGAAAATAAATTGTAGAAGGAAATAAAGAAAGCAACCTCTCTAATGAATGCTGTTTTTTATCAGGAAATAATCTCCTTGACATCTTACATTTTTAGAATAAAAGAGCACAACAACGAGAGCGGCAAGAAAACAACCAACAGCTATTCTTGCAGTGAGGAGATTTGTCGAAGCAAGAATTAGAGTCATCCCCCAAAATGGTGAGCCAAGATCTGAAAGTAAAAGCAACTGTATACCATAAATGCTACTGAAAAGCAACTTGCATGAGATGAAAGATGGAGATGAATGGTAAACCAATTATAATAGGGGAAAAGGTAAACAAAGCCTGATGATTCAATATTTGTACGTAAAAGCCTTAAATCATGTCCTCATGCATCCATATACTGGTTACATGACTAAAACAAGAACGTCTTCGCTACAGTCTTCTAGCATTTATGTCATGAGACATACCATGACAACAAAGATGTGTTCTGAGACGAAAATACTGACATCCGGCAGGTAAAATCACCCAGTATAAACCACCTCGTGTCTGTGTTGCTCCACCTTCGTTTGCATGAACCTTGATCCCTTCAATCTACATCATAAGTAAAAGGAACATTTATCATTGAGCAGACCACAATCCAAAAACTAAACATCCGCCGGATGAGTTAACATTAACTTAGACCAGCTCAAAAACAAAAGCAAATTGCAATTCATTTCCCATCACTTTGGTAGGGCACCGTTGAACATCTAAAACAACACAAAGCGTATTTTATAGCTACAAAATACATAAAACTGAGTTCATTAATCAAAAGAACTAAAGAAATCCATTTCATACCAACATAATCAAAAGAACTAAAGAAATCCATTTCATACCAACATCACAAAACACACAATTTGAAAGCAGAATAAACATTATTTGTGGTTCGATGTTTTGGAAATAATACGTGCAGGTTTCTTGTAGTGAAAGCCAATTATTGAAGAAGTGATCGGTGCAAAGCTTATCATTTATTTGAAGGGAATGTTGGAGATCAACTGCTGAACGGAAAGTTGACGATCAGTTCTTGGATAGATGATAATGGCAAGTGTTCTTTTCCTAACGATTTTTTTCTGTTATAGAGAATTGTACATATTTGAACATGAACGAAAGAAATATTAATATCAGTTGCGATCGCAAAAAATATATATATAAAACTGCAATCCTTAGGTTGAGTTGTGACGAAGATTGATCTAACTTGTTCAACAAGAAAACGAGTCGATCAGTCTAAAAATTTCTCTTACAAAACTGTGATAGTAGACTCGATAAACATCATCATCTGGAAGAGGGAGGAACTGCTAAATGGTGTAACACTAGTACACTACGAGTGGCTAAGAGAAACACAAAAAGAGTATTTGGTGTTTGTAATCATTTTTGGAACGGAATAAAGATGGTAGATGATGAAGTAAAAGTTACTTCGATTTATAAGCTTGATTGTGAATGTTGTGCGATTTTCCAAAAGTAGAGTTAGATTGCAAACGCTGCAAGAGGCAATTCAAATATGATTTGAGCATGATACGAGGCAATTCAAGCTTGCATCATATTTGAAGTGACTCTTGCAGCGTTAATAATCTCACCCTGCTTCTGGAGAATCGCTTGATGAGGTGCTTTACAATCAAGCTTATAAATCGAATACGTATATTAACAATATAAAATGGGCGAGCGCAAAAAATTTCATAGCGAACACAATCAATAAAATAATTAACTAACATAAGGAAATTCAAATATCAGAATAGACAAGATATAAGGTGGTTAATCCACCACTATTTGTGTGTGGCAAGAGGATCAAATATAGCATACAAGTAATAATCATGCTTAAATTGAATTGAAAAATATTTAGGTGTTCAAGATTTAGAATTTTATTACAAATATTGGATTAATCGAATTGAGGTCAATTAAGTCAGATTTATTGATTAAGGGTCAAATTAGAATCAACTAAGATATTAAAGCCAATCTTATTAACCAAATTTAGGACCTAATCAAAAGATGCTAAATTAACCTGGCTTGATTATTAACTAATTTAATGAGATAAGGATTTAATTGAAAGAAATAAACGTATTAAGCTTGTTTATTAACCAATTTAATGAACTAAGGACCTAATTGAAAGAAACTAAATTTATTGGTCTTGATTATTAACTCTACCATTAAGATTAGGATCGAATTAAAATGAATTATAATTTATTAGTCCAAAATTATGAATTATCAAAATGAAACCTAATTTCCAGATGCTATAACAGTGTAGGACTCAATTCAACTAAACAGAAATCAAAGGGATAGAAAGCAATAAAAACATGCAAAGAGGACTATATTAAAACAAATGTAAAGATGAGAGGGTAAAATCATAATTTATCCAAACTTATGAGAAGGCGTAAGTCTCTTCTGATTTCGGGTCGGGGATGTTTTGTAGTCGTCTAATCATTATCGTTAGTGGTTGTTCAATCTTAAATTTCAATGACAGCCTCCTTTAGATGTCATTAGTTTAATTTTGACATTCATTTTATCGAAAAATGGTCCAAGATTCATAAATTTATAAAAGGTTTTTGTAAAATTTATCTCATTTGATTAAGAGACTTGAAATTAATTACAAGATTATAATAATCACCTAAAAATAAGATTTGAACGAGTTAACCAGAATTGAACGAGTTAGTCGGATAAGACGAAGTTTGAATCCGAATATGAAATTTTGGGTCTAAATTTAAATTTGGTTCAGATTTAGGTAAGTGAAGGGGACTTGGTTTGGTTTACTTCGGCTTGGCGTTAATGACGTGATTATAATAATCACGAGAAAACAAGATTTGATTTTGTCCAATTGCACAAATATCTGTTTGATTGTATAAAATATGCATACGATCTGTTTTAGGAAAATTTTCTTTAAGTAGGTTAGGTAAGACTGCAGGGTCGGGCCTGAGCTGGGGCAGGAGGGGGGACCCATAATATTTTATATAATGTCTATAAATTTAGAACTATAAGATTTTATATAATTAGATGTCCATTTCTTTTATTTCGCCTCGGGTTAAAAAATACTCAGACCCGGCCATGGGTAAGAGTATGTTTGTTTTAAAGTATTTTTCGAAAAATATTTTCAATAAAATTAATTATAACTTTAGAAAAAATCTGAAAAATATTTTACGTTACGTAAAAAAGGTTGTATAAATAATTTTTCACTAGTTAATAATTTTTTTAGAAATTATTAAATTAAAATATAATATTTTATATTACTAAAAATATAATAAATATATTTTAAATATTTTAATGAATAATATATTTGATCAAAATGATATTAAAATATTATATTAACATTAAATATATAAAATAAAATTATTTTGAGTATTTATTATTCGAAGTGAAAAGTTTAGAAAATGACTTACGAAAAATCAGACTGTAAATAATTTTTCAAAAAATACAGAAAAAATTCTATTGATCAGTAAAATGTTTTACATTGACAAACTAATTTTACTTTAACCAAACAATAAAAAAATAAAGAAAACGTATTTCGAAAAATATTTTCCACTAAACATTGCATAAAATACACGTAAGATCCATTTTAGGAAATTTCTTAAAGTATGTTAGGTAAGTTTCTATTACACTGTTTATTTTAATATTATCTGTAATATCTAGGGTCTTAAATTTCAAGGTTTTGAAATTAAAAATTATGCATAAAGTTTAAGATTTAAGAGAGAGAGAGTTTTAGATTTTAAATTTTATAATTAAAATATATATTATTAAAATAAATCTTAAATAATTTAGATATTAAAAATAATTTTTTATTTTAATATCTTTATTATTAAGGCATAATGTTATGAATATACAGCTCTTATGTGTATTGATAAGAATCGAAATTAGCAGTTAAATATGAGAAAATCAAGTAAAGATCATGATATATGCCTTTAATTATTATTTATATACAATATAATAAAATAAAAATTATTGCATGATCTGACCACCGTCCATTAATGCCAACACGACAGTATAATAGTATATCGCAAAATAAAAATTAGAGTATTAGACAGTCCATTATTAGAAAGGCCACATAGCTGTTGAAAAAATAGCAGCACATTGGTCCCTCTCATTATTATACTGCAAATGGAAATAATTTAAAAATATAATCACGCAATGCGATCAAAGTAAAAAAAACATGTGCAAATAGGAGCTCATCATTTAATGAAGCTATTGCCTGATCGCTTTATATCTATATAATGAGGTGAAGATCAGGGCATTAGCAAGCAATTCCAAATTAAATCATGGCTGAGGGGACGAATGGTAGAGTCGATCATGGTGAAGGGGCTACGCCCCGAGGGCAAGCTGAAATACTTCATATCATGGATAGCTTCATCGAAAGCATGGCTCTCAAGTGTGTCGTCGAGCTCGGCATCCCGGATACACTAAACCCGCATCCCGGTGGCGGCAGCTATCCGATGACTCTGTCTCAACTGGCCGCTCGCCTTCCGTTTCCGGACCTCGACATGGACCGTCTTTCTCGTGTAATGGGATTTCTTTCTTGCAGGAAGGTTTTCAGTGCTACCGTCGATAAAGAAAGTGGAGAGATGATGTACGGCCTCACCGATTCCTCGAAATGGCTTCTTACCGATAATAAGTCGGAAAGCCTGGTGCCTACGCTGCTTCTCGCGATGCATCCATGCGCCATGGCTGCATGGAATTGCATGAGTACAAGCATAGCCGAAGGCGGGGTGTGTGGATTTTCGAGAGCCAATGGCTCAAATTTGTACGAATTCCAATCAAGAAACCACGAGTACAAAAGAGTATTCGACGAAGCAATGGCCTGTAACACAAGAGTAGTTATGAAATCGGTTCTTAAGCATTACAAAGACGGGTTCAACAATGTCGGAACACTCGTTGATGTTGGGGGAGGATCGGGGGCTGCAGTGGCCGAGATCGTCGAGGCACATCCTCACATTAAAGGTTTGAACTTTGATCTTCCAAATGTAGTGGCTAGTGCACCCAAGTACCCCAATGTCACTCATGTCGGAGGTAACATGTTTGACACCATTCCCATTGACACTGATGCAATATTTCTCAAGGTATGTATGTTACGGATTAATATTTGATACACCGATAATATATAAACCGGATTTTGACTTTAAATCGATGTAGTGGATATTACACAACTGGAGTGACGAGAAATGCGTGGAGATCCTGAAGAATTGCTGGAAAGCTTTACAGGAGAAAAAGGGGAAGTTGATCATAGTGGAAGCGGTTCTTCGACGGGAAAGCAAAAGCCTTTCCGACGTCGAAGCACATAGGTATGACTTAAAGATGCTGGTTATTTCTCCGAGCGGGAAGGAAAGAAGCGAAGATGAATGGAGGAAGCTACTGAAACTAGGAGGTTTCTCCCATTACAATATCATCAACATCCCTTCTTTTCTTTCCATTATTGAAGCCTTCCCTGGTTAACTAGACTAGACTAGACTAGAATATATATATCACTTGCTGCAGTGGTGATCTATCGATCGCTGTCTATTTTAATCCGTTGCACTATGAGACTTGTGTTTTTCATATGGTTCTGGGGTTTACTGCTGGAACTGGGAAGGAAACCTGTTACCGTATATTTTGGAAATAAGATTTTATGGTTATGAATTTTACGATAAACGTTTAAATATTTTATAAGTGTGGGTGTTTGAATTCGTAATCTTTAAAAACAACAACAATTTTTTAACTATTAAGATCACCTGATTCATACTAACACATCAAGATTTTAATTTGGATAAAAGATACCAACTGAAATGTAAACAAGGTATAAATAACAATGACCAAATGTGTAATTATACTAAAACATCTAACTTTCACATAACTTAATCTGTTAAATGCTAACAACAAGTGACTTGATTGAAAACAATTAAATACTTTAGTAGTCTGTTTAATAAATTTAAAAGATCGATGATAAAAGTAAAATGATTAAATAGTTAAGTGATCAATGATATAGTTTAACTTAATTTTGGATTATTTTAAAAAAAAAAAATTCAGGTTTAAGTAGGGTCAAGTCGATTTTTTAAGGGGTGAGACCGGTTTGGGTGGAGTGTGAAAAAAACTCCAACCCGACCCAAGAATAATAATATAATTTCTTTAATTTTTTTTTATTTTTTAATTAAGTCTTTATTTTATACTAAATCAATTCATACCGATTTATACTCTAAAAATTTAAGTCAAATCGTAGTCGTATGAAAAATATATATTTTTCGAGTTACGTTGAATTAGATTAGAGTGGAAGATATATATTTTTGGATCATATTAACTAAAAACTTAACCTTAACCCAATTCATTATTATCCTTAATAGTACTTTACAAAATTATTTCAATATTATTTTAATTTAAATGAGTCGAGTGAAGTTTGAATGCGAACATAGGTTTGGGTCATGGTTTGGTAGCCATGGGAAAAGGTTGGTTTAATGAAACAGATTTATGATCTCTTCGAGATAGAGTTTATTGCTTATCGTCTTGCATTCAATTCCTCTGATTCCTTTCCCGAA
The DNA here is from genome assembly GCF_006381635.1 of Hibiscus syriacus. Lineage (NCBI taxonomy): Eukaryota > Viridiplantae > Streptophyta > Magnoliopsida > Malvales > Malvaceae > Hibiscus > Hibiscus syriacus. The sequence goes on along the minus strand of NW_024063340.1, from coordinate 361,422 downwards.
TTCATAATCTCTCAGGATTTTTCAGTGGTACGTTCTCTATCCTTTATCCTTTCTTTTGAATAATCAAATTCTCCTGAATCTATCTACTGCTTCTCTTTACTTTCCTTATTGAAATTCGATTGCTTAGATTCTGCCCGATGATATCCCTTTTGTTAACTAAAATAAAATCTTTGTAAGGATTCGCTTTATCGATTATGCTTATCATCATTTTTTAGGTTTAATTAACGATTGATATGCTTCCACGTACGCTGTTTGAAAGGAAATACAACAGTTCAAATTATTTTTACCTTTCTGTTTAGTTTTATGAGGTATGATTTTCGTGTCTGGGATAATAGCGCGGATCTTTTATTTTCTAATATTATAAACATGATGGGTTTTCTGGTTCTGAATCTTTTTTTTTGGTGTTTTCTTTCGCAAAAAAAATTATTTTTGGGCGGAATAAGGTTATAATTTAAGACATTTTGTGTGGGGGTATTCTTGTGTTGACAGTGTGGGGTTATCGTCATGGAGATACAGACGTGTGGTAAGCCGATTGATTCATTGTTGGAGAAGGTGCTTTGTATGAATATACTATCCTCTGATTATTTCAAAGAGCTTTACCGATTAAAGACTTACCATGAAGTCATCGATGAAATCTATAATCAAGTTGATCATGTTGAGCCGTGGATGACTGGGAACTATCGAGGTCCTTCTACTGCATTCTGCCTTCTTTACAAGTTTTTCACCATGAAACTTACCGTCAAGCAAATGCAGGGGCTACTGAAGCACTCTGATTCTCCTTACATTAGAGCAGTAAGTTGAGTATTTCCCGTTTATCTTCTCCTTACAAGTGTACTATTGTAAGCTCAGTATTCTTAGAGTTTTTCCTTGGTTGAGTTGAATGCCACATTTATTCGTCTGACATCCTTGTGGTCATTTTGTCTTGATTTTTATGTCAAAGATGAACAATATATGTCGATTGTTTCTAGACTTATTTTGGACTTGTCATGTTTTGCTTGATTTTGTTTTTTTGTAGTGGGAAAAAAAAGTTGATGCTGATTTTCTTGTTGCAGTACTACTTCGATACTCTTTTCCCCCGAATCCATGTTCCTGTTTTGCGTCAGGTAGTATCCCATCTTGAGAAGATGAAGCTGCCTACTAAAATATCTGATTCAACTGAGAATAATAGTCGTCATGGATCTGATGATACTGCTTGCCGTCCACCCTCTATAAAGCTGCACTTTCAGTCTCTTTTGGTCAGCGAACCCCCCATCGGGCACCATCGAGGGACTCCTCTCCTGTGCTTCTCACTCTACCCCCACCACCTTATGAAAGATCCAATGGTGACGATGGAAGATCTCCCAGCCACCGTCGCAGCCAAAGCCGTGATAGAGAATATTCTGACATGGATGGGGATTGGAATCACAAAAGGATAGGGATAGGGAAAGAGAGAGGGACAGGGATCAAGATCAGGATCGTGACCGTGACCGTGACCGTGATAGGCAACGTGACAGAAGCAGGTATCGAGATCGTGACCGTGATCGTAATAGAGAAAGGGAGAGGGAACGAAGGCATGATTATGATCGAAGGTCAATGTACATGGATAAAAGGGACATTGATGACAGTAGGCGTTACAAGAGAAGAAGCCGGGACATTGATGACAGTAGGTGTAACACCCTTAACTCATATCCGATCCGAATACAAGTCCGAGGTGTCACATTGACTTTTCATGCTTTGACTCTTATAGAAAATCACGGAAATTTTTAAAACTTTCATTAAAATGAAATACATTAATTTACATAAAACTATAAAATACAAAATCGATCTGAGTATTCGTAATTAACACTTATTACATGTCAACACTTTTTAGGAGAGGAAAACCCTACATGCTTAGTTATCATCTAATGATCAAAACCCACTCTTAAAATTAACAAATAATTAACTAACTAGAAGACTCACCTTTGAGCTTGGGGATACGAGAGGAGAGGAAGGAGAAGGAGAAGTTCTGGAGAAATATCTCCCTACATGCTTATCTCTTAATAAAGAGATAAGATAATTATCTTTTAGATAAAAAGATCGTTTTACCCATTAATTCATTCAATAATTATTAAAACTTTTAGGATTTATCTCCAGATAAATCATTAAACTAATCCATTCTTCTATTTTAATCACAATATTCTGAAACTTTACAAATAAGTCACTAACCCATAGTTTGGGATGTTACAACTCTCACTCCCTTAAGAAAATTCGTCCTCGAATTTTCATTGCACAAGAAGATAAGATACTGCCTACACATCCACTATTCTTTTTCCCATATTACCTCTTCAATAATTCTTTCGTGCTATCACAACTTCACTTCATTACTTTAATCATTCCTTTACCTTTTTCCTTTATGTTCTCACATTCTTTTAACTTAATTACTCTTACTATCATACCACTTTATTATTCAACTCATTTATTATATAGTAAATGGTACCTGCTATTATCTCCGGATCATCAAAATCTTCATTTGTCTTGAGATTATACATTCGAGCAGTAGAGCGTATTTCCTGTTGAGTAGAGAATTCAGGTTGACTTCTGTTTCTTTCTCTACCTCGTCCCCTCTGAGATATTGAAACATATCTCTCCGGAAGAACCAGTTCTCCGGCCCTCAAAGGACAATCTCTCTTGAAATGTCCTGTTTCCCCACATCGGAAACAAGCCACTGTTTTAACTCTGCATATCCCGCTATGAGTTCTTCCACAAATCTGACATTGTCTAACTTGACTATGTTGTGTTCTCCCATCACCAGACCCGACAGAATGAGTCTGTTTAGCTCTCACCTGATTTGGTTCCCTTGCAACGGATGCCATCGACTCTGATTGTGCTTGATATTGGAAACTAGAATCTCTATCTCTCTTGGGTAGTGCAAAACTTGATGAAGCCCCAATTCTTTTAGATGGTTGAGTTCTTTGATTCCCATACCTTTCATTTTGAACTCTCTCTAGAGCTTTAGCACGATTTACTACTTCTTGAAACGAGGACAAGTTCAACATTATTAGTATCTCCTTTAACCTTGGGTGCAAACCCTCAACAAACCACTCGCACGAATCCTTCTCTGTCGGAATTAACTCGGCCGCAAAACGACTTAACTTGTTAAATTCACACTCATATTCATATACAGTGAAATCCCATTGCTTCAGATTTAAGAATTTTTGCTTCATTTGCCTGATAAACTGATCTCCTATATACTTGTGTTTGAACTCTTTTAATAACAAAGACCAGGTCACTTGGTCACTTGTCATTCTCAGAGTGACGTTCGTCCACCAAATTCTCGCTTGCCCACGAAGTAAGGAGACCACTCCATTTAATTTCTCCTCATCAGAACAGTGGAGTCCATCTAACATAATTTTCACATCATTGAGCCAAAGGTCTGCAGCAACAGGACCTTCCTCAGCTTCACCTTTGAATTCAGGAGCTCCTAATCTCTTCAACTCTTTCACAACATTCATTTTCGGAGTTGAAATAACAGGAGATTGGAAACGCGTTAATACCGCGTTTAACGTTCTAAAGAATACATCTTGATCATTCACAGGCACTCCAGAGAGTGTCTGTTCTTCACTCTGCCTGGCCAGGGCAGGTGAATCAATGCTTTCAGCGGGTCTATCATTTTCCGCTTCATTCCTAGAACTACCTTGTCCAGACATCTATAAAAATACAACCATATAGTTCTATTAGCAAAACAACATACTTACTATTCCATCAGATCAGAAGTTTTCACTATTTTGTTGGCATGTATACCTTATAAAACACTCTAGACTTCGGTTTATGCCGAGAATCGACTAAACCGTAGCTCTGATACCATTAAATGTAACACCCTTAACTCATATCCGACCCGAATACAAGTCCGATGTGTCACATTGACTTTTCATGCTTTGACTCTTATAGAAAATCACGGGAATTTTTAAAACTTTCATTAAAATGAAATACATTAATTTACATAAAACCATAAAATACAAAATCGATCTGAGTATTCATAATTAACACTTATTACATGCCAACACTCTATACATAACCGAGTACATACTTTGTCAATTACTTCTGATCTGATCTCTTAGTAGTATTGATGTCCGTGCTACTTCTATTTCCACTCTTCTTGATTCTTTGTACCTACGTGTAAATCACTTACACGCTAAGTCATAGACTTAGTGAGGCAATAAATGAATATGAAATAATAACTTATGAATGTTCATACTTACCATTGGATCATGACATTTCAATATGCATATATTTATCACACGATAACATATACAATCATGTAATACACATACGAAACTTACCTTCTTGTATCACTTTCACTTTAAATCGGTATTTCAATTGTATTGCCCATGTATATTATTGAGAATAGAGGTATGTGAGTGCATTGAGGTTGTGCACTAATGCTGTCACCACAGCTCGTATCAATTCCCTCAAGGGGCACCGAACCTTAGTTCAGTATTCGTCCCGAAGGACTACGATCCAGAGGTCACAATATAAACTGTTCATATGTGCCTTTAAACATATGTAAACTATTCATAAGTGCCTTTAAACATATGTAAACTGTTCATATGTGCCTTTAAACATATGTAAACCCTCGACTCTTGACATGCCAACTACACCTATAGTTCTCATATCGTATACTATGGGCATTATTCTTATACCTTTCATATCACTTGTTCTTTCTCTTTTGTCACATACCACATGTATGTGTAATTATATATTTCATATCATATCACATGTATCACAAGTGCATACATTCACGTAGATCATGTAGCTCATATCATGTTCTCATATCACATATCATATCACCATAATTATCATGTATGCATGTTCATAATCATTGTATTATAAAAATTAACATAGAGATTAGACTTATCACAAGTCTTATTCCATTATACTATACATATAGTATGCACTCACCTTAGCTTTGCTCTGATTCGATTCTAATCCTCTGATCGTTCCAGAATAAGCTTACTTTTAGTATCTACATAATCACACATGGATCTATATCAGTATTATAATTAATATATTTTAATGGTTCACTCTTTAGACTAAGAGAAAAGTCAATTTCATTTTTTAATGAAGGTATGCATCGATGCACTACTGATGCATCGGTGCATAAAAGGTATTCGATATAGTATTATTGCTGGGATGCACGATGCACTCCTTATGCATCGATGCACCAATTGCATTCGATGTTTCATTATTAATGGAATGCATCGATGCATGCCTTATGCATCGATGCACTAATTGCATTCGATCTTTTTATTTAAAAAGAGTGCATCGATGCACTACTAATGCATCGATACACATTCAAACAATTTCTGAGTTTTAACCTTGATGCATCGATGCACCATGAATGTGCATCGGTGCACTCTACCCAGAATCCTCTTTTTGAATCCGAAAGTTCATTCATTTTGGATTAAATCCTTCATGTTTCATCCCCTTTTTCATTCTTAACTCTAGTACACATACTTAAACCAATCTATACTCATTTATTTCATCTTAAACCTCAAAATCCTATCTTCCATATGTAATTCAATAATTACATAAATTTTTCAACATGTTACAAATCCAATTCTATTACTTCATATCTCTTTCTTAGATTGATGACAAGTCAAATCCAACTTTCAATTCTAGTTATGAACTTTATTTCAAGATTTCATTTAAGAATTTCAAATCTTAAATCTCTCCTAACTCCATCATCCTTTGATGTTAAGATAACTTAAGCTTTTCTTTAGCTTAGTTATCATCTAATGATCAAAACCCAATCTTAAAATTAACAAATAATTAACTAACTAGAAGACTCACCTTTGAGCTTGGGGATACGAGAGGAGAGGAAGGAGAATGAGAAGTTCTGGAGAAATATCTCCCTACATGCTTATCTCTTAATAAATAGATAAGATAATTATCTTTTAGATAAAAAGACCGTTTTACCCATTAATTCATTCAATAATTACTAAAACTTTTAGGATTTATCTCCAGATAAATCATTAAACTAATCCATTCTTCTATTTTAATCACTAAATTCTGAAACTTTACAATTAAGTCACTAATCCATAGTTTGGGATGTTACAGTAGGCATTACAGGAGCAGAAGCCGAAGTCCTAGTTTGAACGGAAACAAGAGCAGAAATCGGAGTGAGCAAGGTGGCAACAGTCATTAGGAACCACCAAAGTAGGCAAACAAGGCATCCAGCAATTTAGCGAAGCTGAAGGATCTTTACGGCGATATAAGTGATACAAAGGGAGATGGTGCCTATGAAAAGGCTGCAAACAGGGACAGCAGTGGAGAAGAGGTGATCAGACTAGGTGGTTCATGGAGATGTGTTTCTGCATGTATGTAATTTCATTTCATCCATGCAAAGGATCAAAACAATTCAGGCGGAAAAAAAAGAACGCTTTGTGAACATTTGGTTTATGGACATGCTCTGCTATGCCTTGGCTAGGCTGAGAATTGATGGATGGATGGATGCAGTCATGGTCTCGCCTGGCATAAATTCTAACGTTTTGATGCCCACGTCTGTTGAAGGATTTTAGGAAAAAGTCTTTCATTTCTTATTTCATGAGCACCTCCCCACTCTCCTCTCTTGTCTGAAATTAGTATTTATTTAAAATCGAGAATGCTCTTTAAAGAGGATTATTTTATGAAAAAGTATTTGTTAATCGTGATTCAATGTGATGATTTCCTTTGAGAGTATCTTATGTTTAAGATTGCTTTATCGTTGAACTTTAAAACAGACGGTAATATTACTGTTTTATTATAATATAATCACTTCGTTATTCCAATCGCAAAAGGGATAAACGCAAGGCTAATGTTAAGTTTAGAACATTCTCTCTCTTGTTACGAACTCAGGAAAACAGCACTAAATTAAGCACATCTTCATGATCAGTAACAACTTGGTCTTTGCAATATGAAACAAAGATGGAAGTTCACAGTACTGTAGATGATCGATTTACAGAGTTAATTTAAGTATTTTCCCCCCTTTATAGTCTGACCGAACGATATGTAACATAGCCGGTGAGAACTATCGACCTTCACAGCTGTCAGCCTATCTGTATGGTGATGTTGAAGACTGAAGAGTAATGCTGCTGCCTAAACTGTCGTGTGTTCGCTCCCGCCGCTCGACTCTTCCAACATCTCAACCACAGGAGCATACTGCACAAGTCAAAACGGATATGTATGTATTTACGACAGAGAGAGAGATTGAATATTATGGAGATGAAAACATTAGAGAGACCTCAATACCTCATCATCTTCTTCAAAGTAGATTCCGTCGACTTCACTTTCGGTTGGAACCCCCATCCTAAACTGTTTTCAAGCAGCTCTTTTAATTTCCTTGTCTGCAAGTGCACATAGAACGAAACTTAGGATTGAAACAGAGCATAGAAGGCGCAGACTTAGTGCACGTACCCATGAGAGAAGATCTCCATCACAATTGACGCATCTTCCACCAGAGAAAAGAAATCCTGTAATCCCATCATCAAACCACTAATAAATTTTAAGAGTAGGCTAATGTTTCTGAAAAATGGTTACAAAATGACAGAACATGATGAAAAGAGGCAGTTTTCATCTTATCTAGGCGCATAATAATCACGCTAACAATCAGTCAGCACTACATGTATCTGAAAACCATGAAAGTACCTTGCAAAGAAGGTGCAGAAAGCTATCGGAAGAGAACCATGAATCGTCTAATAATGCTGATGCTCCTGCCTCTCCAGCACTGCAATCTTTCTGAAATCCATGTTTTAGTAGATAGTAGAGGACCTTAATGAACTGTCACAATCCTACCATATGTTAGAAATTGATATTAAACTATAAACATCAAATAAGGCAAAAGGCGTAAGTGTGATGGATATCAAGCAGAAAGTTAGAGAGGGAGGGAGAGAGACAATCAATTCAGAAAATTACCTTAGTGAACAACCGACTCCTCGTATGAAAAGGCTGCAAAATATATACAACAGAAAAATCAAGACCAAACAAAATAACAAATTCATTGGCTATAAACAAGCATCAAACAATTTAACAATGAAAACAAGCCAAAAAGTTGAATATACGTGAAGGGAAATGTTAACATTTTGAATGGGGCCGACAAAAGCATTTACGAAGCATACAGAATGTTTGGTGATTAGGTGGAATTTGTGCATCCAAGGTCAGACCTAAGATCTCTTAACCAATAATTTTTTCTTCATAATCAAGGATCCATATTCATATATATTAACGTTCCAGTTGTTGCTTCTATTGTTGCAGCTTCATGTGAAGTAGTTAAGCATTCAAGAGTCTGGGTTAATTCAAATCATCGTGTCAAGCATTGGCTGTCTATTCAGAATGCTAAAAAGACCCAGTAGTGAGCCCCTTCATTCGGTATATATACACCCCTAATTGTTGATAGTGGATCAATTAACTAATCGTCTAATATAAAAAAAAAAACAAGTAAATTAGAGCAAGTGCATATCCTTCATATTCCATGATATCTCATTTTACTCGTCCCAATGCAACAGTAAAAGGTCTAGCAGCATCCATTTCAAATCTATTATGCATTTTACTCTTCAAGTTTGCAAACAATAATCAGACAAGAGTGATCCTAGCACATCTTACGAGCATAAAAAAATCAAAATGCTTTCTGCCTAACGAAGAGACATAAAACAATCACCACAAATCAATAATGCTCTAATATAGTATGATGGAGTAAGATGGATTGGAATGACACATCAGCAAATGCATGGAGGGTCCAGCATAATATGACTATAGAAGTTAAAAAGCACCATTTCAAATACTCTAGTTTGCAAGTTAAGCAAAAATTGGAAGATAAATACTTACAGCCTCAGTACAGCCTAACAGAAGGCTAACCAAAGATTTCCATTGCATGAATGCTTCGAGTGATTGCCCCATCTGCAGGTTCACTAAATGTGTAAAATTCGAACAAAATCTAAAGGTAAAATGCCATGTTATTCTATTTATACCAGAAAAGCTATAAATGCAAATTGCAGCTCCCCAAGAAGTGACTCTTCAGAGCCGCCATAATCCTTCACCAGTACGGTCTCTAATAATTCAGTCTGCATAGAGAAGCAAAAAAGATTACAGTTAAATTAGAAAATTCTATTCAGAAGCTTTTCAAATTTAATTACGCTAACCTCCATGATTTAGCAATTTACCTTGTCGAGATTCAAAGAAGTAAGTTGTTCACTTTCAACTCCCTTGAGCTTTATGATACGGGTATTACTGTATAGTAGCATCCTCTTTCTGGATTTTCCTCAGCAGGCGTAGAGAACTTACTATTCTTCAACTGCTCATCTAAAGCTCTCTCCACAGCACTTTTACAAGTATTCTTCACAATCCCAGATTCACGTGTAACTGTAATTTCTCCTCCAATGGGTTCTGTACATTGGATGCACATGTTAGATCATGGTGAGGTAACTATAATTGGAAAGAATGTTATATCTGTAACCCCGAAAAAGTCATCGTATCACTAAACATAAAAAATGCAACACGGAAGACATGGTAAAGTGAAATCCTAGGCAGCCACAAGTCGAGCACCCATTTCAATAAAACCTAATCTACAAATTTCATGAATCATAAGAGTTTGCTTTCACGAGCCATTGTTTAGGGCAAGTATAACAAGATGGCATATCTAGGTTCCAATCTCAATCATTCGATAAAACCTGTTAATGAACCACTAAAACCTTTTTGCACATTGCTAAAAAATTAATGCAGTACACATTGCCATTCGAAATTATGATGTTAATGAGCAGTTATTAGCCCACAAGTTTCCGATTTAATCTCACTAGATACCCTATAATCCCTGTTAAAACCAAGACAAAATGATAAAACACACACATAAGCTACCCAGGTGGAGTATTAAATTTAAAAGCATGAGCTTCCATACATAAGCAAAGGCATACACATCATAAAAAAGGTGCCATACACATGGAGAAACAAAGGCTGTATCTAAAAAGAGCAAACCTAATCGTTCAATGGTGCCTTTTGTAATGTAATTAGATAATCTCTTCCAATCTGCATACTGGCTTAGATCATAGGGGCCCAGATTCTTGTCGAACTCTAAACTTCTAACTGCTTGTGTGTATCTCTCTTCCTATAAACAGAAATGAGTTCAACTAATTATGTATACATAAAATTGGTAACAACCCAACTTTTGGGGCTAGAATTCCCATTCATAAGTACGACTTGCACAATTCATATCTAGGTGTAGACATAAAATTGTTGATGATTAATGTGTAGAAAATTAACAGGTAAAAAACTTTTGGACAGGGTAACAACCCAACTTTTGGGGCTAGAATTCCCATGTTAAAAAATACTATCATTATCATTATACTAGAAATATCTAGGGCAAGTTAAAATAATTAGGTGGGGCTATGCGTGGAACTCCTGCATAATAATCTTCTCCTCGGAGGAGAGCTTGATGGAGGCTTGGCTGAATAAGAAAGTTGAACTGTACAGGGTAACAACCCAACTTTTGGGGCTAGAATTCCCATGTTAAAAAATACTATCATTATCATTATACTAGAAATATCTAGGGCAAGTTAAAATAATTAGGTGGGGCTATGCGTGGAACTCCTGCATAATAATCTTCTCCTCGGAGGAGAGCTTGATGGAGGCTTGGCTGAATAAGAAAGTTGAACTGTCTTATTGGTTTGAGTGGATTGATCGGTTGGTGATGGGAATTGGTGTTCCAATGGCGTACTGCTCTGTTGAGTTAAATGGAGTCCCTTTAAACTACTGGCATGAATCATTCTCTCATCTCTGGCAAGTGGGTGGGGATTACTGGTTGGCATTCACGATGAACTTTGTGGAGAAAGGACTAGTCGGCTGCAAAGCTGATATTGAGAGTTGTAAGCCTTTTTGATATTCCAAGTTTGGTTACTGTTCTTGCAGATGGGAGGTCGTACAAGATTGGGGTGAAGATTGGATCAGCCTCAGTTAAACCAGAGGTCAATTTTGATTTAATTAGTTCTGACGTTGATTGGAAGAAGGCGGTGACGGCGGGAGTGGTCTGAAGAGGATATCGAACAGTCGTGGAAGAGCCTTTGAATAGAGTTTCTTCGTGGCTTGAGGAAGGGACGACACGTGGCATCTAGGGAACCTTGAATCAGCATTACTGCAGCAGACAAAAGAGAAGGATGTTATTGATGAGATGGAGACAGAACCCCTTGGTAATAGGGGAGTTTTAATGGGGAGTATGCGGGGTTGGGATTGAGAGATCTCGGTAGTAAATTTTCTGATGGGCAGGCCCAATCAGAGGATGTAATGAGCCCGTTTCCCTATTAAGAGGATTCATCCTTCTGGCCAGCTGTTAACATTGCCAATTATATTCTGGGGAAAGAAATGGAGAAAACGAGACAACTTATTGTGGAACAGTAAAAGAAGGGATAGTTGAAGATGAGAGAAGGAGGATCGAATTTAAGAGTGGAGATGGAGTCAACATTAATTCCAATCAGATATCGTCGTTGAAAGAATGTGGGGCGAGAGAAGGTAATCAGGAGTCACGATCAAGGGACCTTTTTTGGAGGAGATCGCCGTCCCGTTTCCAAGTCGATTATCTATCAGGAGCGCACCGGTTGGTAGGATGGAGAGAAGGTTTTTTAACGGAGTATATAGCAGATCGAGAGAGTGAAGGATTTGGTTTCGATCGGAGGCAGGAGGTGAATCCGTTCAGGCGGTAGAGGAGACCGGTTTGATTGTGAACAATCTGTTGGGCCCAGCGGAATTTGTGGGCCATGATAGTGAGAAGAATAAAAGGCTGAGGCTGCGATTAAATTATCTTAGAAGGGGCAGATTGGGTCAATTTCCAAGGAACATGATAGTGAGAAGAATAAAAGGCTGAGGCTGCGATTAAATTATCTTAGAAGGGGCAGATTGGTCAATTTCCAAGGAACAATTGTTGGGAGGGAATATAATGGTGGGCAAATTAATAACCCGCTGGAAGACAAATGGCTGGTCAGACAGCTGGTGCTCTTGAGATGGAAAATGTGGGAGCCGAGACACGCGGAATCTTGCATGGGAAAAGCTAATCAGGGTCAGAAGGGGTACAACACTTTGAGAATAGTTGCTCTAGCGAAAATCAGAGGATCGAATCAGGGAATAATCAATCTTCGATGGCTGACAATCACCGGGTTCAATCTCGCAAGGGTTTTCGAAGACTGTTTAGGAAAACCAAAAGGAATTTGTTGATTGAAGCACTAGAGCGGGTGAGTTCATCTACAACCACTTCTTCTACTTTCTCGGAATATCTTGAAGAAGCGCTGGCCACCTGGGAAGTTTGTAATATGTTGGGGGCGTCATTTGAAGGTGGGAAACAGACCTTCTTGAAAAAAGTAATCAGTTTGGAGAGGGAGAGGGTGGAGTCCACTAATCCCTCTTTTCATTGTTGGGATTTCCTGTGATCGTTTTAATGATTAATTTCTCAGCAATAACGTGGAACATAAGAGGTTTAGGGAGGAAGGAGAAATCGAGAGCAGTCGGGAGTTTGGTAATTGTTAAGAAGCCTGTCATTGTGTTTTTACAAGAAATGGAACTGCCGAAAATAAGTCTTTCAATGTTAAGAAGGTTATCCGAAATCTGTTACATGGGTATTGCATTGCACCGGCGAATGGAGCAGCTGGAGGTCTTTTAAGTTTATGGAACGAAAGTCGTTTTGAGGTAACCAGCAGAATAGTGAATAACAGGTTTATTGCGTTATTGGGGAAGGTAAAAGATAATCAACTTAAGTGTGCTTTTATTAATGTATGCGGTCCAGCTGTTGATGAATTATCGTCCTTTTGCCAAGGACTGGGCATTCATGTGTGCTTAGGTGGTGATTTCAACGTCTACCTATCACCAGAGGAGAAAATAGGGGCATATCAGAATATGCAAAGCATGGAATTACTTGGGGATTTCATTCATCAAGTTGATTTCGTTGATTTACCTCCTGTAGGGGGAGATTTACTTGGTGCAATAACAGAGACGAACCTACTTTTGTTAGGCTGGACCGGTTCCTAGCAAACGTTTCTTTCCCTGATATTAAGCAAGTTCTTCTTCCGAGGTCAATAGTGGATCACAATGCTATTGAATTGGCAAATGAAAGAATTACTTGGGGTCCCAAACCATTCAGAATTTACAACTACTAGCTGGAGGAGAAAGGCTTTGTGGAAATGGTAGATTCGACTATTTTAATGTTGACAGAAAAGAATAAGGGGAAGAACATTTTATGCATTATCAGAGGAACTAAAACTGAGATTAAAAAGTGGCCTGGCAGCAAGCTTGACGAACTTTCAGTGGCTATTCGTGTTTTAGAGAAGAAGACTCATGAAATGGAAAGCTCACAGGTGCAAGGGACTCTTTCTACAAGCAATTGGGAGGAAGTTATTAAAAGCAGGGAAGTTCTGTGGAATCTTTACAGAATTGAGGAGAGCATCTGGCACCAAAATTAGAGGATGAAATGGATTCAATATGGAGATAGGAATTCAAAGTATTTTCATTCCTGTGCGTCGGCAAGGAAAAGAGTTAATTCCATTAAATGCTTGAAGATTGATGGAGAAAACATCACTGATCCGATCAGAGAAGGACAGTGTCAGGGATTTTTTTAAGGAAGCATTCAGCAAGGTGTCTTCTTTAGCTGTCGATGAGCTTAGTTTGAATTTTCCTAGGCTGTCCGCGCCTAGGCCAGATGGTTCAAATATGGGGTTCTTTAAAAAGTTCTGGCCGAGTTTAAAAGTGATTGTTCAGTAGCTTTAGAGGATTAAGAACTCTTCTTGCCCTTCATGTTATGATTCCTTCATGTTATGATTCTATTGCTAGGGAGATTAGTTCCTGGTTGCATCAATAATGTTGTATGTCGTTTTGATTTTAAGAAGTGCTAATGGGAAGCCTACGAATTGGCGAAAAAAGGAATTGGGTGAGGGAAGGTTAGGGATGTAGAGAAAGGGGTTTTATCACTGTAATGGGTGTGAATTTTCAGTTTGTCATGTTGGGTATTCAAGCCCTTATTTAATTAATAAAATTGAGGCACTCTTTTTCCTTCTTCCGCTGATTGTTTGTTCTCTTGGGGAATGGACAGTTATAAAGGGGTTTTAACGAGGCCTCCCTTCTTATAAAAAAATCACTATACTAGGAATTGATACGTAAATGATCATCAAAACATAAGCAGCAGAATTAACAAGAATATGAACCTCTTCCTCTGGAACTCTGATCAACCGTTCCTGTTGTTTGATCCACATACGAACATCCACCTGCCAATGGTAGGATATATTCATAAAAGTTATGTATTACTCCCAATATGAGATGAATAAAAAGAACTCGTGTTTACTCGAGTCCATATTCTTGAAAGATTCTAACATACCAGTGAGGAACAAGAAAATGGCTAAACTAAAACACTAATCAGCCTGCATTTCTACTCAGAAAAGAAGATGCATAACGATGGCTGCATCTCAACTATTGTCGTTTAGATAATATAATTGCTCCAAACATCATAATTAGAAAAGTAAAAAATACAGCAGTATACAATAAATATCAAAATCAATAGACTGGAGCATGACATGTGTTTTCCATTTCTACACCAAAAATTTCTGTAACATTTCGGAGGAGCTCAACCTGAGAGTGGCCAGCATCGATAAAGAAGCCAATAATTGGTGAAAACTCTTTGCCATCTCTGCAGTCAATGATGGTCGTGATATTCATCTCTAAATGAAAGTATAGAAGCAAATAATGAAATGTGTGATTTCTTTTAGAGGAAGCACGTTATGCTAATTTGATCTAGTGGTGCATCTTGTGTCAGGTGATGGGCTAAGATCCTATCAGGTAATTACCAAGAAAAATAACAACAAATTACGCTTCTTCATTCCAGTTACATGTGATTGGTTATACGGATAAATTTGAACCACTTCTAATTTACAAGTAAAACTCATTAAAAATGTGTTTCTTGAGTTCCATCTCCTCCTCTTGACATGAGCATCGAACACATATTTTCAAAGACCTCATCTTTACATACGAAAACCACCACAAATTTGCTCCAATCATTAATCACAAAAAGTGCAACACCGACATTTCCCAATCTCTTGAGCATTCACTCCAAAATCTTATCCTTCTGTAAATTCCAAACGTCAGCATAGCATCTTCATCAAAGCCAGACTCTTTTTCTCTTGTTATAACATGATAACTTCAGTTACCCAATGTTCATTCACGTAGAAGAACAGCATCAAACCAACAATACGTTAAAACTTAATTCATAGTTATCATAATGATATAAGAATAATCATTTGAATTCCTTTAAAAGCAGGAACCAACGACTAATTCAGCTGACAAAGTACTAAACTTTTAGCTGATGACTTTGCAACTATTGCGTAGAGAAAGACAAGTTTTTTTTATATATAAATAACCTGGTAGAAGAGCTGTAGAAGACGAAATGAACCCCAGGAGGAATCATTTTAATTCCTTTAAAAGCAGGCCCACATAAAATACCTACATATAATACCCCAAAAATGGTGGAACGATTATAATTTGAGAAATTGTGAGAAACAAAGAGAGAAGAAGGAGGGGAAGTACTTGAGTGTCGATGCCGATAAGAGTGTACTGAGGAACGTCAAGGAGGAGAAGCGTAGCTCCGCTCTTTACCAGCTCCAATGCCTTTTCTGGGTCCATCGTTTTCCCTTCGGTTTAATTTCCACTTCCAAGTTTTGCTCTTTAAACTAGAAAGGAGGTTAGGTACCTTCGAGTCGAGAGAAGAGAGTAGGGGTAGTTTCTGGAGTAAATTCAGGGTCTGGTCTGGACATTGAAGATTGGTTGGTTTATTTTGGGCTTCGATACAAGGACAATCATGAGTCCAAGTTAAATTTAAGATAATTTCAGTCCATTTGATTTTTATTGTTTTAGTTAAATTTGAAATTCAGTGTTTAAAAATAGTTAAATTCGCACGAATAAATTTATCTCAGTGGCTAAAGGAATTGTTGTTATTCGTAGAGGTCATGAGTTCAGGCATCAACGACTACAGCAGGGTGATTGAGTATTTATTGACAAATGATTGAGAGTATTTATAACATATATTGTTTTATAATCACCTTGCTTAATAAAAAAATTAGTTAATTCTTTCTTCATATAAAATGTTAAATGAAATATTAAATTTGTAATGATTTTTACATAATGATTTATATCTTAATTTACGTGTAATTTATGCTGATATGAGTTATCTCCTTGAGTTGAATATTTTTAATTGGCTTAATACCAAAATAAGTGCCTAAACTATACTCTAAAACCCAAATAGGTGCCTAAACTAATTTTATCTCATCCAGTGCTTAATGTAACAAACGTACCATTTAGGTGCGTTGGCCGGTAACAAATGTTAAGCGACATGTTTCATAACTGGTAATTTTGAAAATTTTATTTAAAATTAACAATTAAAATTATATATTTTTTAAAAAAACAAAAAACCCAAAATTTGAAATAAGCCCAAAACTTTGAAAACCTTCATTTCAACCCCTAAACCCATGTCGACCGCCACCTTTTTCCATCGACGAGCCTCCACTCGACCTCCCTCCCCTGGCGACCAAAACCCCCATGAAATTATGACCTATCGATGGTCGATCGACGACGAATCAACGTTTTAAACCGTTCGAACCCTAGGATTAAAATCATGATTTCACGCGATTCCAATGGCCAATTGAGGTGGTAGCGACGGATTAAGGTTTGGATTTTGGATTTTGGGGCTATTTTATAATATAGGAAAGTTGTGTTTTTTATAAATATCATAATTTTTAATATTTTGTTTTTAAAAATACATTTAAATCATCATATTGTGACGTGTCACTTAAAGGCAGAAATTAACGCCGTTGAAGACTCAGACACCTAAACGGGTAACAATTATAATGTTAGACACCTGGATGAGACGAAAATTAGTTTAGACACCCATTTGAGTTTTAGGGTATATTTTGGGCACTTATTCTGATATTAATCCTTGTTCATTCTGCATGCAAGATTTCCTTCACAAAAATGGAATCCAACGGCCAACCACATTCTCCCATCGTACTTGCCTTCCTCCAAACAGATTTTTAATTACCTCATGCATTTCAAGATTCCTTTTCATGTTTGACTGACGCTTGTTTGTGAGGATATTATATAATTTGTCACTTACGTTTACATATATTCATTATTTTTTCCCCTCTAATATTTGGAAACTTACAATAAGATCACTATGTATCGGTGAATTCCTTGCTTTTGTTTGAACAAAGAAGAAAGAATCTCGGCATTAAAATTAGATCGATCATCCTTAAGAATTGGGTTTTACTATAATAAAAAGCATTTTAATATCATGTTTCATCGAACTCCAGTATTATTACTTATCGAATGTTGGGAAGCTTAGATTCTTCATCGTGAATTATAACATCCATGTTCATGTCAACTTCAATGGAATAAAGAGGGGGGATGAGAATCCAATTAAAGTGTTAAATCTCTGCCAGTACTATATTTATAAAACCCAACTGTACTTGAATACAACTAAAGGTTTGCTCTCTTTATTTCGTGCATATGTCCTATTTATCACACCATATGAAAATCTAAATAGCTGAATAAAATAAATTTAGGCCTCACCGGATTGATTCTCGATAACTAACTCGTGTCCTTCAAACTTGAACCTCACCAATCGGTAATGGCAATGGCAATGGATAGTAGGTAGAAGCCAATGCCATCACCAGCTCTCTACTCTGCCCAAATTGCCAATTTCAGCTTCCTGAAGAAAACAAGTATGTGACCATGTATCCAGGTTCACAAGTTGTGACAATCTAAAGTCTTGATCATCCTTCTTTTCCAGATTGCGGTTTCAGGATCGAATCTCAACTCCCATGTAGGCCAGTAGTGCAAATCCTGCTTCAACGTTAAAACTCGAGGCTTCCCATTCAGATGGACCGTCCTTACACGAACAAACTCCCCATGTTCTAATTCCTGTTCACATAGTTAGAGCATTTATTTATCATTCAACTAACGATGCTAGACGGCTTGGGAATAAATATTAAAAAAAGAGAAAAAAGTCTACTAATTGAATCGTGTCTGGCAAAGGAAATGAGAACTAGCGTTACCTTTGTTACATTAACAAAAGCATCTAAATCAGGAGTTGGTTTTCCGTTACTTCAACAATCCATTGTAGGCATATAACCCATACCGATGAACAGGACTACCGTGACACCACCTGAGAAAAGAACAGATTGTTACAAGAAATACACAAGAACTTTTAAACAATGTAACTTCAGCTAAAAAAGGTATGGTCATCCTTAAAAAAAAACTAAAAGATATACTTACAGTAAAAGGTCATTTATTAACAATAGAAATGTGTTTTCATGAGTGGGTTTTAAACTGCCTATGCGGTAAAGAAATATTTATATAAAACAACAGAATTTACTGGATTTGTGATGTAATACTCAACAGATTAGCTGAAATAACCTGAACTAGAGTATCATAAAATCCCCTTACTAGAATATAGGTCCCTAATTCAAAAGAGAAACATGTGAAAACAGGCTCAGCTTAATTGAAATTATAATTTGAAATATTATAGAATGACCTTTAAGATTGGTTCATGCTGGTGCCTATGGTTCTCTTACAGAAGGAGACCATTAACGAAGTAAAATTTTACCTATTAACTCGTTATCTTAGAACTTTAGAAAGTGAGATAAATATGTACTAATTATTTGTCAAATGCCAGCTACAATCAGCAAAAGGCTCCTGAGAACCAGACTGCCGTGTTGCAGTTGGTGATATCCCCCTGGAGCCTGCCAAGGAATTAGAAGCGAAAGTGAAGGCTCTTAAGCATTAGTGGCAGAGTTGAATAAGCGGGTTAACGATTTAAAAATGAGGAAATGCAGTTCCACGAGGCAGTCTTCTCAAGAAATCTGGATCCGCTGGTGCAGCCTCTTCATCTTACTCCGGTAAGGGACAATCGTAAATTGAGAATGAAAGGAGAGGACAAGGTTACGGAAACCGCAAAGAGAGTTTTTACCAGACGCTTGTTGGCGGATTGAGACAGTTGGTAACTTCTCTATTCCACCGAATGCTGCTAAGAACGATGTTTTGGCAGCCTTGGCACGTGAGGCGGGTTGGATAGTTGAGTCGACGGCACCACTTACAGACACTCTCCTTCAACCCAAATCAACAAAATTCGGGATCATTTTCGGCGAGGTCGGTGAAAATCCACTATCATCCAGTCCTTTGAAGAAATGCTCACAAGAAGGGAAACATAGGACGGAAAGCTGTCTTTTGTTCATGCAACACCACGCTTCCAGTCGCTAATGTTGATCATGGTGGAGCCAAGGGATCTATTCGAAAGGGTATTCCGATGCAAAATTTTCCGAAGTGGTGGGAAGAGAAGAAATGGGTTTTATAATCGGTCGAAAGAAGGCCAACCAGATTTTCGCAATGGGTCCATAAAGGATTGTTACACGATTTTTATCGAAAAACCTTCCAGAGAAGATCCATTGGAAGAAACTTGGATCCATATTTGGCTCACATGGTCAAGTTATTGATGCCTTCATTCCCAAAAAAAGAAACTCGAATGGGGTTCGTTTTGGGTTATTCGCTTTGCTACAATTGAAGAAGCAAGGACATCGATTTCTAAGATGAATGGTTATCATATTTACGGCAACAAAATTAGAGTCTCTTTGGCTAAACATAAACCCCGACAGTCTTATGGCGAAAGTCCTCGAAAGTTGTTCATAGTAAGTCGGGGCTGGAAGTTTTTCCGACAATTAAACACTGTGAAGTTGAGGGTGTGGACGCAGATAAACTTCATGTGTTGTCTAACTGTCTTGTGGGGTGGTGCAAGAACTTTATCAAGATTGGTAATCTTGCTAACCAAATACAAGCCAAAGGACTAGCGGGTTTCACGCTTATGAGAGCTGCTGGAAATGTAGTTCTAATGGTTTTTGAAGATTCTAATTCGTTGAGATGCGTGAAGGATGAAAGTTAGAAACTCTTGCAGAATGGTTTTCCAGAGTGAAACTTGGTCTGAGAGCCTTGTGGTGGAGAGCCGGCGCGTTTGGCTAGTTTGCGAAGGTATTCCTTTTCACGCTTGGAATTGGGTACTTTCAAAAACATAGCTACTAAGTGGGGCAAGTTAATAGCATCGATAACAGTTGTGAGTTCCCTTCGTCTTTTGATCGGGCTAAAATCCAATACTCACAAACGCTCAAGTGAGAATTAATGAGTTGTTGGAGTTGAAGGTCGGGGATCATTATTCAAAATCTTGGTGCATGAAGTGATCCTTCCTTCAAACCTAATTCTTGGGTTCCTGAAGATTGCGATATTTCTTTAGATCTTGATCCTCCAATTGGGTTGTGATTGTTCGGTGCTGTATTCAGAGGCGTTTTAAGTTTGGTTGTAATTTTTTTGTTGTTGTTATGTTATTACATCTTGAGGTGATTTAGGGGCTTTTGGTTGACGATGTAAGATTTCTAGGTGATATGGGTTGTATTGGTGTTATTCCCGTATGGGTTTGGTGTTACCTCATGTACTTAGTATTATATTTAATAAAATGAGGCACTCTTTTCTCCCTTCCTTGTTCTTCAACATACTTCTAAGTATGTGGAAGATGTGGAAGAATACGAAGGGAGTTTTTAATGAGACCTCCAACTTCTATCAAAAAAAAAAAGGCTCCTGAGAATAATCAAAAAGAGATCAGCAAAAGGCTCCTGAGAATAATCAAAAAGAGATCCAACAAATTCCAAAAGGTATTTGGTTGTCGCTCCCTCGAAATTAGCAATTAAAGATGGCAATTATTAATACACGCCAGATTTTAAAGCCACGAATCCATGAAAACAAGGGTTTATAAAAAGCTTCAAATCATACAAGTTCGATAATTAGGTTTAAATTCAGATGCTAATCACAGCCTTGAGCAAAAAACTAGCAAGCATTTTCTACCTTCAGGTATGTTCATAAATTGGTTAAGGAATTCAATTATGTTATGATTGGTAGGAATGCTATTTTTTTCCTTGTTTTTTGTGTACACGGGTTAGCCATAAACTAACAACAATTAGGGATGGTGAAAAAGCCCGAACCCGACGGGTCCCGACCCTACATGGGCTTTTTTTTAAGAGAAAAAGCGTCAGTGACCGAAAATGTCTTATAATATACGATTTTAATCAACTTTTTTTGATTTGCCAAAATGACCAACAAAATCGCAACGCGATATCAAACCGCAACGCGATTTAGAAAAAGCGCAACGTTGAAAAGAAGATCGCAACGCGATCTTCCAAGAATCGCAACGCGATTAAAATCGCAACGATTCCAAGAATCGCAACGCGATTAAGAAAATCGCAACGCGATTCCAAGAATCGCAACGCGATTCCAAGAATCGCAACGCGATTCAGAAAATGAGTAAATTCTTTCAAAAGCTGTTGCATTTGTTTCTTTCTTAAGAATTTTCTCTAAAAAGATAGTATCCGCGCGGACGTGTCGAAACACGTATTACCACGACCACGACCACGACCACGACCCGACCCGACCCGACCCGAGACGAGACGGCGGCGCGCGAGAGTCCCCCTTGTTCTCTTTCACTCAACAAGGAAATGGGAAATCCAAGCCTTAAATACACTTCCCAATAGTGTTTCCAATACTATGTGGGATTGAGCATTACTCAACACTTCAAAGAAATATAGCAATTTTTGTAGCATGTTTCCCGCTTAATCCATATTTAAAAATATTAAAACATTTTATCATATTAAAACTATATGTATAAGTTTGAATTGAAATGTAGATATCTACAACTCTTTTAATTCTCTTGATAAAATGTTTTAATATATGGATTAAGTGGGAAAATACTACAAAAATTGCTATATTTTCTTTGAAGTGTTGAGTAATGCTCAATCCCACATAGTATTGGAAACTATTGGAAGTGTATTTAAGGCTTGGATTTCCATTTCCTTGTTGAGTGAAAGAGAACAAGGGGACTCTCGCGCGCCGCCGCGCCGTCTCGTCTCGGTTCGGGTCGTGGTCGTGGTCGTGGTCGTGGTCGTGGTCGTGGTCGTAATACGTGTCTTCGACACGTCCGCGCGGATACTATCTTTTTAGAGAAAATTCTTAAGAAAGAAACAAATGCAACGCTTTTGAAAGAATTTACTCATTTTCTTAATCGCATTGCGATTTTTCTTAATCGCGTTGCGATTCTTGGAATCGCGTTGCGATTTTCTGAATCGCGTTGCGATTCTTGGAATATCGCGTTGCGATTTTCTTTTGATCGTTGCGATTTCTTTTCAACGTTGCGATTTCTAATCGCGTTGCGATTTGTTGGTCATTTCGCAAATCACAAAAAGTTGATTAAAATCGTATATTATAAGTCATTTTCGGTCACTGACGCTTTTCTCTTTTTTTAAATTTTGGGGTTCGAGGCAGGGCCGGGTTTAAGGGAAAAAACCGACCCGACCCGGTTAAATTATTAATTTCTTTTATATTTATATAATATATTTAAGATTTTAAGGATTTTTACTTTAGGTTAAAATATATTCTTTAATTATTAAAAATATAAAAAGTATTATAATATATTATTTTAATAATTTAAAATAATAAATAATTATAAATATTATTATAAAATAAATTTTTAAAAAATTAATATATTCGGGTGGGGTCGGGGTCTGTTTTTTAATCTAAAAATCGGGGCGGGTTTGAATAATACAATTTTGGGTCAGGGTCAGGGCGGCCAAAAACCCGCCCCGCCCCCATCCCTAACAATAATTTGTAATTTTAACCACTCACATGACTAAGTTTGAACAAAAAGAAAGAATATACATTGCTTATTTTGAATAGGTATTACTTTTTAGTTGAGTTTTTACATCTTTTCAATCTCAAGTTTATTTGTATTAATTCTTCTTTATGTTATGATAAACTATTTAAAACTCATGTACTAATTAAAATTTTCCTTGTATCAATATTTATGTAACCAAACGTAGCATTAGTTCAGTAGCAGGTTATAATGTATTATCAAGGCTAGAAAGGTTTCAAGGCTTTGCTACCACCTGTTAAGTTCTCATCATTACTTCCAACTAAAAGAATATGAAAACTTTTCTACTACGAGGAAAGAGACCCTTACCGTGCCACATAAACACCATGCCCTTCGTCAGGAAGATATCCAAGAGCACGCACAGCTGGATGAGGATCCTGAACAATACAACCACACCAATTAATAACTCGTGTTGTTCCATTCCCATCCCTAACATCTGTACCCACAAGAAGATCAATTTCGCGTCCCTGGAAAACAAGACAATTAGAAAGGAAATCAGGCAAATATTTCTACATTTACATATTGTATTAATATAACTTTTAAGTACAAAATACAATACATTACATAGTACTGGAGTTTATGAAAATTCTTTTACTCAAACTAATAATGTAATAATTACAATGAGGAATCGATAACCTTTCTGCCATTATCTATTGCTTACCTGCCGAAAAATGGTCATGTTAAGGTTTCCATCATTGTCCCCATCGTCCAATGCTTGACAAGCATCTTCTATGTCACGAAAGCAAGTAACAGGCTCTTTATTTACTGCTAAAACCATATCACCTTGTTCTATTAAATTTTCAGCTTTCGATCCCGCCGAACAACCTTTAACACGTAAAACTTGGCGTCGAACTGGATCTTTCTTAGCAAGAGCCTAAGAAGCATACGGAACTGAAACAAGTACACAAAGAAAACTGCAAAGAGGTTATTCTCCCTAGCATGTCCTAAGTAATGGCAAAATCTTGTTTTGAAAACAAAATTTGCTATAAAAATTTGATAGAAAAAAGAAATAAAAAGAATACTTGTATCCATTCATCGCTCAATCCAAAGCTTCTGGCCTTCGAAAGCAGAGTAGGATAAAATTCAACCTCTAGAATCCTCACAAGTGGCATCGGCCTTTTGACACCATTTATGAGAAGAGGTGGTCCATTTGTACCAGCTATGATCTTGTCAAGAACTTGACTTACTGCAAAAACTGGGATGCCCCTCACAAATTGATGATCTTCTGATGTATTACATCCAAATTTCAGCTGAAATCATTGATAGCAAGCATCAGAATACTTGGGCATGATACAGATGATTCAAAATATAGGAAAAGTTCACTTTTTATATTTTTCGGTCAGAGTTGAAACCTGCGTTGAAAAAGCTTCCCCAGATTGCTTTAACTCTTCCATGCTCATCTGTTAGCACACCTGAAAATGAACTGCCAAAATCTGCGCGAGACAGATGAATATGTATATTGAAACCTAGCAAGTGGTTAAATTAGAATACTCCGCAAGTAATGACAAGCAAACATACCAGTATCAAGCTCATTACTTCCATATTGTTGCTCTGTACCGTGGACAGTCAGCAGAGCCAATGTTTAGAGCAGCACATGGATTGGTCACAACTGATTTCCTAGATGTCGCTTGTAAGCTTCTACTTAAACCCACAAGATAGACGGAATCACCTCGACATAATGCAGGCTCTGTCTCAAATAGAACACAATGTTTGTTTCACCAACAAAATTAAAAGAAAACACAAAAAAGGAAAACAATATCAACTGTCCACCCCCAGCTCCTTTTCCATGGCAGAAATAAGGAAAAAAACTTGCTTTTTATGTATTACCACAATCTGTTTCCAACAATGTAAAAAAACGGATTGGTGATTGAACCGGTCTAACATCCGGTTCCTGGTTCAACCAGTTAAACAGACAGTTCAATTAAAATGTATCTTTAGTCATATATACTTTGGGCCTTTACTTTAATTTTAAACACTATATTAGCCGTTCAGACCCACAATAAAATCCAACAATGAAATAAACCCACCTTAAGGGCATTTTTTTTCTTTGTAACTTGCCTATCCAATCTTCATCCTTTCCGCTTTCACATAATCACAGTTTCACTCTTTCACTATCTCACTCTTCACGAACAAAAAATGTCTCACTTATCTTCTCTTCAGACTTCACTTTCACTTGTAAAAGCCCAAAGGATGAGGATTTAGATTTATAACTCACACACATCCCATCCATCATTGTGCCACAGCCACAGCCACCATCCAAAGGGTCTTTTTTAATGAGATGTTTTAGCTGGATTTCTAGGATTTTTTATGATTTCTTAGAATTTACAGTTTAACTGGTTTTTTCACAGGTTTTCTAGTTCTGGTTTCTTTACTGGTTTGAAATGATTCCATCTAATTCTAGTTGGATGAACAGCTGCTAAATACTCATTAAACTGGCCAGTCTGGTCTGTTTAACCATTGGTTTCTAAGAACATAAAACTATGATCTTTTTATCCTTTTCTCATCAATTGCCAAACCAATTTTTTAAGGACAAAATGAAGCATACAGTATATTCACACAAAAAAAAGGGAAACCTAGAAGCATAGGACAAATATATAGAATAATTGCAAATGTCGAACCTACCAGGAAGCAGTTCTGCTGCACGGACAACAGAAGCACCAGCCAGCCCTAGAGCCGAGGGATCATATGCAACTAGAGCATAGTTGTGAACAGGGTGAAGAAATACAACCTACAGTAAAAAAATTAACTCAATAGAATATGCTAGTTTTCTAATATGTTTAATTTAAATAGCACACCTCTCCAGGAATTTCAATTGGATAAGCAGCAAATGACAGCATCACATCTGACGAAGAAATTGCAACTGTATTCTTGTCAACAGCAACCAAGCCCATACTTCGAGAATGATGTATAATGACACCAGTCCCAAAAAAATGCTGTGAATGGACACCATCAAGCATGCATGATGGTGGCACGTGAACCTGAAACCAATAAGTCAACTTAGGTAGTTCTAATAAAAAAGGGAAGGAGCAACAATTAACATCATATCAATCTCAACAACAATCATAAAAGCAGCAAGAATTCATACAATATAATGATCAAAGAAGAATGATTAATGACTTAAAAGACAATGCCAACATTGTCATTTACCATGATAATTATGTTGTGACCAAAAAAATCATTAACAAAAGGAGAAGGTCAAACTGTGTAGTTCACAAAAAACGAACTATGTCAATCGACAGATATGTACCTCAAACATTACAAGAGTAGGCTCTATTACTCGTTCAGCAATTGAAGCATTAGCTGCTGCAGCAGTTGGACATGTATAATCACTTAACACAGGATTTTCCATGGCAATATTGTTCGCCAACTTAACTTCACCAGTTTCACTTAACAAACCATCAGCTACAACTCCATCAGAAGGCATACCTCTTACTCGTCTTTTCTTTGAACAAATACCCGCTTCATTCTCAGAATGCAATTCTGCAGAAGCATGCTCATAACAGGTTTCCATACTAGAAACACCATCAGTCAACTCTTGGTTAATTTGAAGTATGTGTTCCATATGAGTAGCCTCGCCATTAACACTAGATGATGGCATCATGGACTCTGGTTGAAAGGCGGGCTTTGCAGTCCATAGTCCAGAGCTGTCATCACGAGTGTATATCTGTGGAGGTGCATACCATTCATGGCGATCAACCGTGACCAAGACAGACTGTATCCATCAACAAAATAACAAAGTTCAACAAATAACACAGATATTCTTGATAATGATAAATCAAAAAAGTTAAACAAATAAGAGAGACTGCATATTTGGTTCAATTTACCTAAAATATAACCATTCAAACCAACCAGCAACACTTGTAAAATGTCACATTATTCGAATCAGAAAAATTAAAACTGAATTGAGGTTTGACCAGATCCCATGACCCTGATCAAGACACTACCATGATCCATCTACAATTCTAGACAGAATTTGGATGTTCACATTGGGTTTCTTTTAATGCCTTACTCTTTTATCTTATGCATAATATTTACAATTGACAGAGATGGTTATGTGCTATCAAGAATAGAAAAAAGGGACGTTGCACATTTATAACTACTTTCAGATTAAGAATGAATACAGCTAGAATTTGGTGATGGCTTTTAGTAAATCTATAGAACATTAAGACAAGGAATGGAGACCAGTTAAGAATATATAAATTATTTTATCAAAATATATATATATATATATATAATTAAGTTTACTGGTTAAAAGATAGACAATTCTTTTTTCACAAACCATTTATGAATCTGTTTATAGTTAGCCCCCTGCATCGCCAGAGAGGATATAAGATCACTCAAGATCCTAAAGTCATGCTTCAAACCAGTAGTTATGTTGTGCGGCAGAGAAACTTAAGGCTAGTTTGCGGCGGTTTTAACCTAAAATGTTACCATGTCTAACTCTAAAATGTTGCACAATTTGTAATAATTTGGTTACAACTTACAACCAATAATGTTACATTGCAGCGAGTTTTAACCTAAAATGTTACCTTGTCTACTCTTATTTATGCTGACGTGCGGGCCTGATCAAACTCTTTGTAAACATGATTGATAGAAGGCAACTTTTTAGGTTGCAACTTGAAAAGTTATACAATTTAAATGATTTATTAGGGAGAACGTAATATTTTCGGTTTCAACCTAAAATGTTACCCACTTTACTCTAAAGAGTTGCGCACTTGGTAAGTTTTTCAATTACAACCGGTTGCAGCCTTTTTTTAGCCTTATATTAGCCATTTGTATTTTAGACTCTCACTGCTTCTAACATTTTAAGCACTAGTCTAATCTTTTCTCCAAGCTCCTTCAAAAGGATGTCTACTATTTTAAAATCCTCAAGCAAATTACTGAAACAGTCATGTGATGGTTTCATTTTCTTTTGTAAATCAGATTTGATCTAAATTCACCACCATCCAACCACTACCTTAATACTCAAGTCAATGCCTATGAAGTCAAATTTATGTAGACTTGTTGCCTTCTATCAATCATGTTTACAAAGTGTTTGATCAGGCCTGCACGTCAGCATAAATAAGCCAAACTCACCTCTGTTAAGATTTGTTTCGTTTATTTATAAGCTTTAAATTTTCATTCAAATTTATTTGACACAAAATGAGTTTACTTACTCTGATTCATTTTTTACCCCTAATCTCTCTCAACAATTGCAGTAAAATGAACATTGGTTTTGTTGATAATAGCAAGCGAAAAGTCAGTTCAAGGTTCTCTCCCCACTGGGCCCCTTGGTCTGCTTTTGTTGATAATCTGAGTAAAAGAGTCTCTAGGAGAGCTTTGTGGGATCGTTTCAAGCTCCATGGCAAGGTTGTTAAGGTGTTTATTCACATTGTTAACAAGAGACCGAAGTATAGAGATTCTACTTTTGCCTTTGTTCACTTTGAGAGTCATGAGGATCTTTTGCAAGCAGTAGCAAAGGTTGACAATGCGATGATTGATGGGAAGAGAGTTTCAGTCAGGGAGGCGAAGTATCAGAAGTCGGCAAGAGGGAAGTCGGCAAGAGGGAAGAATTTGATTGGTTCAGATGTTGAAGGGGTTAAGAAGAGGGTTGAGACTCAAACAAAGAGCCTTGAAGGTAAAGGTATGGTGTTTAATAAGTTTCATGATGGGAGCTCTTATCGTGATAAGCTGGTGGGAAATACGAGGTTGCCAGTAGGGGCATGTAATAGGTTGACAAGTGGCGGAGTTGTTTTGAAGAATCCCTACTATGTCTTCATCCCTGTGGAGGAGCGATGTTGATTAAAGAGGTCGCTGACTGACATTCATAAACAATCATATGATGTGGAACCAATCCAGAAAGCTCTACAGTGATGGAATAAATGCAAAAGTGGCGTGTTGGGGGTATGCCAGGAACTCATGTTTAGTCACTTTTCTGTCTGAAGAAGAGAAAATGAAAGCTGGAGTTAAATTCTGGTTCGATTGGTTAAGGCCAGGTTCCTCGGATGGGCGTGTTCCTTTAGCGTTTTGCGAAGTGTCGTTTGGTGTGCCCCTGAATTGTTGGAATGAAGTCTTTTTTCTCAGGTCTGGCTTCAAGGTTGGGGGAGTTAGTGGAGATCAAGAAGGAAACACTGCTGAAGTTGGATTGCTGAGTAGCTCAGATGGTTGTTAGGGCGGATAGTCCTTTTGATTTCCCGGAATCGATCTCCATCAACACTAACAGTAGGTTGTATGTGATAAAGATTAAAGTAGAGATATCGAATGATGGTTCTCCTGAGATATTGAATGGAAAGAGTGATGGAGAGTCTTCTGATGATTGGGAGGAAGGATCATCGGAGACCAGTACGATGATGGAGGGGTCTTGAGGGATCGGGAAGTCCAAGAGGCAGGAGTGTTGTCCAGAGAGAATGGAGACTTGGGCTCAAGAGATTTCGACAGGTGGCATGGAGGTTTTCGTTCTTGGAGTTAATGATGCAACTGATACAAGGCAAACTAATTCGTTGGGGTTGATAAAGGGAGGCAGGATGATAGTTTAGTTCCTATGCAACAGATTTTGTCAAGGGTAAATGACGTGAGTTATGGGTTGGCTAGGGGAATTAATAGCGGGTCAGATAGGCCCAATTTTGTTAGGGAGAATGTGGAGATTATTGGGGCTAATCCAGGAACCAGTAAAGGTGGACCTTTTCAACTAGGGTCTCATAGGAGATCCAATTCTTTGGACTCTCTAAGTAGTAACGGAAATCATATAAGGGGTTCAGGTGGTTCTCGAAACAATAATATTAGATTGGGCGAAGATTCAATTTCTCCTTCAAGGTCCTCTTCTCAGATAATGGGTCCTTCTCCAAATCGTGGTCGCACTTTAAAAAGAAGTGTTTCAATGGGTAGAACTGGGTGCAAATTCATTTTTTACGCCTAATCTCTCTCAACAATTGTAGTAAAATACTAATATAAGAGGCTTTTGGGAACCAATCCAAAAGAAGGCTCCACCAAAGGTTACCTGCATGTTCACACCATAAATTTGAACAAAAACATCCTATGCCTCATAAAAAGCCTAGTAATAGTTGGATAAATACCATGCAAAAATTATATCCTAATGAAAGGTAAGAACTCTTTACTACACTGCTTGTTACTCACACGACCTCAATTCATTATGTATTCCATTTGTTGTTAGAAATAATGATCGGATCAAAGTAAACCTTAACCATTCGGTTTTCCAAAAGAATCCAAAATTCATCAATGGCTTATATGCACAATTTTCAACCACCACAGTTTTTACATATATCAACATTAGGTGAAACCGCCTAATCAACAATAAAATACCTTTTTTCGATGACGATCCTGGTAGCTTATATTCAATGGCTTATATGCACAATTTTCAACCACCACAGTTTTTACATACATCAACATTAGGTGAAACCGCCTAATCAACAATAAAATACCTTTTTTCGATGACGATCCTGGTAGCTTATATATTCTAAAGGAACCCGAGCACCCCGAGAAAGCTTAGATAAAACAGAGATTAGATCCTCAAGTTTTGATATCTCCTCACCAGCAAATTCTTGATGATAGCATGTCGAGGAACAGAAGCTCTAAATAGCATACCTACACCATACAGAAATCTAGCTATCAAACAACCAATGAAAGCCCACAACAATACGGAAGCAACCTCATGATGGAAACAGATTGAAGTACATCTAACTGTCATACATGACTTCAATATTCTCACTTCGGCCAAAAAAGATAGCAATCAATGATTTTAGTAGATAAATGTGATGACTTGTTGAAAGTAACATTATGTATATATCATCTTTCAACCTCCAAAATCGATGATGCAATCCCAGTATGCCAGGCATAGGGAAGGAAAAAATAATTTCTTAAATGATATTATGATATAGGTAGAGTTCAAATCCTATATCATGGATTATGGCCAAAAATCAAGTTCTACTTATTTGATAAATTAGTAATGAAAAGAGTTATAAAGATAATGATTGCAATGAAATGCATCTTACGCAAGCTAGTGCATTCAACAAAAAAGTGATTTTCATTACCAAATGGTAGCCCATGAAAGTAGGCACCGAAACATATGCATGCACCAAGTATTTTTCCCCTTTCAAGATGCATTTTGAGTACTTAGGTATGACAATATCCGTAAATATAATCAAGTAGACTAACCCAGGTTCTGAGACATATACAAGACCGCATTGGAAACGGAAGTTTCTTGCCTGTTCAAAGAAACAGAAAAATAAGCCAAATTATCAGCCAACAACAGCAGTACTATCCTCAAACAGCATAAGATAAAAGCAACTAAATAATCATATTCATGGAACAACGTACGGAAAATCAGAGCAAAAAAGAGGCAAGAAATTCCAACTTCCAAGTGCTAAGCAAATTTTGCAACCTACCTGCTGGTAAGACAGAGGATGTATCACTGCACCACTTACTTCTAAGAAGTGAGCAGGAGTTATCGAGTGTAAATCCTGAACCTGAAAGGGGAGAAAAACAAAGGAGGTCATCATTAGCTTCTGCAATCATAGTCGACATAAAGCAAGTTGAAAAACTAGAAAAAGCCTCTTGCAATTTAGTCAATAGCTACCGCCAAAATGTTCTACATCACATTCAAACAAACTTATTCAAAACATAATTGGCATTAGTATCGCACAAAACAACTGAGACTGAATACCACAAACAACCATTATCGGAGATAACACTCATTTAGAGCTGTTTGTCCCTGAAATAATGTTCTTTTACTGTGGGATGTGGATGGAAATTTAGGGTTCATAATTCAAAGCACGAAAATGGAATAGCAAACAGTCTTTTACCAGCCAATGATATACTCTTAATCTTCTCCAGAAATTGGGAACAAAAACAGAAACACATTAATTTCCTCCCAAAAATATAATACAAGGACGTAGAGTTTATGGAAAGCACTGCAATCTGAGTTCAAATCCCTTTCCTAAAGAAGTAAAGACCATGTGAGAGTTATACTTTAAAGCGAATGAGAACAATGCAGAACAGAGCTGATCTTCTCTAATACCCATTCTTTTAGAGTTAGAAAATAGCAGACTGCCTCATTTGAAAAAATGTGAATCAAAAAACAAAAATAATGAACATTCAGATTCTGTAAATGATATTAAGTTCATCATTTTCTAAATATTTAATAGTGAGTCAGAAACATACACATACACTTTCTAAATTTATGAGCATTAATTTGGAAAAAAATTTGTTTTAATTGGTGATCCTAATTTTTATCATTTACCAGGACTACTTCAGGCAGAATATTTTTACAACTAAATTAGCCAATCACAAAGATAAAAGTAACTTGACTATCAAAATTTATATGCACATGCAGACTACTCCTAAAACTATTCCCAAGATTAGGCTAATTAGAAATGGTACATGGGTCACACTGCCACAATCAAAATCACAATTAACCCAAACTAAATAACATGCAATCTAATTTAAACCTCAAGGCCTCAAATAATGGTGAGCTAAATAGACATAAATGAGAGAGAGAAGTTTTACCGTTAACTGCACACTCATTGGTGTGCCACCTCTTTCCATCTGTAACTCTATCTTCTGCTCAACACTGTCATCAACTAAAGTTTCCAACTTCAAAAATTGAGTAATTACCTGCAATACATTTTCAATAACATATTAAAGCCTATAACATGTTAAGAAAATTCTATAAAAATTAAAGTTGCTACAGTAAGTTTATTTTTAAAAAATGAAAAAGTGATGTATCAAAAATCCTAATTGAACAAGTACTAGAAAAGGGTTCTGTTAGCACCCAGAAATCAAGTATCCACCTTAAAATCATTGAAAGCACCAAATCACAATACGTCACCTATTAAAACTAGGTAGGAAGTCCTCCAGAGTTCCATATAAATCATACACATAAAGACTAGGTTCTCATCTGAGAGAGGGAGGGGGCAAATCAATTATTAACATAGTTCATCACAAAGAATTAAGTATATGATCTAAAATCCATTTCATGACTATTCTTGAAGAAGTTCATACATAAATTGATGCATAATATTTATATTCCATATAGAAATTTAGCAAAGCCAGAGACAGAGCTGGTCTTCCTCTAAATGCTTAATCATATAGGGTCATGGATAAAAAGAGAGGATCCAAACCAAAATAAGAAATAGAACATCTTCTTCAATGAATGAGTGCACAACTAACCTCCCCATTCACCCGAATAAGCACATCACCTGGCTCCAAGTGATTATGAGCGGGACCACCCGGCACCTACAGGTATGTTTGGATTTAGAAGACGGTAGAACTAAAAGTAAACAGAGAAAATTTAAAGAAGATTTTGAAAAATGAAAACTGAAGTTTGCTCACCACAGAGTCAACAACAAGCATTCCTGTTTCACCTTGTGCAGAAGCAAGACGTACCATCTAAATTAAGAAACGGAAATTAAATGAGGTTACACTTTTTTCTAATATAAGCCATGGGAAAGCTAGCAGAAAGTTGACAACAAAGGACTAGCACCTGCTCTGTTTCACTTTGGAGACCAAGCCGGCGAA
This sequence comes from Hibiscus syriacus, assembly GCF_006381635.1. Lineage (NCBI taxonomy): Eukaryota > Viridiplantae > Streptophyta > Magnoliopsida > Malvales > Malvaceae > Hibiscus > Hibiscus syriacus. The sequence continues at coordinate 328,169 of NW_024063340.1, read as the reverse complement.
TTTCGTCAAACCCCTTATGGACAAATGTAGTCTATGAAAAAGAAATCTTACATTAAATTTGTATTAAAGCATGTTCCCAAATATTGACAGAAATGTCAAAAGGCAAAAACACAAACAAAACTATCTAAAACTGTGGTTGTTGATCAACTATGCTGTGTGTTGCGGTGATGACTGGAATTAGCAGTGTTTTCTAGAGCTTGAATGATCACGGCTCCAAAAAGGATTTTTGCTGAGCCTCAGTTAAAGGAAGATCAGAAGCTGAGATTAGGATCTATGAACAGTTAAGCTATATATAGTTGGCTTCAGGAATTTATGGGGAACTTAGGCATCATAGAATTTGTCGATATCTTGAATCATTGCAATTGAATATTCAATCCACTTCTTTCTCACTTTTTTCTCATATCCTTTTATCCCATCTAATCTCCAGCTCTCTGTTTTCTCCATGTTTCTCTGTCTCTCCTCCATATTGTCTCTTTCACTCCAGGACCACAGAGCATTTACTGTTCCATCTATAAGTTGATATTCATGGCATTTCATGTTTGTTAATGGAAGGTAGGTGCAAGCATACCAAGTCCATTTTTAAAAAAAATGCAAAACACCAAGATCTAGAGGGCCATCATAGCATATCCACTCTAAAAGAAATAAACTAATCAACAGATGCTCTAGTTTTCATTTTCATATGACCACTTGTGAACACAGAAAAGTGAAAGCAAATTTTCAAACCGTTAAACGCAACAATGAACCTTTTTTTTTTATAAGAAGTTAGGCCTCGTTAAAAACCTCCTTCATGATTAATGGAACAGAAAATGTTCCTTAGTCAGCAGAAGGAGGAAAAGAGTGCCTTAATAACCATAAATAATCAAAAGTTACATAATGTTTAACAACAAAACTCTCCCTTACAATAATAAACCCAAAGGCTAATAGAATCTTACATTATTGAGTAAGAAAGAGGATGAAAAACAGAAGTGAAGCTCTGCAAGGATGAAATCAACAACAAACCTGAAGCGTACCACGAGGAATAGAAATTGCTTCCCACTTACTCTTATATGAATCTCCTCCTTTCTGGAGAAACTTTAACGCCCTTACTACCTGAAAAGCAAATAATTTTTCAATATCTGATTTTTCATTGAAAGTAGAGACTAAGAATAAAGGTTCTGCCTGTTCAGAGATTGATTGAAAGGGCTATTCGTGCAAATAAAACTCTAGTAGTATGAGTTGCACATAGCAATTTTCAGAAGCATGTATAATTTATCTTAAGTACATTGAAATACATCAGAAAAAGGAAAATGAGCTAGTTCTGACCCAATATTACAAGCGGAGAAACATGGCATGAACAAAGAACCTACAAAAAAAATCTTGAGCAGGTCAATATGGTTTATAAGGCTCCCCGGATACTGATCTAGTTAACAATTAACTTGCTGGAGTAACATCAAGATTGCTATTCCAGCAATCAAGAAATCTTCTTTATTTTTAAATGATTATTTTCAGAAAAAAAGGAAAGAAAACAGTCTACCTTATGCAGAGAATAAATACATATCTCTTAAGTTATAAATTTTGAATTTCAACCCACAGTGCATAACCAGACAAGGACCAACTTTTATGAGTTCCACAATTGCTGATGCAAATCTCACTATATGCAACTCAAGAATACTTGGATAGAAGGCATGCAACCAAAATTTATTAATACATAAATAATACAATTTTTATTAATGATTAGAAGGCTTTTCCAGCCGTAACAACATAAATGGTTTCAAATGTATAGATCCAGGGCTTTAGTCATTTCCTAAGGTTGCCAAGCCAAGTCTAAGAAATCATAGAAAGTATTGAGTTACTTTTTTTTTTGATAGAAAGAAAGTATTGAGTTACATGAGCCATAATGTTTAAATCTATCAATTAAGTTAAAGGAAAAAAAACTTGGATAATATAAGAAGCATGGCATAGAAGGCCAAGCAAGTAAAATACAACTCACTCGTTCTAGAGGAAGGAAAAAGGCAGATGCACTAGATGACTTGCTACCAGCATTCAAGGCCACTGCCCTCCCTTGCCAATCAATCACTGGGGATCCACTTGAACCACCTTTAGTCCCTGATGCTGCCTGAAGTTATGCAAAAGTGTAAAATGATACAATCAGCCTAGACAAGCATGAATGTTAAAAGCAAACGATCGGAGGTGCTCCAAAAATAATACAACAGCCAACAGAATTATCAAAAACAATACAATAATTAGACATCTTAACATGTCACGTTGTTTGAAAAATTGAAGAAATACTTTTCAGAATGATGCAGATCAAGCTAATTGCTGTTCATGTTAAAAGCATTTAATACCGCCTACAGTTGTTTTCTTATTCTGAGTCTCTTAGACATCATGTCCACTAGATTGCATTATATAAATTCATTTGTGGAGAGAAAAAATGTTAAATAACTTTCCAATGACTTATCACAGACTTCTAACTGAGACCTACACAATTAGATGATTCCTCGTTTCCAGCATTAATGTTTATCTTTTTCATTTGGGCCATTTGTATATTGCCTTTTCATTTTTTTTGGTACACCTTGCCCTTTTTCCTTCTTGATTCTTTATATTACACATTTTGGGCTTTTGGCATTAAAACCATTATATATCAAATATCTAAAAAATTGAAATTTTAATATAAGAAATCTTAAAATCAAATTTGCATGTCAAACATGGGTGTTAAAATATGGAAACTAGCGAGTACATAGTTTTCAAAATACATGTTACTTGAGATATGTTTTAATACATTCCAATATAAAACCATGTTTTTGCTCATATTCAAAGAACAATAGAGGAAAAAGTTAATAATTTAAACCAATGGATCCACGAAGAATATAATACATACTTGCATGTAGAAAGTGTTGAAGTCATTATAGCCATCCCTGTAACAAATAAGCATGTCAACAACCATGTCACAAATTACAACTTTAAAAGAATCAATAAAAATTCAAAAGGTTATAGAAATCTTAAGCTAGACAGAATGGGTCAAATTACTGACCAGAAGTCATGACTATAATGTAAAATACAGTGTACGTCATCAAACATTGCTTACAATATAATATTGTCAAAGAAAAATGTTATTTAAGATTATTTTAAAACCAACTAGAAAAATGTGCGGCACAAAATGACCACCTAAAATGAAAAGCATTACATGCAGTGCGCATGTAAAACCTATATGGCATGCACCACCAGGTATAAAGCATTAAAATGATGATTGCCAAAGTCAAGATAGAGGGGGTTACTATGTCTTCTACTGGTAGAAAAGCTAAAAATCATCTAAGTATGGTTCAGTACAAACTGTATTTGAGAAGTTACATAATGGATGATAAAACAAACAGCACCCGAAAGCAATATCCAATAAAGGTCGTGTTGCCACGATAAATTTTGGAACAACAGGTCTCTGAAATGCTGATGAAAATATGTATAAACATTCATCATGATTGCATGGCATAAGAAGAAAAATAACAACTGTACAAACCAGTTTAATAGGACAAAAGCATGTGGTTATCTAAGAGTTTTGATAGAGATGATAATTTGTCAAAAGAACAATGCTAGTAAATCAATTGCAAAAGTAGATGATTCACAAGAAAACCATTAATGAAGTACTACATACTTTTTATAATGAGGGGCATCTCTATCCAAACGAGCAAGAGTTCCAGCCAATATGGAAACCTACAAATTTCGATTCAAACCAGAACAATATCAGTTAGGTATGTTTTTATGTTCACAGCCATGTTTTTTTCTCAAAAGCCAACTTAAAGGACTCCTTTCACTCAAAAGCCAACATAAAAATAAACATCAGTGCACAATGTTAACAAACTAAAAGTGTGAAATTAACAAAAGTATAGCAAAGACGACCAATATGATTAAACTACCTTCTCTCCACTATCATTACCAACAACCCTGATTTCTAAGCCAACACAAGCTGCTTCTGGGGCAAGCGGAATCTCCTCATAGTCTAAAAATTGAATGGCATCGGGATCGTAACGAAAGAAGCCAAAATCATGAACCTAAAACATAAAGTTTTTCAGTTAGCAGGATGCACAAATAACAGGTGACGTTCAAAGAACATAGAAGAAAAATTGACTTCAACGCAAGGCATGTGAAGCAACAGACGATCTAAATACAACCACATCAAGTAATTCCAATCAATATAGGCTCACAAATCAAGCCTTCCATGGAAAACAACCATATTATACAGATAGGCAATACCATTACATTTCAGAAGTCACGTCAAGAAATCCTAGTGCATAAAAATGAACTGAATAATACCAACAAAATATAAATGTTATGAAGCAGAGTTCACTCACCGGATCTCTATATATTGGATGCACAGTTATTTCTTCTCGATTTACAAACATTGCTTCGGCAACAACAGGTCCTAAAAACAGACAAAACAGTCATTTTCTCAATTTACAAACATTGTTTCCAACATTATAAAGACACAGAAAACACCATTCAGTTATTGCCTTTTTTTCTATTATTTGCTTCCTTCTTCAAAAAGAAGCTCAAAAGTAAAAACTACAGTAGTAAAAATAAAATCATAATCAAGAATAAAAATGAGCATATAGCTAAAAAATGAAAGGGACTATAAACGAAGTGATCCATTGATTCGTGCAACAACAAAATCATTCATTTAATTACTTAAAAGTCAAAACAATTAAATTTTACAATATTGTTTACAATTACCAATAAGTAACGAACAAGCAAAAGAGGAAATAGCAAAATCATCCAGCCAAGCCAACAAAAGAACAATTAAATAAATAAATTAAGTGCTGACGGAAGTCGACCTGGTTTGACCACATGGCGATTAGTGAGAATGATGCCCCTTCGCTTATCAACGACAAAACCAGTAGCATAACTAGTACCGGCAGGCTCGGTATCAAAAGCACGGCAAGCAGTAGTACGGAGGACGAGGACAGCTGGAACAACTTTATTGAGAGCATTCCGCCAATCATCGGCAGTAGCGAGGTTCTCTCTGAGCGGAGGATCGATGTCCATGGAAAGCTTTTCCTTGATCGTTGATTCTAATCCCATGGCTGTCTCCGACCCTAACCTCTCCAATGGATCTCCCATCTAATGTTAGGGCTCCGAATTCAGAGAATTATTGAAAGCTAATTTTTGTTATGCCATTGTTTTTGAGGGGTTTAAATCAGAAATATTATTTTGATAAATTATAGGGTTAAGTACACAAATGGTCTCCCAACTATAGGTATTGTTTTATTAAGTCCCTAAACTACTAAAGGTTAGAAAATGGTCCTTTAACTATAGAGTGTTATTTTGTTGAGTCCCTCAACTATTAAAAGTTACAAAATTATCATCCGCCTATTCATTATGTTCCAAAATCGTCTTGTTCTATTAAAAAAAGTGGTGATATTCTCAGTTGAATGTTAACCTACTGACTGTGATATGATAAAATATGATCTCAAAATCTCAAACAACTATCATATATTAGTCATCATGTTAACGTCTAACTTAGACAAGTTTGAAATATATGAATAGTCGAATGACGATATTGTAACTTTTAATAGTTTAAGGACTTAATAAAGTATTATTCTATAGTTGGAGGATTATTTTGTAGTTTTTAAAAGTCGATGGACTTAATAAAGCAGTACCATATAGTCGATAGACCATTCGTGTTCGTTACCTAAATTTTAATATGTTTTAAATTTTTATTAAAATAATAATTTGTTTCCACATCTAATTTCATTTAAATAAAAATTTGTTTTTATTTATTAAGGTATCGACTTCGAACACTAAAAATGCATCAATAATAAATAATTGAGAGCTATTTTTAAATATATATTACCATGTACGTAATCAAAATTAACCAATAAAATATAAAAAAATGAATATCGTCAAGAAATATACATTCGACAATTTATTCATAAAGAGAAAATGCTTAACTGAAAAAAAAAGTATGGTACTTTTAGATGGATTGCAATAATTGAATCCTAAATCTTAAACTTTAAACGATTATTTTTTAATATTTTTTTAATAATGGTAACTGAATTTTATTAATAATAGAATGAATAAATTACAATTTATCAAAATATAAAGAGAAAATTAGAGATAATAATCACTAAAAATACTCGTATAAAAGAAACAATTAAAACTAAAGTTACGAAATCAAAACTCAATAATCTTCGTAAAAACTCTTTTTCTCTATCAAACGAGACACTTGACGAAGTAATAAAGGAATGGAGAACGAATTAAATAATTTGACGGATTATTTTGCTACACAATCTTATTACAACGACAAACAATATTTTACAAAAGAGTAGATCTTACTATATTTGACCATCTTTTACTTTAAATTCTTAGTATTTATGTATATCTATAATTATTTGATTATAAAAAAAATACTTACACAATGAAAATTTTACTTAAACTATTTTTTATTCCTAGTCGACGTACAGTGATAGAAATGAAGTCATGTAACTAATTAAAGATGTCGACAAACTCCGTACGTATAAATTACTTTCTTAGGGATTGTTTGTTTGGCTCTGAATAGAATTATTCAGCAACGCGTTTGTTTCGCAACTCTGAATGATTCAGTGCTGACTGATTCAGCACAGAAGTACATTCTGAATTATTCATAGCCATTATCAAACTGCATGTCACATTCGAAGCTAATTCATTCAGAATCTCTAAATTATTCAATATTTGAATCATTCCGTGCTTAATCATTATGAAGTAAACAAACGCCCCTTAAATAATAGTATAGCATGAATGGCTTCTCTTGCTTGAGAAATATTAAGCGCTTTCCCACCTTGAACGGGCCAAAACTCATTTGTTGCCAATACCTTGACTTGCAATTGAAGAATCCTACAAACACGGATGAATCGAGGGTAGGCTTAATTAAAATTTTTAAATTCATATATTTTAGATATTTTTATTTTTATTAAAAATATTTTTATACTCTAGAATTTTATAAATACATCATCTTTTAAAATTTTATAAATTTTACCCTAACATAAAATTTTAGGTAATCGCTAAATGAAAACCACGTAACTGAACACTGAGAGCAATTTTCAATCACTGATAAATCCCAGCAATGGTAAGAAAGTAATACCTAACAAAAACTAACCGTGACGACTTGAGAGATCAACAGAGTTGGCCAACTACTAAAAACAAAGAACCGGAGACCCTGATTCGCCACGGCCTTTACTTATTGTTTAGAGGTTTTGAAATTAATCACCTAATTTGTTCGAACTTGGAGAAATGGGCATGACCAACAAGTAACTAAATTGCCTGCAGACTTGCTATAAATCCAAGCCAACCACCAACGAATTCCGAAGCATTCGAAAAACGATCAGTTTCAGTAAGATGGCAAAGCGGTGTCCGGTTTTCGTAGCAGTAGTCGTAATCGTTTCAGTATTAGGAGCTTTAGTCTCAGCTGGAACTGCTGCATCAACGGTCATATTTGTCTTTGGTGATTCGTTAGCAGAAGTTGGAAACAACAATCATCTGCAGTATTCGTTAGTGAGGTCTGATTATCCATGGTACGGCATCGATTTTACCGGCAGGAAAGCTACGGACTGTTCACCAACGGAAGAACCATAGGTGATATCCTATGTACTTGTCGATTTAATCTTTGATTTTTGGAAATTATTGAGTCTTCTGTTACATGACATTATTTTGTTGTGCTTTGTAGCTGAAAAGCTTGGGGTTTCATCACCACCACCTTACCTTTCCCTGTCACAAAATGATGATGCAATCCTCCAAGGGTTAATTATGCTTCCGGTGGAGCTGGAATGAAACCGGCCAATATTTCGTAATTTCTCTCTGGTTTTTGTTCGATATCGTCTCGTTTAAATCGATCTAGAATTGATTCTATTCTCTTTGTGTTTGCAGATACAGAGATTGACATTTGACGATCAGATAAATTACTTTAAAAAGGCCAAAGAAAGAATCCGGGCTAAAATTGGTGAAGCTGTAGCAAACAAGCTTTGCAATGAGGCCACCTACTTCGTCGGAATAGGTAAAGCTCTGCCCTTTGTCGGATATTTCGAGCCGAATAGGATGCCTTTGACACACTTGATTTTGTTTTTGATGTTATGCAGGAAGTAATGACTATGTGAACAACTTCTTGCAGCCCTTTCTAGAAGATGGACAACAGTATACACACGATGAATTCGTAGAACTCTTGACGTCGAAGTTGGAGCAACAGTTTTCGGTATGAATAGTCTTTTGTCATGATCCATGACTTCTGTTTTTGAGATAAAGCTTAAACCAACAATGGGGCTGAATAACAGAGGCTTTACTGGCTCGGTGCACGGAGGATATTGTACCACGGGATAGGGCCATTAGGCTGCATTCCGTCTCAGAGAGTAAAATCGAAAACGGGGCAATGCTTGAAGAGAGTGAATGAATGGGTGATGGAGTTTAATTCCAAGGTGCAAAAGCTGATACATACACTAAATAAACGCCTCCTGAGTGCCCAGATGATGTTTGCCGATAATTATTTCTGCCGTTTTCGATTTGATCGACAACCCCAAGGCCTATGGTACAACACATAATCTTCTCTCCGTTATCATTTCCGATACGTTAAAACGAACACGTCGTGTTGCAATGTCGATATGAGCATCGGCGGCTTATGCTTGCCAAACTCCAAGTTGTGCAACAAACGCAAAGATTATGTGTTCTGAGATGCCTTCCAACCATCGGATGCAGCAAATGAAGTGCTGTCTCAGAAGCTTGTCGACTCATTACCGTCTTCGGCTTGTGCTCCTCCTTCGCTTCCACCGACGCCGCACTGATTCCTTTCTCGGTACAATGTTCAGAGGAGACTGCACCATTCCGGAACCAAAGCCAAGACATGTAGCACACATGATGTACTATTGTCTAAAGATTTTTTTTTTTATTAAGCTAAGGTGATTGCAAAATAATATATATATTCTAAATACTTTCAATCATTTGGCGACAATTAACGCTCAATCATCCTACTGCAACTGCTGGTGCTCGAACACGTAACCTCTAAAAATAACAATAATTCGTTTGACCACTGAAGTAAGTTGTTCCATACATCATTTTCTAAACCCACTTTATAAACATATAGGTGAGGATTTTCATAATTTATATATATAAACATAATGTTTAAAAGTAGTTCCTAATAGTATTAAAAAAAATGTAGTTCTTAACATTTAGTTAAATACTTATTTCATTTTTTATTTTTTTAATATTTTAATAGTCAAAAATTTAATTTTAAAATTCTAAATCATAAATCCTGATCTATAACATAGTATATCATTTTTCATATATCATCATTATGTCTAGAAACTTTAGCATTAATAGGTCCAGATTAGTGTGAGGGAGCAAAAGAAAAAGAAACTAAAAAGGAAATGTTTATTGATTACTTTGTGTGTGCGCGAGCATATATATATATATATATATCGAGCTTAAATAAATAAAGTTATATTTGTACTATAAATAAATTGAATACATATTTATTCATATTTATTCATTTGTTAAATAAACATAAAAAATTGTTTATATTCGTTTATTTAGTTTAATAAGTGAACGTTATGCAAACGATTCATAAATAATTCGTCAAAGGCTCTGATCACTTACACTCTTATTTATATAATCTTTTTAATATAGGATAAATTACAAAATTCCTCATTAAACTTTATTGTAACACTCTAATCCAATTCGACCAAAAAATTATTGAATTATGATGTCACACGGAATCATGTAATTGACTAACCATTTTCTTTTGAAAATGTTTCATGAAAGTACCATTCATAAAATTCCAATACTGACAAATACAAAATATAAATATTTAATACGGGATCTCCCAACATAAGTCTAAAAAATATATCAATAATTTAAAATACAAAGTTTACGACTCAAGATACAAATAAGGGTCTATGACAGTACATGCCCTTTAAAACTCTCGAAACGTACTCTGAAGAAGTCGAGTCTGGAATCCAAGTATGGCGAAGAGCTCCTAAGCTGGCACCTACTGACCTGCGCATGGAAACACATTCTATACGCTGAGCTCACAAGCTCAGTGCCACCAAAAATAACCAAGCTATACTACATGCATCAAATATATAAGCATGATACAATATAGTCATGACCAATGCAACACTCAAGGAAACAATAAGTATCATAGTGTAGTTCGGGGTCACATAGCATCACGGAACTCACACCACTATTTACTTACAACACTTAAGGAATACCTAAGTCACACAACATCAATGTCTTCTTAACACTCGGATCAAGTTTGGGTCATGAAGCATCGACACTTGCCCGACTAGCCTACTCCTCAAGAGTACTCGAGATGTGTCCGGATCATGTAGTATCGGCACGATATCCAACTAGCATTTTAAGTTCCTAAGCACTAGGTTAAATATATCCTTATATTTTATACACATAAACGCTCACATTGTTAAGTAACTCGAGTGTCCTCGTCGTTTCCTCGACTATCAAACAAGGCTAGTTTTATGTCATTTTTTTTCGTTGCGTTATTAGTCGAGCTTGATAATTATCATTACTTTTTGGATTTAGGGTTTAAATAATTGGGTAAATCAATCAATGGACTAAACTGAACTCATTCAAACATGTTGAGGTCAAAACAACATTTCATTACACTTTAGACCTCTATTGAATGAAATTCCACCTTTTTCTATTGGCAAAACAAGGAAGGGATCGATCCTTTATTTAGAGGGATCAATCATTTTCTCGAGGGATTGATCATTTCTCTCGAGGGATCGATCCATTGCACAACAAAGAGTTTGGGATTGATCCTTTCGGTGAGGGATCGATCCTTTTTGGTAAAGGATCGATCCTTTCCCCTAAGGGATCGATCCTTTTTGGAAAAAATCACTAGTTTGTTGGGACATGCCTATTTGAGTCACCAAGTTCCATACAATTATTTCTAGGGACAAGATGAAAGTTTGGGTGTTATAATATCACTACCTATATTTAAAATACACAACAAAACCCCTTTAATGTCTTAAACCCATTCCAAGTGTAAACAAAGGCTTATACACACAACATACATCAAAGCTTAACATTTTGATCTACAAGCAGTACGAGAAGGTTAGAAATGTGTTACCTCACTCCTAAAGTTGTAAAAATGACCACAAAATCACCCACGCACTTCCTTCTCCTTGCCTTTGCCCTTAGAGCTTTCACGTTATTCTCTCACTAAGACATAAAAAATGAGTTATAAACTCATTTAAGGATCTAAGAAGGTTGGAAATAGGGTTTTAAGATTCCAAAATGGATTCGGAGTCCTAAGGGGTTCTAGAACTCAAAACCCCACTCAACTCTCACTCAAGTTTCCATGGTCAAACTATCAAGTTAAGAGCTTAAAATGAAGCTCTTGGAGAGGTGATTTCATATCTTACCTTCACAATTTCAGAGTGGAGATGTTGAGCAACAAGTTCCTACCTTTGACTTGGGCTCAAGGAGAAAAATGAGAGGGTTTAAAAGGGAGGAAGAAGACAAGGTGGAAGATGAAGACAAAGGAAATTAAAAGGATGAATGAGAGAGTGGTCGATCGCATCACCAACCTTAATTGATATTCAACCTTTGAAATAGTTTAGGGTTAATTGCACTCCTAGTCCTTCTCTTATGTTACTCACTCAAAACACCCTTTTTAAGCTTTGTTGGACTCAAGCCCTAACCAAAACTTAACAATCGACTAGCCTAACACTCTTGAATAGTTCCTTAGCCCATTCACAACTCATTTGAGTTTTACCCAAAACTACTAACCAAAAACCGGGGTGTTACATTTACTCTCCCTTATTTTACTCATTATACTTTCAATTTGCTCCTGTTTTGATCACTCTGAATTATTTTATTATTATTTCATAAGAGGTGACATTTATTATTATTATTATTTAATATACAATAATTTAAAAATATAAAATAAAAAAGAAGGTGGCCGGACACCACCGCTAATCGCTGTCGACCGTCGTAGATAGTAGTCGTTTGATCCTATATTTCATGGGTCGCTTAACCTTGGCACACTGAGTCCAAATTCGACCTTCATTTTGTCAGAACTTACTCTGAAGTCCACAAAATGGAGATCGAAATAGAGGAAGCCAAAATGTTTCATTTGAGATTCACAAGTTTTGGGGCATTTTCTGATGAATCAAACACTATATTTAGACTCAGGGATCGAAAGGAATCGACCCATGAAATTTGGGACCGATCAATCACCATCTACGGCAGTCGACGGTAGCATCTGACCACTTTCTATTTTTATTTTATATTTTAAATTATTTTTATATTAAATAATACACCATACAAAAATAATAATAAAATAATTTAGAGTGATCAAAAGATGAACAATTCAAAAGGTTTCTCTTCATTCTCCATGCATAAAAGGTTTCTCATCTGGGATTTGGAGCCTGGAGAGAGCAGTTCAATCCTTTGAATAAGCAAAGCCGACAGTGATGATGATATTTTGTCAATGGAGTCTTGAGACCTCTTTGTCGATTTAAGGAGCTTCATGGAATAAATGGTGGAAGCTAACGAGTTGAAAGACTGGGAAAAGCTTGAAGTGCTTTTGTGTCGGTATGAAAGCAAATGGAAAAAACCAACCATGGCTACTTCGTTGCTGCCTTTGTTGATTTACTTGTGAAACTCGACTGGATTACTCCTTTATCTTTCTACACTTCAGCTTCCTCGTCATGTTCATCATCATCTAATTTTCAATTCCATTCCATTCCCATTTTCAAATTTCATGAATGAAATCCCACTTCTATTCCCATTTCCAATTTTTATGTTTATTCATTCCAAAAGAAAAATTCATGTTTATCTGCTAGGATTTGGGGTTAGGGTTTCGTATAGGATGTTTTTCTAATTAATTTTTATTTTATTAAATAAATCTTATATAGCATCTTATGTGGCTGAGTTTTAATATTAAAATAAGTCACGTCAACGAGATGCTAGTGATATAACGGTAGAGTGACAAAAATATTTAATATAAAAGTTTAGTGAGTAATTTGAAAATTTTGAAAGTATTGTGAGTAAAATAGGAATAGTATGAAATTTTAAATGTCAAATTTGTAGTTTACCCTAAATAAAATAAGAAAACGAGTAAAATTAGGCGAGGAAAGTTGTATTTACCCTTTAATACAAGGTAAAGTACGTCGAAAATGAATCATTTTGGCGTGGGCATTGCGATTTTAGAAACAATAAAACTACGATCTCCTACGACCACGTCTACTGAAATCACTCCAAAATGTACTCGACTTTAATCTTACATAGATTAACGAGAAGCTGACACCTGGCAATAAATTCAGCTCCATCAAGTCACCGTCAAACAGACAGTTGCGGTTGGTAGGAAATTATCAAGTAATCATAGGTTATTTACTTCGCTATGACTTTTCCATCTTTTATTTCTTCTCTATCTCTCGTATATATTTTAAGATAAAATATATTAGATATAGTTACATTATATTTAAATAATCTTTTAACTAAATTTTAAGAAAATATAATATGATTATTAAATTAATATAAAACGATCACTATAAAGTTACAATAAGTGTAAAAAGTTTGTATAATAATTTATTAAATTTAATAATTATTTTATATATTTTTTAAAAAAGTTTAATGATCATAATTCAGTCAAATCTAATAAGTATATTTTACCTTATATTTTAACGGTTTCTATTTATTTTCTGTATAAAATAACTAAACTAATAGTGTAACTAATGATAATATTTATATAATGATTCTCGCTGATTATTTCAACTTTGATGATATCATACTTTGTTGTGTTTTCTTCTCGTAAATAAGATATATATGGAGATTTCCAGCTCTTAGCTATTAATTTACATTTTCTTCAATTTTCCATATGTTAATTTTTAATATAATTGTTGGAATCATTCCATGAAAGTTTTTAAATATTATCAACATGCAAGGACATAACACACACACATATGACAACAAAAACATCATATTCAATTAGTTCACATACATCTGATTGAAAAACAGGGTGGTCTCGAATATTTTCGAGATCCTGAGCAAAAACTAAAAAAAAAAGTCTTTATAGAACGAAAATATATTTTATTACTTTGAATAATTAATTTAATATTACATTAATAATCATAAAAATTATTAAATTTTGTCGAACATTATTTTCATTATTTTGTTAAGAAAATACCTTAAATATAACTAAGAGAAAAAAAATTGAATGTGGGTATGAATTACGATATGGAGCTTGATTTTGAACAATAAATTTAAAAGTAAAGAATAACATATATTTTATCGTTAGGTTGATGTTAGAGAAGACTAAGAGTTAAAAATAATAATTGGTAAATTGAAGATTGAGATTTGTATAAAAATGATTATAATTAATTTAAAATTAAATGAACTAATGAGAGAGATAGAGAAAGTGATGAGAAATTGAGAATTTTATGAAATTAAAAAACTAGGGCCCTCTATTATAAAGATAGAAAGTGAGTTTGAAAAAACTTAGGGCCTCAATTATAAAGGTAAAAAGTGAGATTAAAAATTAACGGCTTCAATTATAAAGGTAGAAAGTGAGATTGAAAAAACTTAGAGGCCTCAATCATAATGGTAAAAAATGTGATTAAAAAAATTAGAGGCCTCAATTATAAAGGTAAAAAGTGTGATTAAAAAATTAGAGGCATCAATTACAAAGATAAAAAGTGAGATTGAAAAATTAAGGGCATCGATTAGAAAGGTAAAAGATAGAATTGAAAAAAATAAAGACTTTAATTATAAAGATAAAAGACAAGATTAAAAAAAAACTCAATTATAAAGGTTAAAGAAATAGATTTTAAAAATTAAAACCCTAATTATAAAGAAAAAAATAAGGGTCCTAATTACAAATATGAAAAAAAATGTGGGCCTGAACAATCGCTCAGGCGCTCCATACTAGCCGGCTTTGTTGACAAAGAAGCTATGTAGTTGAGATATTTATATGTACTGACGATTGGACAAAATGTCAGCGTCACTATAAATCTTCGTTTTTTGCTAACACGACAAAGCTATCTTCTCTACTATTGGTTGCCAATTACTAAAGCCAAAGTGTGTCAATTAAAAACAAATTTAATTAAAAGTTTACATTGTTACTTAGGCCACTCTAGCCCTCATCTCTATTCTACAATTTTCTCTATCTCTACTTTAGAAATGAAATAATAATTCATCTTTAGTATTATCTCTATATTATCAACAATTCTACTTTATTCATAATATTTAATTATTATAATATTGATTTATAATATAAAATAAAACATATACATTTCTAAAAAAATATCAAGATAAAAAGTATAAATAAAATATTCATAAATAACATTGTGAAAATACAAATAAATAAGAAAATTACAATTAATAATAATAATGTGAAAAACATAAATTACATAATTATTTATTATTTGAGTTTTATCAGTATTTTCTATGTTTTTATGTTTGTTGTAGTTTTTATGTTTCAAGAAATTAATATGTTTATTTATCTAATTTAAATATATTTTTATCTATATTGCAATTTAATCAACTTGAATATATTATATTATGTTTAATTTTTATTTTATTGTGAAGAAATTACAATTAAAAAGATAAAAGATATAATAAGATAAAATAATTTAAAAAAATGAAATTAAAAAGAAAAAAAATAAAAAATCATGAATTTTTTTGTATAGTTGCTACATGTAGCGTTACATGTAGTGTCCAGCTCCAATTGCTCTTCAGAGTAGAGATGCATCTAGCGTAGGGCTAGAGACTCTACAGTGCTTCTCCAACTCCACTCCAACGCAACACTGGAGTTGCTCAAAATGCACCTTCAATTTGGGGGGGAAATATAATACTATTGTTAGTAGAATATGTATTCTAGTTATGTTTGAGAAAAATTACAATCTTTTAGATAATGTTGTGTAAAAAAATGATTTAAGTATAACGTGGAAAATTTATTTTCTTAATTAGTATATTTATTACTATATCAATAGAAAAATCTGAAGAATACATGACGCTTTTGGAAAGACGTGGAGAACATCTAACGTTTTTAAGAAGCATTTTCGGGAATCTCCGTTACATAGATAGTTTAGTAAAACTGTACACGAGGATTTTAGGATGCAATTAAATTCTAAGATATATATATTAAGTTATAAAATAGATGAAATTCTATTTATTTGCGCTCTTTGTATTATCTATCTTTATAATGGATCATTTTTATTTTATCTATAATATAGATAAAACTAAATCGTGTTAAATTTCGTCTTTTATATACAATTTATTTTATGTTGATCTTCTATTATTTGTTTCTATAAATTTCTAACATAAATTAAGTTATGTATTTATACAGTAGGGATAACTTATTATTATTATTATTATTATTATAATTACAAGTGTTATTTTTATCTTACAATAATTTGAGTAGTTGCTACTAGCTTACCCCTGATATGAAGCGGGTTTAACGAGGCCAACCTTCTTATAATTTTTTTGAGTAGTTGTCATTATCAGAAACACTTATAATGAAAATAATAAATAATATTGACCACTATTATTTGGTTTTATTTTGGTCACTCACCGTATTTTGGCCGCTCACAGTTAAAAAATTAACATAACTGTTGACATATAATTTTTTATTTTTCAACGACGACATGACATTACCTTATATTGATACTTCAGAATCACCATTAATTTATTAACAATAGGTGACAATAATGAAATTAAAACTAAATATTAAGTATAATTTTAAAAAATAAATAATTTACTGACCAAAACAGAATAAAGGTGATAATTGGAGTACTAAACCATTAGTTTAGGTTATTTTTTTATAATGGTTTTAGCTTATTATTTCATCTTTAATTATGATCCCACCGTTACGTTTTCTTCTCTGATTTTTATTAAATAAGATAAAAGTATGGAGATTTTCAACTCTCACTTAGCTATTAGTTTATACTAATCAATTTTAATAAGTCAATTTTTAATTTAATTGTTGGACTGTAGATTATTTCAATTTCAGAATAAGTGGAAATAGTTGGTAGGATTCGATTAAGTCAATTGGAATCTTTACATGGAAATTTTAAAAAATTATCAATATGCAAGGATATAACATAAAAAATTATATATTAAACAAATAAAAATAGAAACAATACGTGCATGGAACATTAAAAAAATCAGATTCAATCAGTTCACATACACGAGGTTGACGAACAAGCTGTGCAGTTGAGATATTTATATGTGGTGACGATTGGGCCAAATGCAACTTAAACTATAGATTTTAGGTTTTCGTTAACAAAAGTTAATACATCTTAATTTTTTTAGTTTTTTATGTTACATAAATTATAATTATGTCAACGAGTGATGGTACAAGTGGTTGAGATTCAGAAATTTGAGCTTATAAGGTCAAGTTCGAATCCTACCACCGTCACTCTTACCGGACAATATGTAAATTCTTACGTACAAAAATTTTAGGTCAATGGTGGCTCCCTCAGTCCATGATCAAGACATACCTAAGACCTAATTGAGATTTACATAGGAATTTATAGATTGTCCACCAAGAGTGACGCTGGTAGAATTCGAACTTAGCAATTTATTTGTGCCAACACTCGTTGACATATAAATTTAATTCTAAATAATATTAATAATTACTATAAAAAATTAACTTTAAATCCAAAAACATTTTGTAAATTAACTCAAACAATAAAATTATAATAGACGTCGAATTATAATGATTTCTGATATGTAAATTAGTACTACTACTAATAATATCTATACAAAATAAAGAGGATAATTAAAATTTCTAATTACATAAAATTTGATTTTATATAAATCAAGTTCCTTCTCATTTCTTCCCTTTTTTTTCTTTTCCTTTTCTATGTAATTTGTGTTATTTTCTATAAATCAAATCAATTTTTTTTAATTTTGTTTAGTCGGTAGTTACATCGGTTTTGATGTTGATTACCGAATGCAGTTTATCTTTTCTATTTGTATTTTTAGTTTTGTTAATAAAAATAAGTATGTCTTTGTGACACGTTTATCTCTGTCTTTTGATAGTTTTTAGTAGTTTGACCGTTATGTTCGTTTATATTTTTTTCTCAAGATTGGATTTGACATCGTCACGACTGATCAAGATTGTGTTTATTTGTTATCATGCATATCTTCCCTACTTTAGACCATCAGATTGATTTGGATACGCGTTTTGCGTTCGTGAATAGTTTTCTCACGTCGCTTAACTCTGAGTTACGATTTGTCAGTGATCTTTCAATACCCTTTTGTGGTTTGTTTTGTCGATGCAATCAGATTTGGTTAGGTTTTTGTTCGCGTTTTGTGATTTTTAACTAATTCACACAATTGACTAGTTTTTGTGTCAATAATTATAAGAAGATGTCTTAATTATAATTTGGTTAAAGTTTACAATTATGTTTGTGAATCTTCATAGCAGTTATGTATATTTTTAATAAAATTAACGGTTTTTTATCAAAAAAAAATTAATACTATTTAAAAATATTTTTTTTAATTAAATAAGATCAAACTGGACCCACAAGACGTTGAATTCTTCTCTTTTATTCATCATATATGTACAAATCGAAAACAAAAGACCACACAAAGGAAAAGAAACTAAACTCGTGGTGATTTTTTCCCACTTATTGTTCTTCACAACTTATTATCCTTTCTCTAATGTTACACCAAATGACTGTCAATCTAAAAATAAAGCCACATTTAAAAGAAAAAGAAATCAAAATCATATATATGTCCAGGAATACTGTAGATCAAAAGGCATTCTCAATGGACACTGAATCTGGGGAGATGAAAATGATTCATCATCATCCCCCCAAACATTGAACTCACCATCATCCCATAATCCGACATTGTCATCGTATCTGCTAGTATTGCAATCAATTGGCCATTCAAAATCCGGGAACTCTAATTCTTTGAGCAGCTTCGAAGAATCGCAGGAAGAAGACGTCGATGGCGGCGCGTAATCAGTGACAGGGACCAAAATCTCATGCGGTTCGATCAACGGAACCTCGTCGGTGCAAAAATCGTCGATGTCGTTCATCGTCATCGTCTCCATTGTGGGATTCAAGGATGTTTGAGACAGGTCCTTGGGATTTTTGTCTATCTTCTGCTCTTGGGGTTCACTTAGTGGATTGTGGGTGAGAGGGTCCATGCCCATTTTCTTTAGTTTCTTCTTGATGTGAGTATTCCAATGATTCTTTATCTCGTTATCGGTTCGTCCAGGGAGATGAGAAGCTATCTTAGACCATCTGCACACACAAATAAATAATCAATTCGAGTCGTTTTTATGATTCATATTCAAAGTTTTCGATATAATTTTATTTAAAAATATTTCAACCTGTTGCCAAGTTGAGCATGGAGATCAATCACCATTTTCTCTTCATACTCAGATAAAAGTCCTCTTTTCAGGTCTGGCCTAAGATAATTTGTCCATCTCAATCTGCAACTTTTCCCACACCTCAACAATCCTGGTGACACGTCCAAAAACAAAAACATCACTGAAAATGGTCATAATGTTCTCCCTGGCGAATAATCTCCTGATTTATAAATAATAGACTAACACTAAAAAAGTTATTGACCTGCCAGCTTAGGAAGAGCCCTCCAGCAACATTGGCCATTGGTGAGGATGAAGCTAATAAGCTTCTGGTCTTCATCAGTGGTCCATGGTCCTTTCTTCAACCCTACTTTGTCACAGCATGGTTTTCTTCCCATATTTTTTTTCAATAATTCCCCAGAAGTATGAATTTTATTCAATTCAATCCCAGTTGAGAATCGATACACATTAAAGGTAGAGAAGAAGAGAAAAATGGACTGTATATAGATCACGGACAGAACACACACTTCAAAGTTCTTGAGGCACAAAAACAAGTTCCCATAATCATATATAACTGAAGGGATTAACCCCACAAGCTTCCGGCCACTAGTTTTATTTTACTTGCTGAAAATGTCGTTATTTTTAGTATTTTCGGGAAAATTGCATCATTAGTCATCAATCTATTGTTTATTTCTTAATTTTAGTCATCAAACTATTGTTTTTAGTAGAGGGACCACTAATACCTTTTTTGCCCTTTTCCCCCCTCATTTTCTTAAGTACGTACTAATTAATTTTTGGTCCAGATCCGTCCAAACCGAAGTTCTTTGTCCAAAATTTACAGGCTGATCTCATGATCTTCTTCCTCAAATTGTTTAATATGTGAGAACGCCGGTTAAAATGAAGAACCAGTCTACATTCAAATACACATGCAACTTTGATGAATTTAAATGCTACTTTTTTATCATTTTAATTTTGGAAGTAAGCAATGTCTAATTTCACATAGTGAAATGGAGAAAAAAAATATCGAAATAAATATCTTGTACATTGAAAGCAAAGTAAGCTATTTATATAACAACATGTTGAGGATGTAATAATGCAATTGGCTGAGGAAGATAAGGTGACTGGTCTCTTAAGCCGCCACTTGAAATGAAAGAACCGGTCTATATTGACATGATTCACAGCTTCGACCGAACTTGAACGAATAAGGTTACGTTTATGTTCATTTCTTTATTTTAGAATATGTTCATGTTTGATTCATGTTCGTTATTTTTGAATATGTTCGTGTTCGATTTGTTTAATATACATAAATATTTTTTTAACGTTCACTAATATGTTCGTTTAGCGCATATGAATATGTTTGTTTATCGTTTGTCAATACGTGATGTTTGTTTAGCTAGTATTCGTTTTAAAAAATGGTGAAATTATATCACTGGTCCTTAAGTTTTTTATGCTACAATTTGAACTCTAAAATTTGTCATGTACTCAATTTAGTTTCTATCTTCAAAAAAAAAAAGGAAAATGAGAATCAGGTAAAGTTTATAAATGAGTTTATAGATGAGACACTAAACGAGTTTCGAAACGAGTTTATTAGTGAACATAAACAAACCTAACACACATCTATTCGTGTTCGTTCGCTTATTAAATGAACATAATTTTTTTTTCATATCCGTTTATTTAGCTTAATAAATGAACAAAACAATTTATAGAATGATCTGTTCATTTACCCCTTAGTTTTAATGGACTTTGGATTTGCAATCTTTCCTGTGATGAGCACCCATGTCATGGGACGTCTCTTCCATTCCACAATGTATTGTTTTCCGCAATTTCCACAGAGAAGATCTGTGAGCAGGACAAAATTAGAATGAAACAATAATGGCAAGGCCACCACATGCCACAGTTTATTTCAATAAGAAACAAGACACAGGTCATCTTTCTTACCAGACAAACAACAACAACAAACAAAGACAGGCCGAAAGCATAAAGTTCTTAGGTAAACCATGCACGTTTAATCCAGGAAAGCTCGCTTTTTTGTTTATGTCAAAACGCAGGCAAATTAAAGGAACAAAATGACATGAAAAAGCATAGTGGGGACTCCGTGCTCTAATATAATTGGTTCATCTGCACCATTGTGCAAGTACAGACAATTTTTAGTGTAAAGATACACGTGTGTGTTGTGTTTTTTATATATATACTATCATTCTATGTTTCTTCATACACAATAGGCCAGTTTCTTGCCTATATACCTCTCTATACAGATTTTAACCTCTTATAATGGATCCTTTCAGACAGTTCTTCAGCCCTGAAGAATGTAGTAGCAGTGAATCCGGGTGGACGAGCACTTGGCTTCTCTGATGGAGGAAGATTACGAATGCAGTGAAGAGAATTATAACAGCAATCGCAATACCAAAGATTATGTCCATGACTGTGAGGGAAACAGTGACGATTCGATGGTATCTGATGCCTCTTCGGCCCCAAGTCACCATCATCATCAGCAGAATAAACAAAAGGATGGTCAAGGTAGTCATGGCAAGTATAATTCTAGCAAGCATTCTACGCGCAAGGAGGCGAAGAAAGAAACAAGAAAAAGTTCTGAAAACAGCAGTAAATCCAAAAAGGGACTCGGCGGTCAAGCCAAGTCTCGAAAGTAGAGTCCGGTCGAGAGCCTGAAACACTTTTTTCTTTCTTTCTTCCCGAGGTCTCTCTTCCAAGAATATATATGTATGACCACAAATTCACAATATGTTGCTTTCTTTGTTTCAGTACTGAGATGATATTTGGTTTGCAATGTGTTTTGATTCCAACAACAGAATGTTATACCTTCGATATCAATGCACAAAAAAGATAACTAAATCTTTAGCATTTAATTTGTTTCGCTAATGAATCAAAACACTGCATTTCGATTTCGGTTATCGGATCAGTCATGGGGTAATAGCTGCAATGACAGACCATTCATGTGTCTGTAAGTGCAAAACCATGAACAAAAAGAGTATGATGTGCTGGAAAGAGGATGTATCCAGAGGGACAAATGACAACTATGAGGATCAAAAGAAGACATTTTTTAATGACAGACCATTTATAACTGATCCTATACCAAGAAATGCAAGTGCAAAAAAATGTAAAATTATATATATATACATACATATATATATATATATATATTATTTTATGAGTCCTAGTAGGCTAATTAAATATGACCTAAAAAGAAACATAAAAAACAGACAGTTCATCCTATATGGAAATGTAAACTTCTATTTTATTGTTATAAGAGCAATAATTCATATGAAAAATGAACCTAAAAAGCTTTTACTTTTGTTCATCTGCGTAAAGAACACTGCTAATAGATAACAGAAATTGAACAAACAGGTTTAGAAATTTGTCACTAATCTACATAACCGAATATGCGAACTGAATGATCCGTTGTTAGTTTCCCTTAACCTACGAGTGATGCAAGAGAAGGCAGTAGCAAAATTAACAAAATCAAAACACGAGTTAGTACGAGAACTGTGAGGACCTGTCGAAAATGTTGATATCTAACAGTGACCCACATCTGGTAAATATCACATTTAAGTGAAAAAGGCAAGCCATCGGCTTGATTCATATTCAAATCTGGAAAAAGCAGTACAACATTCAACACACAAACACTCGAAGTTGGATTTGAGAAGTGAAATTAATAAATTTTTTAAAGAAATAACCATAGTAGTAGCTCTGTGTAGCATAAACTCCAGATCAGATGTTTATTACACCATTGGGAGTTCTGAAGTAGTACCACTAGAGTAAATCTTAATCTTTTAGATTTTTGTGCAATCTTGAACCATTCAGTGTGAAAAGATCCGTCCATATCGACCCTTTCATAAGTATGGGCGCCGAAATAGTCTCGCTGAGCTTGAACCAAATTAACCGGTACTCTTTCCCTCCTATAAGTGTCGAAATAAGCAAGACTGGATGACATGCCCGGAGTGCTAATACCTGAGTTGATAGCAAGACAAACAACTCTTCTCCAAGCAGATTGCCTGTCAATGATTTCCTTTGCAAACTAGGGATCAACAAGAAGGTTTGCAAGTTCAGGATTTCTATCATAAGCCTTCTTGATTCTGTCGAGGAAAATAGCTCGGATAATGCAGCCTCCCTTCCATATCCTAGCCAATTCCCCAACTTCAAGTCCCAACCCTTCTTGATGCTTTTTGTACGAATGAGATTCATGCCCTGAGCATAACTGCAAATCTTGGATGCATAAAGTGCTTGCCTCACATCATCAATTAAGTTTGCCTTGCCCACAACTTGATCAGTCAAGATATCACCAAATCCTCCTGATTTGAAGATTTTGGCGGCTTCGACTCTTTCTTCCTTCAACCCACTAAGGAACCTTGAATCCAAAGAAGCTGCGATTGTTGGAGCCGCAACAGACAAATCTGCAGCTTGTTGTACAGTCCATTTACCGGTACCCTTCATGCCAGTTTTGTCCAAAACCTTATCAACTAAATAACCATCTGCCTAGTCATCCTTAATTCCAAATATATCAGCAATGATTTCAATCAAGAAGCTCAAGAGCTCGCCTTTGTTCCATTCTGAGAAAACACTATGTAGTTATTCATTTGATAATCTCCCGACAGACTTCAGCACATCATAAGCCTGTGCAATCAGCTGCATATCACCGTATTCAATTCCATTATGGATCATCTTGACAAAGTTACCATATCCACCTTTGCCGATGTAAGTCACACATGGACCACTATCTGGAACTTGAGCCGCAACCTTAAGAAGAATGTCTTCAATGTATTTGTAAACCTCAAAGACCCTCCAGGCATTAAAGAGGGACCATTTCGTGCGCCTTCTTCACCACCAGAGACTCCCATCCCGAGGTATAACAAACCAAGTTCCGACATCTCTTTCTCTTGTCTCTCGGTGTTTTCATACCACTCATTGCCACCATCGATGATACAATCGCCTTTCTCCATATATGCAGAAAGAGTCTTGATGGTTTGGTCAACAGGCATGATCGCCACTCTAGGTTTCTGGATTGACTGAATGAAAGATTCAGGATTATGGAAACCGTATACAGGAAGATCTCCTTCCTGCTTAGCTCTTTCGACAGTCTCATCGACTTTAGAGGTAGTTTGGTTATAAACAGAAATGGGGAAGCCTTTCTCAGCAATGTTAAGTGCAAGATTTTGGCCCATAACAGCCAAACCAGCAAGTCCTATTCTCGTAGGTGGAGCCATGTTTCTCCCTGTTAAATTTTGCCAAAATCAATGAGATTCCAAAAGAAAAAGATTTGACAACAAAGAAAAGAACTTTTTATACATATAAACCATCAATGACTAGGTGCAAAACTAAAAGTAATCATGCCTGCGCCGACCTGTGCGATACCAAAACGTTCAAGATAAACTTAACCGGTAAATGGTGAGCCTCACATTATAAAAGCTCTGTTCATCATGTTTTGCCCAATGAAAGAGCTATAAAAAGTTCCAGGTCCATGATAAACCATCAAAATCCTTAACTAAATAAGCTAACTGGAACCTTATATGAACTCTTACATGCAAAATGTACCACTTTGATTCACAATTTAAGATCTGTTAAACACAAACTTTACTGTTTGTATAAAAGAAGAATCAATTAAATGCCCAAAAATGATGGTGTTGGAATTACTTCTAAAGTTAACAGATTCATAGCTAGAATGAAATATAAGTGCTAGCAATTCTTGCGAGTCAAACGCATTCGACACGAAACCGAAATAACTTGTTATAGCAGATTAAGCAAAAATGAATTAAACACTTCTTGTTCAATCAAAGGTATTCGATCTATAACTTACTGTAAGACATTCAAATTGCAAGAGTCAACCAACCGAGAGCAGTCTACAAAATGAGATCAGCTCATGAACGACAAAAAATTTCAAAAAAAGAAATTGAACTATTGCATGCAGAAATTGTTAGCCAAAAGCAATCATGCAGGATCAAACCAACAGATAAAAAAGATTCAAACTTATTGAGATTTCAACATGAGAAAAAGAACCCCAATATTTGAATCTTTCCTTGTTTTGATAGAAAAAGGAACCAGGATGTATCGTGGTACTCAGAATTGAGCAGATATATTGTATAAAAAAGAAGAAAGAAGGAATCAAATTTCAGAGAACCGGTTGGTATTGGTCAAATTTGGCCAATCTCAACTACTTTGGTAGGTGAAACAACCTCCTGCACAGTGGCAATTTACCATTTCACATGGACCCCGCTAATTTAACTCAAAAACTCAAAATTCAATAACTACTTTTCCTTTCAAAGACCTGTAATTTATGTACACAATGATATTATCTGTTTTTTAAGGCAAAACCATGGTTGATGTTCTTTTAAAAGAACTGCAAGATAAATCACTTATTATTGTTGTTTCATTGAATTTTGTATTATAAAAGATATTATTTTAACGTTGATGATATTAGATTCTGATTTTTTTTTTTAATAATTTAAAATAATTATAAGATAAATATTTTTTTTAACTTTTAATCATTGACACCTCGTACATACACTACATACATAATTACCATAACTATTAATGTTTAATTATTAAATAGTTTATTCTTTTATAATCTCCACATTTATAATAATTTTATCCATGAAAATGGCGTTAATTACATAAATTCGTTAGGGATGGCAAAAAAATTCGAACCCGACGGGAAAAACCGAAAATTCAATTAATGGAAAGGGAAAAACCGTTTATGCTAAATGGGATGGGGACGGGACGGAAAAAACCGTTTATGTTAAACAGGGACGGGGACGGGTTTAATAATCCCCGCTTCAATTACCCGCCCCGGTACCCGGCGATAAATATTAAAAATAATTATTATATATATAATATTTAAATTAATTTAATTAAAATATATATATTTATATTTTTAATTTAAATATATATTCCGGCCCGATACCCTTTAAATAACCGTTTATGCTAAACGGGATACCCGTTTCCCTGCGGTTTCCCCCGATTATCCGATGGGGATCCCCGTTTAAATCCCCACAATTTTTTAAGCGAGGACGGATACGGATTTTTTAAACGGGGACGGAGGACCAATACCCGATCCGAACCCGGCCCGTTGCCATCCCTAAAACTCATCCAATATTTTTTGTCCTTAAGTTCCAATGATTTGTTTTGACTAATCTGGATCGATCCGAGTCGCATACTTGATTTTGGTGGGCGAGTCTCTCAGCGAAAATTTTCTACATACACAGAGACTCAAACCTGAGACCTTAAATAATATTAATCTACTTATCACTCGAACTAACCCCGTTAATAACTCGTTGAATATTCTGCAGGCTATAAAACTATCATAATTTAAATATACTAACCCCTACCACTTAAGCGAATCATAATATAACTTGAAAGATGTAAATGTAACTCTTAAAAAAATATCAGAACCCTACGACATTGAAACTTCCTTACAGAAAATCAAGCAACCGCCCTAAACTTAAAACTAGAGCCTAATATTTATCTAACCTTGTATTTCACACTGATGTGTTTGATTATTTAATTGACGGTAACTCTTCAATGATTTTTGCGTTTTTTAAATTAACAACTTCAGTCAAACATGTTCGTAATAATAATTAGGGTTAATTACACAGTGATCTTATATTTTATCTATTTTGGTCACTAATTTCAAAATATAATGTACCTAATTTAAAAGAGAGAGTGAAAAAGGAAGTGGAGTGGGAGCAGTAACCGTGGACTCAGTTTTGAATATTGAAAATAAATAAGAATAGAAAAAAAGTGGCCAATAACGGAAAATGAACAAAGCCCACGCGCTTTCACATTTGCTGAATATTCCAATATATATATATATACCATCCTAACTCATTTACATACAACTCACTCGACAAAAATGAGGGTTAATTACACAGTGATCTTATATTTTATCTATTTTGGTCACTAATTTCAAAATATAATGTACCTAATTTAAAAGAGAGAGTGAAAAAGGAAGTGGAGTGGAGCAGTAACCGGTGGACTCAGTTTGAACTATTGAAAATAAATAAGAATAGAAAAAAAGTGGCCAATAACGGAAAATGAACAAAGCCCACGCGCTTTCACATTTGCTGAATATTCCAATATATATATATATATACCATCCTAACTCATTTACATACAACTCACTCGACAAAAATGGGATATTACAATAAAAAAAGAGGTTTACTTTTAGCAATTCTGGTGGCGGTAGTGATGGTGGCGACCACCGCTCGATGATTTACAGCGGCTGCTTCTGAGGAGGTCGATGGAGCCTTAAATTTGCGTCGGATTAGTGGAGTCGGAAACAACTCGGTTATTTCCCGATGAAGCAAGCGGAGTTAATTTTTTGAACGATCAAAATATATTTGAAGTTCTTGCGGTCACAATATGCGGACGAAATGGTTCGCCCCCAGTGCACGCCACCGGGCAACCGGCCGATAAGACCTCCAAACTGCTACCCGCGCAACCGTGAGTGCAGAGGGTGACGTAATGTTTTCCGGCCAATCATCTCTTATGTTACTATGTTATTACAATAGCACCTGATCGACGTTCAAGATTGTTAGAAATTGTTAGTTCGTGTACTGAAAAAGGATATAATAAAAGAATTACATTATTATTTCCATTTAATCTTAGTTTTAGTTTGACTTTGAAGTATTTTTACTGTGATAATAATTTAAGGGTAAACTACACGGGTGACCACCAACTATAGTCAAAAAGTATTTTAACTACTGATATTTTAATTTGATTAAACATACCAACCAACTATTTAAATGTTTCAATCAAGCCACCTGCCATTAACAGTTAACGGAACAAGTGACGTGATAGTTAAAAACATTTTGGTATAATTACACAATCGGTCCATGTTACTTATATATTCTTTCAATTTGGACATCATTTTAATAAATTAAAATAATCACACGAGTCATAAGAACCAAACCATTGGGCTAAGGCATCCCTTTGATTATCTTTATACAGCAAACAATATATATATTGTAGTTTACTAATTTTTTTCTTTAGATAACAAATAATATAATTAATAAATAAAAATTATTAATATTTTGAAATATGAATATATAAAATATATTAAAATAATACGAACATATTTTTTAAAATATATTAAATTAAAAATACAAATTATATAAAATATATTTTTAATACGAATATAATACAAATATATATTTCAAAATATATTAACTAAAAAATACAAATTATGTAAACTATTTTTTAATACGAATATATAGTTCAAATTCCATATCCTCCTAATATTGGAGGAAAGTAAATCTTTAAATTAAAAATAAATTAAATAAATATAGTCATCCAATCGAATGATGACAATGTATTATTTTAATTATTAAAAAATGATCTTATAAGTAACATTGACTAATGTATAATTATACCAAAATATTTTAACTACCACATCACCTTTCTATTTGATCAAATTGAAACATAGGTGGTCAAATGATTTTGACCATAGTTGGGTGATCACTTGTAACACCCCAACCCGTACCCGACTTGAATACGGGTCCGAGATGTCCATTGACATTTTCAAAACCTTTACTCTTGTAAAAGTACTGAACATTTGAATTTATATTAAGAAAATACAGTCAAATATATTCAATTGTGTGTTGTATAAAAATTTGAGATAAAAACGTTTTTATGAACGGTGGAAATACGATATGAACAGTAATACAGTAACCTGCTACCGTGATTTTCGTAAATTGTACATAACACTCGTAAAAATTTAAAGTTCATTCTTTGCATTGTACTTATATATATATGTTTAAAAGATTACAAAACTCGATCAGAGCATAATACCTAATTACCTACTTTAATTACATGCCAACCTATTTATCATAATAATACATACTGTATTTACTTCTGATCTGGTCTTTGGGCAGAGATATGTTGTTACTTTGAACTTAGCTTTGATCCTTCTGCTTCTCAGTACCTACGTGTAAATCACTTACACGCTAAGTCAAGACTTAGTGAAGCAAAAACATAATAACAATAATGCATTTCTCATAAATATAAACATTCAATCTATGAATCAATCGAGTCGCTATAATTCAGTATACATGATAACCTGAGATAATATAATACTTTTAGTACCTCTTTATCGTATAACTACATATATCGAACATTTCTCTACATACCATGGAAACATATACTACTTCACAACAAAACATACCTAGTCCATTTACTCTCTGTAAAGACCATGTATTAGCCCATGTATACTTTTGAGAACTCAAGGTATGTGAGTACATTGAGGTTGTGCACCACTATGCTGTCACAACAGCTCGACAATGTCCCGAAGGACCAGTCCATAGATTCCGAAGAACCTAGGTAACAGTCCATATGTCCCGAAGAACATAGGTAACAGTCCATATGTCCCGAAGAACATAGGTAAACAGTCCATATGTCCCGAAGAACTAGGTAAACAGTCCATGTCCCGAAGAACATAGGTAACCCGACCCTTGGCATGCCAACTATACCCCTAGCTCTCATATCACATAACATGGGCATTATCATTATGACCGTTCACATTACTTATTCATATTCTTACTCTTATAAACACATACCGTTTCTTTTCAGTCACGTATCACATATACGTGTAATCCTTGATCTCATAATCACATGTTCCTTCTCTTCTTATCACATACCAAATGTATGTGTAAACAATATCTAATATCATATGTTGCATTTTCATGTAAGCATGTAAATCATGTACATATAAACATAACATCCATTTCTATGTACTAATGCATACAGAGTAATCACATAACATTATATAAGTTACTTCTTACCATAGTAACTCTATCATTGACTCATCGCAAGCCAATGTTTGATCAATCACATAAGTACAATTTAAATTGCACTCACCTTAGCCTTGCTTTGATTCGATTATTCCAGAACTTGTTTAGGCTCAATATCTACATAAATATCATTTCAAAACTATCAGAAGCCAAACTTTAAACTTGATGTTAAACTTAACCGGTTTAATAAATTGAATTTGAATTTTTATTTAGGGGGGAATCGATACCCCCCCAGGGAATCGGTACCCCCTTAACATTCTGGAAATTTTTTCGTTCAAGAAGGGGAATCGATTCCCATTCATAGGGTATCGGTTCCCTCTACCCAGAAATTGCATTCTAAGCTCGAAAATCATCAATTTTCACTCAAACCTTCCTATTTTACTTCCTTTAATACTCCTAACTTTAATACACATACTTAAACTTATTCTATTCCATAATCACTCTTAACTTCAAATCTAGTATTCCATGTAATTACAAAAATTCTACTAGTTTGCAACATGTTCAAATTCCTATTCTAACACTTCCTAACCCTTAATTAACTTGATTACAAGTCAAATTCAACTTTCAATTCTCAATATACACTTTATTTCAATATTTCATTCCAAAACTCCTAATCTTTAAATCCTCAAACTCTTCATTTTGTTGTTTTAAAGCAAATTAATCCTTCCTTAATTACTTAGCATCTAATAATCAAAACTAAACTTAAATTTCAGCACATAATCAACTCAAGAGACAACTTACCTTTTGCTTGGCTTCACAGTGAAGAGAAAAAAATGAAGAAGGAAAAGAGAGAAGAGATTTTTCTGGAAAATCTCCATCCTTATCCATATATATATATCATTTAATTATATTTCAAGTCTAATGACCAATTTGCCCTTTAACTCTTTAGATAATTACAATAAACTTTTAGGAAATATTTCTGACAAATCATTAAACTATTAAACTATTATACTTTAATCACCATATTATGAATTTTACAATTTTGGTCACTTACCCGTATTTTGGGATGTTACAAATCTTCCCCCCTTAGAAAATTCGTCCTCGAATTTTCCTTACACCAGGAGATAAGATATTGTCTACACATCTCCAATGCATTTTACTTTAACCTTTCTTAAAATCCATATAATGTAACTCATTATATAGACAGTAACCTCTAGTCTCATCACTCCATACCAATAATCCATCTATAATGTAAATCACTGACGTACATTCTTAAACTTTCCTATAACAATATTCTGCATCATTCGATCTTTTAATATTCTCCTTATAAGAATCATCCCTCTATACCATATTTATCAATGCAGCAAAGAAACTATTCTATTTCGAACGATATAAATTCTCTAACATTATACTACTGGTTTATTTCCAATCTTACTTCAAATTCATTGAATAACAATTCATCAATTTAGTAAGAAATTAAATTCTCCGAATTATAATGGGACACTTTCAATATATCTTACTTATCCACACACTGTACCCTAATATTTGTCACTGTCATATTACTATAAATAACTTCTAATTGAATTCTCAATTCTTTCACCAATTTACTACTAATATATAAACATGCAAGCCTAAATCAATCATTATCGTAATGTATTTATTTCACACTAGAAAGATACCTGCTATATCTCCGGATCATCAAAATCTTCATGGTATTGATATTATACATTCGAGCAGTGGAGCGTATTTCTTGTTGAGTAGAGATTCAGATTGGCTCCTACCTCTTCTCTCCTCTTCCCTCTCCCAGGTATCATAACAGATCGTTCCGACTGTACTGGTTCTCCTTTCCCCAATGGGCAATCTCTCACAAAATGTCCCATTTCACATCGGAAACAAGCTCCGGATTCTACCCTACATTCCACCATGATTTTCCACAAGTCTGACAATGTCTCTGTTGGGTTCTGTCCTCACCAAATCCTACTGATTGGGTCTGTCTAACTTTCCCCTGATTTGATTCTCTAACGGAGGATTCTACCCTCCAGACCTTGCCTGAGACTGAGTACCAGAATCTCTACCCCTCTTGGGTGGTGCAGAACTCGATAAAGCCCCAGTTCTTTTAGATGATTGGGTTCTTGATCCCCAAACCTTTCATTCTGAGCTCTCTCTAGAGCTTAGCACGATTTACTATTTCTTGAAATGAGGACAAGTTCAATACTATTAGCATTTCTTTCAACCTTGGGTGCAAGCCCTCTACAAACCATCACACACATCCTTCTCTGTTGGAATCAACTCAGCCGCAAAACGACTTAACTATTAAACTCGCACTCGTACTCATACACTGTGGATTCATCTGTTTCAGATTCAAAAATTCTTGCTTCATTTGACGGATAAATGATCCCCTATATACTTATGCTTAAATTCTTCTAAGAACAAAGACCATGTCACTTGATCATTGGTCATTCTCAAAGTGACATTTGTCCACCAAATTCTCGCTTGCCCACGAAGCAAGGAGACCACTCCATCTAACTTCTCTACATTAGAACAGCGGAGTCCATCTAACATAATTTTTACATCATTAAGCCAAAGGTCCGCAGCAACAGGACCTTCTTCGGCTTCACCTTTAAACTCTGTAGCTCCTAAACCCTTCAACTCCTTTGCAACATTCATTCTTGGAGTTGAAGTAACAGGAGGTTGATAACGCGTCAATACCGCATCTAATGTTCTAAAGAACACATCTTGATCAGTTACAGGCACTCCAGAAGGTGTCTGTTCTTCACCTTGCCTGGCCAGGGCAGGTGAATTACTGCTCTCAGCGGGCCGATCATCTCCCGCTTGACTTCTATAACTATCATGTCCGGACATCTATTAAGAATAAACATATCGTTCTATTAGCAAAACAACTACTCATTATATACCAGATCAGAAGTTTTCACTATTTTGTTGGCATGTATACATTATAAGACACCCTAGACTCTTGTTTATGCCGAGAATCGGCTAAACCGTAGCTCTGATACCATTAAATGTAAACACCCCAACCCGTACCCGACTTGAATACGGGTCCGAGATGTCACATTGACATTTTCAAACCTTTACTCTTGTAAAAGTACTGAACATTTGAATTTATATTAAGAAAATACAGTCAAATATTATTCAATTGTGTGTTGTATAAAAATTTGAGATAAAAACGTTTTATGAACGGGTGAAATACGATATGAACGTAATACAGTAACCTGCTACCGTGATTTTTCGTAAATTGTACATAACACTCGTAAAAATTTAACAGTTCATTTCTTTGCATTGTACTTATATATATATATGTTTAAAAGATTACAAAACTCGATCAGAGCATAATACCTAATTACCTACTTTAATTACATGCCAACCTATTTATCATAATAATACATACTGTGTAATTTACTTCTGATCTGGTCTTTGGGCAGAGATATGTTGTTACTTTGAACTTAGCTTTGATCCTTCTGCTTCTCAGTACCTACGTGTAAATCACTTACACGCTAAGTCATAGACTTAGTGAAGCAAAAACATAATAACAATAATGCATTTCTCATAAATATAAACATTCAATCTATGAATTCAATCGAGTCGCATATAATTCAGTATACATGATAACCTGAGATAATATAAATACTTTAGTACCTCTTTATCGTATAACTACATATATCGAACATTTCTCTACATACCATGGAACACATATACTACTTCACAACAAAACATACCTAGTCCATTTACTCTCTGTAAAGACCATGTATTAGCCCATGTATACTTTTGAGAACTCAAGGTATGTGAGTACATTGAGGTTGTGCACCACTATGTGTCACAACAGCTCGATCAATGTCCCGAAGGACCAGTCCATAGATTCCGAAGAACCTAGGTAAACAGTCCTATGTCCCGAAGAACATAGGTAAACAGTCCATATGTCCCGAAGAACATAGGTAAACAGTCCATATGTCCCGAAGAACATAGGTAAACAGTCCATATGTCCCGAAGAACATAGGTAACCCTCGACCCTTGGCATGCCAACTATACCCCTAGCTCTCATATCACATAACATGGGCATTATCATTTATGACCGTTCACATTACTTATTCATATTCTTACTCTTATAAACACATACCGTTTCTTTTCAGTCACGTATCACATATACGTGTAATCCTTGATCTCATAATCACATGTTCCTTCTCTTCTTATCACATACCAAATGTATGTGTAAACACATATCTAATATCATATGTTGCATTTTCATGTAAGCATGTAAATCATGTAACATATAAACATAACATCCATTTCTATGTACTAATGCATACAGAGTAATCACATAACATTATATAAGTTGCTTCTTACCATAGTAACTCTATCATTGACTCATCGCAAGCCAATGTTTGATCAATCACATAAGTACAATTTAAATTGCACTCACCTTAGCCTTGCTTTGATTCGATTATTCCGGAACTTGTTTAGGCTCAATATCTACATAAATATATCATTTCAAAACAACTATCAGAAGCCTAAACTTTAAACTTGATGTTAATAACTTAAACCGGTTTAATAAATTGAATTCTGAATTTTTATTTAGGGGGGAATCGATACCCCCCCCAGGGGAATCGGTACCCCCTTAACATTCTGGAAATTTTTTCGTTCAAGAAGGGGAATCGATTCCCATTCATAGGGTATCGGTTCCCTCTACCCAGAAATTGCATTCTAAGCACGAAAATCATCAATTTTCAACTCAAACCTTCCTATTTTACTTCCTTTAATACTCCTAACTTTAATACACATACTTAAACTTATTTCTATTCCATAATCACTTCTTTAACTTCAAATCTAGTCATTCCTATGTAATTACAAAAATTCTACTAGTTTTGCAACATGTTCAAATTCCTATTCTAACACTTCCTATCCCTTAATTAACTTGATTACAAGTCAAATTCAACTTTCAATTCTCAATATACACTTTATTTCAATATTTCATTCCAAAACTCCTAATCTTTAAATCCTCATAAACTCTTCATTTTGTTGTTTTAAAGCAAATTAATCCTTCCTTAATCTTACTTAGCATCTAATAATCAAAACTAAACTTAAATTTCAGCACATAATCAACTCAAGAGACAACTTACCTTTTGCTTGGCTTCACACGTGAAGAGAAAAAAATGAAGAAGGAAAAGAGAGAAGAGATTTTTCTGGAAAAATCTCCATCCTTATCCATATATATATATCATTTAATTATATTTTCAAGTCTAATGACCAATTTGCCCTTTAACTCTTTAGATAATTACAATAAACTTTTAGGAAATATTTCTGACAAATCATTAAACTATTAAACTATTATACTTTAATCACCATATTATGAAATTTTACAATTTTGGTCACTTACCCGTATTTTGGGATGTTACATCACTCGTGTAGTTTATCCTAATTTAATTATCAAAATATATTTTAATTATATTAAAGAATTAATAACATTGCATAACATCAATTATGTTTATTTAATAATTTCTTTTAGATGTCTGATTTTTCTAGTTTTAGTATACTAATTTCGTGACGTCATTTGATCATTTTATGTTTTTCTTTGATTTGTTGATAAACTACGTGTTTTAGTATTTTTATAATTTCTTATTTGATTTATTAATATTGGTATATTTTTTCCTTCATTGTTCGGATTATGTTTTATATGATTTGATTATATGAAGGATATTTTAATGAACATATTGTTCTCTCTTAAAAATCATTTAAAAATTAATAGTAATAAATATAAGCATCAAAGCTATATCATTTAATGAATTATTGAAAAAATTATCATTTATTTATAATTGAAAATGAATAAAGTATAACTAACAACTAGTTAATTTAATGAGACGAATCATTAGTTTTTTAAGTACAATTATAAGTTTGAATTACTACGTTGTGAATAAAACATACTATATTAAGAGGATAATTTAATAATATTTTTTTATTTGATCCGAATTACTCTGTTGATGACTCATGTACTCGTGTGATTATTTAAAAAAGAAAATTTGAATGAAGCACAAGGGCTTTCACACCTGATGAATGTTCCCAGGCAGCCTAACAATCATTTACTCGACTGTTAAAAGCCAAGAGAAACTAGGAGAGGTTTATTTTAGCAATTTGAATGTGGCCGTGGTGAGCGATAACCGTTTTCTTGCAGCGGAGGTTTCACCGGAGAAGATGAAGAGCTCCACAGCACACTATAATGACTTGATCGAGGAATCCCTTTTTCCCGAGGCAGACTAAGGGTCTAACATTATCGGATTGACACAAAATGATTATCGAGTTCGAGTTCTCTTTCTTCTTCTTTTTTCCGACACCACAACATGCAGACGAGATGGTTCAGGCCCGTGCACTCCACTGTCCGGTCCGCCGCTGTGGAAACCTCAGACTTGCAACAACAAATCAATCAATCCTAGTGGTTGAAAGTCACGCAGCTCATGATTTCCAGGTAAAATCATATCCATTTTCCCACTGTAATTGTTATGATTCACGTTGCTAATTAAGGAGTTAATGGTATGGTATCAACTAAACTATTATTTAATTAAAAAGAGTTGAAAATATTTTAGCCTAAAATTTACAATCCATACAAGGCTAACTTTATTCAGAGCTCCCTTGTGTTCCAGTTTAGTTGGTATCCACAACATCACAACATTTTGTCAACAGTTTAAATTATGGAATCCAGAGGGAGGATGAAATTTAATATAAATAAAGCATCTTTGCATTTCCCCTACCTTGAATTCCCTAAAAATCGGAGAATCTTTATAAGTGGAATACTTTCTTAAAGCTAGTGGAAAGAGGTTGGTCCTTGCTCGTGGTGCTTGTCGATTGCTTGGTTATCGACAGAAATATCATGGCTGCTTCCTTCCGAGTTCCATCTGCGGGTCTATCTCCCTCACATCAGCTATTCTTGCCTCTGTCGCCTGAATATCGCTCCATGCACCGTCACCATCTGGTTGGATGTTAACTTGATCCACTGCCATGTGGACAACGCTCTCCCCAGGCAGTGGGACTGATCTAGAAACACTAAGACAAGCTTTATCTACATTATCCAACAAGTCAACATCCTTCGTATCAGGTGGACTGTTGCTGGGGTTTGAGGACTCCGTCTTCTCCTCGAAAATTTGCTTCGTGTCACTCTGTTGTCTGCAAATGAAAACAGGAGACGATTTCAACGTCTGTTGCTTCACAAGCCATAGTCTTTCTAGAAAGGGTAAAAGCAGGATGATTGTTATGACTCTTGAAAATAGAAGACATCAAACCTTTGGAGATGTGCCTGTAATACATTCACATATGCGAGATGTTCTTGCTTTTCCTTCACAGCAGCAGCCTCTTTCTGTGCTGCTGCTTTTATTCTTGCTTCGGCATCCACTTCGGAGACTCTGACCTTCTCCTCTGCTCTCACAACTGCTGCTTCTAATATCACGGCATTCTCTCGAGCTTTTACAAGCTCCGTACGCCACATATGCGCCTCCTGCATGGCAGAGTCTCTCTGCTTAATCAATTGTTCTCTTTCTTCACTTAGGATCCCAATCTTTCCTTCAGACTCCATCAGCTACAAACACCAAAGAAAAAAACTTTACAACAAAATTTATGATGATTACCAGCAATATATGGTACGTCAGAATCATAAAGCCCAGTTCAAGACAATTAAAGGTGACTACCGACTCAAAAAAAAAGTGAGGGATCGAGTCCCACTGAGGGCAAGTCATAACGGAGGTCTTCCACGGAAGCTGCTCTCAACCTGGCGATGGGGGTAGCCTACTACCCTACCTCTCCCCCTTAGCCCATTACATATGGGAATAGGGTCAGCTAATATACCGACTCAAAAAAAAAAAAGTGACTTCTCAGAAGTGAAGCAATATTAGTGATGCCAAGTGAATTAGATTTGAGCAACAATGATGGAAGATGTTGAGAGGAGGAGAAGGCTAAAAAAAAAATAGATGATTCTTGGATGCAATTCACTCCATCACATCAAGATGCTAGCAATAAGATGAGTTAGACAATTTAAATTTAGCCATACCTTTACCATGAATGCTTCCTTTTGTTTTTCTGAATCTTTGGTTAACCGATCAATTTCTGCACAAGCAATTCTCCTTTGTTCATCCATTATTTGAGCTGCAGATGCTGCAGATTCAGCAGCTTCAGCAGTCTCCGAAAGTTTCTCTGCTATTTCTCTTATTGTTGAATCACGAGCCCGGAGATCTCGAGCCAAATTCTGCAATTCCTCATCCTTGACTCCTAGTGTCTCCTACATGATTTAGCTACCACTCAGAAAACCAAATCTACGTATAACAAAATACTTTACCTGACCAAGCATTAACCACAATAAGGAGACAAGACAGTGAGATAGAAAGCCAGCCTAAGAGGCTAAAACTACTGTAAATTTTTCCTTGGGCATCGGCATTATCAGAACATTTATCACAACTCAGCGCACTACAGTTAGCCCCTGTAATCACATTAGAATCTAGATAACAGTAACAAGACAGGGCCATGATGCAAAAGTGTTGGCTTATGTTTGTTTTGCAATAATTTGGACCTAAGTATACACCCTCGGTCTTCCCAATACACTGCCAACGAGTGATTTGAAAGGAGAATTATGAGAAGCCGTCATTTAGATCGTTCTCGCAATAAAATCAAAATGTAATAACACAGAAAACAATACATTGATTGCCTTGTTTCAGCTCTAAGGGAACACCAATTTTGCATAGTATGTATAGCAAGGACTTCTGTATTGCACCATTACAATCCTCAAGATACAACAATTAAGATAAAAACACAGCCAAAAAGATAAGAAATTGGATTCTAGTACAAGGATGTTTGGTTGGAAAAGGATAGTCAACAATAGGTAGACAAGGGATAGTCGTCAGATTTCTGACAACAAGGAATAGAACGATTAAGTTGTCACCAACTCTTCTCAATACAACTGCACAACCC
This sequence comes from Hibiscus syriacus, assembly GCF_006381635.1. Lineage (NCBI taxonomy): Eukaryota > Viridiplantae > Streptophyta > Magnoliopsida > Malvales > Malvaceae > Hibiscus > Hibiscus syriacus. Next base: position 289,199 of record NW_024063340.1, on the reverse strand, counting down.
AAATCAATAATTGGAGTACTTTTATAGCATGGAGAACCTTTTTAGATAAAATATAGCCCTTCAAAGAGATGAATTATTAGCTATCTAGGAAAAAGCTTTAGAAAAAGAAATAACCTACAAGCATGGTATTTTTTTTTCTGCAAAATCGTGCTCCTGCATAGTGGGAATCTGCGCATTGATGTTGTACACTCAAGCAAGTGCAGATTCACACATCCAGAAACAATAACCATGTTAGCAAAAGGAAATTACACAAGGAAGAGCCTAGGTCCACATCCAACGAAAAAGTGAGGACAAGGGACTGAAATAAATCTCCTCTATTTATTTGTCATTTCCAACACAAATTTCTTAGCCAAGTCATTTAATTTCAGGAATATTCCGAGGCAAACAGTCTACTCCACACTATATAGCAAGCTGGGTAAGGCAAGTCTGACAATTAGCAACAGAAGCAATTGAATCCGCACCTCAGGGACAAACAAATAGGTATATATTAATTTATCTAGTTACTTCAAGAACAGCCAGCAGAACTGAGGGTAGGCATGTTATGGTTTTTCCATCTACCTAATCCTAATGCCAGAAGCAATCCGCTAAAAGTATGTTTACATAAGAATCATCTAGATTGCTAAATAATTTAATGGAAAACATTTCACGATGTCAAGTACAAAATGATATTTTTTACTCCAGTAACTAAGTCATGTTAAAATTTTCAAGCATCTCAGGTCCAGCTCCTAATATTAGGGAAAAGGTTATCTAATTAAGTGTAAATGTTTTGCACTTTGAATATGCTCTCACAACAAGTTCTATGTGTAAATAAGGCTTCAATCCGAGTATAACACTGGTATCTTCAAATAGCTTAGAAGCACTGGTATGTTCAAATAACTAAAAAGAACAAACCCCAAGCACAAGAGATTAAAATGAGAAACTGCTCGTAGCATACCTTCATAATTGTAAGATCATCCATTGGACCATCAGTGGGTGCATTTGTCACCAATACTAAGGCATTTCTCAAAGATATCTGCATTGCCGCTTCAATTTCTTTAGAACACTCCTTGGCTGTTGAATTGGCAGCAGCAACTACTGTTGCAACCGTGCCCAATTTAGCAGAACCATTCCCACTTAAAGAATTGACAGCCTCTTTGTGGGCCTTAAGAACCAACTGAGCCGCACTATTTTTGAAAAGGAGAAAAAACAATCAAATGACAACACCTTATTTAAGAAAAATGAGTTTCGGAAAGAAGTCTGTAAATCATATGGTGAGCAAACTTTGTTCTGATGACAAGAGATGGTATCAGCCATCATCGTCAGACAAGTTGAAAGAATTATATAAATAAACACACACACACACACACGTTTGCGAGTGTTTGTAACAGGAAAAAGACTGAAATATAAAGCTGTGAAAAGCTAACTTACTGTAAAGTTGATACCCAAGCTCTAGCAGCTCCAGGAGTCTCCGCACAAAGAAAGTAGTCATTTTTCTGGGGAGTCCCAATATCTAAATGGTATGGTTAAAAAGCATGCAAGTTTAGCAACTAAATTTCCCACATAACATAATAGAGAAAACCTTAACTTTCAAAAGTTATTTGGATACAGAAGCAGCAGCCTTCGTACTTGGGGAGTCCACTGCAGCAAATAAATATTAAAAACAAATATTAATAACAGTTCCCAGTCAAAGAATCTTAACTCAAAGCAACTTTCGACCAAACGAAAAACTAGAAAATAATCTTACTGAAAGTTAACAGGAGATACGGCAATGGTGCTGTTTTCATTGAAGTTCATGATCCCCTTAATAGTAGGTTCATTCCTCCTAGTCCTAAAATAACCAAAACCACAGAATTTCCAGTTCAATTTCAATCTCAAGAAGAAAACAAAGAATAAGACCTACAAATAAACTTACTTGTATTCCATTTTCCCCGTTGTGGGATCTAATATCACCCAACGTTCATTCCATTTCCTCAGCTGTTAAACCAATGTGCAGCACGCAAACTAAATTACCAAATTGCTTCAAAATTTATCTTTAAAAAAATACAAATCTATGAAAGATATAACTGATATAATTAAAATCGAAAATTTAGCTGGAATTAGCACAGAAAACAATAACGAGGGAGAGTAGAGGAAGATCGTACGGTCTCAGATCGCTTGAGAAGAGGACCTTGGAGCAAGTTCCTGCCGGAGCCAGAGGCCAGCTGTCGCTTGATCTTTTCCAAACTGTTCTCCGTCGAATCCCTAACTCCCTGTTCCTTTTTTTTTTAAAAAGAAGAAGAAGAAAGAATCAACTCCAATTCCGGTTGCAATTATAATTACTAGAAGACTGAGAGCAAAGGGAGTTACCGTAGAAGCGCCATTGGAAGCCATGAGGGATCAAATCCGAGGGGAAAGCTTTGGTCTTCAGCTGGAAAAATATCCCCTTTTTTCCGTTTTTAATTCTATCTTTCCATTTCAGTAGAGCTGTTAGGCTTGCCGCTTGGACCGGCAGTTGGGCTATGCCCCCGTTTTCCATCAATTGCATTTTTTATTTTAAAATGTATTTCAGAATGTTATTTCTGAAATAAAAAAGTGATCCAACTAAATTGGATCAAACTGGATTGCTCCGGTTATTTCTCGGGCCATAAAGGCAACAAGAGGAAAACTACAATTTATTTCTCCCAGTACTGATGCCTCCCTCAAGGATGCCGTTAGTGAGAAGTTGGGGGTTCGTCAGGTGGAAACGTTAGGAAATTATTTGGGGTTCCCATGCAGCACCGTCGAGTAACCAGCGCGGATTATGATTTTATTCTTGATAAAATGAGTCTCCTATCTGATTGGACTTCTCGATCTTTATCCATTGTATTTGTAGGTGTATCACTCTAGCAAAATCTGTTCTTATTTCGATTCCTGTTTATTTCATGTAATCCGCAATGCTTGCAACTCGGGTTTGCAATGAAATTGAGAAGTTAATCAGACGCTTTATTTAGGGACCAACTGTCACAAGATCTTCCATTTCCTTAGTTAATTGGGAGGAAATCTGTCAATCGCTGAGGAACGGTGGCTTAGGCTTCCACCGTGTTCATGAGAATAACCAATCTCTATTAATGAAAAATTGCTATGCTCTATTAGTAAACCGGATTACTTTTTGGATTTGCATGCTTCGACAAAAATACAGGATGCAAGAACTTTTGCCTCACTCTATTCAACGATCTGTCTGCTCTCCTTTATGGCGCTCTCTCTCTAACATATGGTGCCTTTTTCGATCAAATGTTTCATGGTCTTTTGGATCGGGTGCTGGTATACAGGTGTGGAACGATGTTTGGGTGCTGACAATTGGTCCCCTTAGCGAGCATCTCTTGGATTCTGTGCAAGTCATCCCTCAATGCAGTCTTGCTGACTTTGTCGATCATAATGGTGAATGGAATATCGAATATCTCAAAAACTTACTGCCCGAGCAGGATATACATCATTGGGCTAATGCCTCCAACGTTGGGTGACGCCCCATAATAAATGCATATGGAGGTGGGGTATGTCTCATGAGTTCATTGTTGCTTCTGCTTACGAGTCTTTGGTCTCCCACACTTGGTTTGCTCGCAACAACATGTGGAGTCGCATTTGGCGATTGCAGGTACCGCAACGGATCAAAATGTTTCTTTGAATCGTCCTCCATTACCGCCTCATGACAAACCTTGAAAGACCAAGGAGGCATCTCACTGCTGAATCCTCTTGCTCTATGTGTGGTGATCAAGAATCCATACTCCATGTGTTACGTGATTGTGGAGAAGCTAAACAATAATGGACCAAAATCATCCCACCTGAGTGGCAGGTTAGATTCTTTGAGCTAGACCTTGATAGTTGGTTAATTGGTAACATTCGTCAGACGACATCGACGCCTCCTTGGAATGTGCCTTGGGACTTCATCTTTCTATCATTGGTGTGGCAACTGTGGAAACGACGGAATGATTATACTTTCAATCAGGATCGTCGTTCTACGGATGAAGTTTTTAATTGCAGTCTTGCGTGGGCAAAACACTTTTAGAATTGTAACATTCCTTGCATTGCTTCCTCAGCAAAGGTTTTGAACGCGTTATTATCCAATCTGACTGTCTCAATGCAACCAAGTTAATCGAAGTTATGGACGGTGCTGTTGTTCCTTCATCTATACTGCGTGCAATACATGAAATGAGAAGCAAGGCTTGGGTTACCGATATTCAATAGATACCGAGAGAGTGCAATCAGATGGCGGACGCTCTTACACGACTGGCGGATCATGCTTCACTGAATATCATCCTTTTTTATGCTGCCCCTCTTGATCCACTTAATCTACTGGATCGTGGTGTAAACGGCCACCCATATTTAAGACACTGATTGTATTGCTTCCTTTCAATTAAAAAAAATCATCAAATCTAAATGAAATGACCATCCTAAACCTGACAAAGTCTAATGAAGTATGGTGCCTGTAATTACTTAATTAAGGCCCAAACCAATAAGACCACATAACCAAAGCCGAATGTGCTTGCGTTTCACTAAACTCAATACTATATATGCCACATTTCCAGTAATTTCCCTTTTATCGAGTTAGGGTTTGCGCGAGAAGATAAATCAAAAGCCGCGCAATGGTGAAGTTTCTAAAGCCCAACAAGGCAGTCATCGTCCTCCAAGGCCGATACGCCGGCCGGAAAGCCGTGATCGTTAAATCCTTCGACGAAGGCACACGCGACCGCCCCTAGGCCACTGTTTAGTCGCGGGGATAAAGAAGTACCCGAGCAAGGTCATCCGCAAGGACTCCGCCAAGAAATCGCGCGTCAAGGCTTCGTGAAGCTCGTGAATTTCCAGCACTTGATGCCCACGCGTTACACCCCGGACGTGGACTTGAAAGACGCGGTCTCCGTCGATGCGCTCCAGACGAAGGACAAGAAGGTGGCCGCTTGTAAGGCTACGAAACAGAGGTTCGAAGAGAGGTTCAAGACTGGAAAAAACAGGTGCTTCTTTACCAAGCTCAGATTCTGAGTGTTTTGCTCGATTTCTTTATAATATCCTGAACATTTCGGATTTTGAGAACGGATCTGAATCTGTTTGGATTTTGAAAACTTAATGCGATTGAACTTATTCGGGTGCTTTCATGCGATTGAACGGATCTGAATCTGTTTAAAATAGGTGATTCTGATGCCAAAATCGTGTTGCGTTATTGGTCTGATTGGTTGTTATTTATAATGTAATTATTGAGCTGATTCTGCTGTTCAATTCTTCCATGCTGATCTGTGGGTATGTTGATTGCACTTTTCTTGACCTTGAAGATGATGATCATTTTTTCATATAGATTTAAACGTGGTTTTATCCCTTTGTTGATTCTGCCAAAATTTGGGATTATTTTTTTTTTCACTTGAATTTAACATAATTTGATTTTTTTTATTGTAGTTTCCTGAAATTTGTTGTCTTCCTCAAGTTCGTTCTTTCACTCGATTCAGACAATAGATTAAAATCATAAGAGTAAATTATACCATTATTCATTACACTTTACATGGTGTATAAATTTAAGCACTTTACTTTAATTTTTTTTGGATAAGTCACTTTACTTTAAATTGTTTCCATTTTAGCATTAAATTTTTAGTTTATGTTTCAATTAGGGTAATGGGACGATAAACCATTAACTATTCAATGGTATGATAATTTGTTGTTGATGTGGAAGCTAAAATATTGTTTTTTTTATAATTATTTTAACTCATCTTCTATATCAATATTAAGTTTTTTTATTTTATTTTTTTGTCGTTAGAAATTATCATTCTTTGGTATCTGTTGTGGTTATTGAAGACATCGATAAATTCGTCCCACCATGTTCTATCATTTATTAGTTTAAATTTTCTTAAATTTTCTATAAAATTCAAGAGATTAAACAAAAAAAAATCATCGTTTTAAGGGTTTGAATTTTATTGAATTTGAAGTGTTTGTTTAAAAATTCAAATGGAGAAATATTCTTTTGAAAATACGAATAACATACTTAGAAACTAATCTTATTCGATACGAGATCAAAACATTAGAATATGAGACTTTTAGATAAATTTTTGTTGATTGGTTGGATTTTTTACAAACTTAATTCGAGGAGAAGAAAGAGGAGGGAAATATGAATATTTTGATATTTATCTTATCACAAATGATGCCTAACGATCGGCAACGATTGATCAATAACCACGACTATAAAAGTTATTATTTTTTTGTAAAAAATCAGAAAGAGGTGACCATAATAGTGTATCATTAATGATTTAACATTTTAATGTTCTAAATAAAACACAAATTAAAATTCAATGTTAGAAATAAAATACTTTAAAGCTTAAATTTAAAATCATTAGACAACCTAAAGTTTAGCGACTAACAGTGTATTTTACCCAAATCATAATTGTATTACTAAAAGTTCAGACTTCCCTTGTGTAATATGGTAAATTATACTTCCATCCTTTGGATCAAACAGCAACTTCACAAGACTAGGATCGCCCTTTCCTTTCCATCTTAATCTACACAGCGAATAATACCTTCGTACGAGCAAGGTATACCAATAATTCAGTCCACATCACACCCCTAATGTAAACGTCCACATCAGAAATCAAATAAATAACGTCAAAAATAATTTCCTTCAATTTAAACTAGGGACTTGATTTCTTAAATTGTTATACAAATTATAATCCTACTTTTCTATAAAATAGCAAGACAATGCATCCAAGGGCTCAATTAATTAGAAATAAGGATTCAGAGTAGAGCTAAGAAGACAAATATAGGTGAATAAGTGATTAAAAAGGGCTAAAACTGTTGCAAAAAATATAAATTTTAGAAACTAAAATTATTATCATACTACATTAATGTTTTTAACATTCAGTAATTAAGACAGGGAAAAGCATAATATTCATTGAGGGTTGAATGTGGACAAGTATCCATATTGAAATTCAAATTTTATTCTATTAATCACTTATTTTAATGACGACGCTCATCTTAAAATTTTGTTTATGTTCATTTATTCGAAAAAATTATATTATTAATGTACATATGTCTATTTTTAAAAATATTTTTTAATTCCGGGTTAACTATGGGTGGAATAGTTTATTATAGCAACACAACATACCAAAAGTAGTACGAGTGGCGTCTGGCAACTGGAGTACTAATTTGTCAGTTATAATGGAGCAGTTATATCCACAACTTTAATATATAATTTAAAAATGTGATATCAGTTTTATTATTATTTTTAATAAAATCGGTATTAAATTATTTAAAATATTATTAATTTTATTTAAAATATTAATTTTTTAATATTTCTGTTAAAGTGTCCAATAATAATAAAATCGTTAGAAAAATAAAAAAAATCAATAACACTTTACTAAATATATTAAAAAAACTGATAAAACGCCTAATAATAATAAAATTAATAAAAATAATAATATTTTTGATACTTTTTTATCGATTTTATTAAAAAATAATAACCAAATCAGTAACGCTTTCCCGTTATAATGTGCCCAGTCTTCATTGTATTCTCTTACACTGCAACCACGAATAATTCTTTCCCCTTTATACATTATTTAGCCACTGAATTATTATCATTTTTGGATTTCGGCACTCCCTCTTCTCATATTTAGTCTTTAAAATTTATTTTATCTCAAATCATCCTAAAATAATCAGCACCCGACAACACACATGTAATCAATTAGTCACATTATTATTGATAATTTACTGTTTTAAATAAATCAAAATGAAAATGTAATAGTAATAGTAAAGTGAAAAATAATACCATGACTTGATAGATTATTTGACTCTAAAGTATAATTTATTTCTCATTTATTTCTTTTTTTTTTCTTTCAAATGTGTCCCTTAAGTTTCGTTCCATCAAAAGTTTTTACCCTTTTATCTTACGTCGTCAAAAAAACTATATGCCATTTGCAGTCAATTAATCAGTGTCATGTGAAGGATCAAATTGATAATATTTTAAACCTTTTTTTCGTCGACATATTGTTTATTCTTAATTTTGATCTTCACATGTCTTACTAATTAGTTTAAAATGTTAAATATTTTTTTAAAAATAATTTGAGAGTGGTTATAAGGTAGAGCACAAGGTTCTTAACTTTGAGGTCGTGGGATCGAGTCCCACGGAGAGCATTTTATAATTCGGAGGTCTTCTACGGAAACTGCTCTCAACCTGATGTTGGGGGCAGCCTACTATCTTACCTCTCCCTTACCTCATTACATATGGGAACAAGGGATAGTCATTTTTTTTATAAGGTAGTATCTATTTAGATTTTTTTTAATTATTGACAATGAACACACCATATAAACGTAAATGTCCAAACCAAGACTTCTAAGATGAGCAAGACGTCCTTTTAACTACATTAATCAAAGAGGTCAAAATTATTTACAAAAATTGAAGGATTAAAATGAGAATCGGATCCTACTTTGAGGGGTAAAATTGGCTATTAAACCTTACTATATTAAATTTATTTGTTCTAAAAAAAATAATGATAATGAAGTTAAAAAGTCCAGTTCCTTCGATGAAATCAAAAGTTAAAAAATAGGAATAATTTACACGGACAAGACCTATCGATGTCCTAACATAAAGGACAAAGTACTCATCCCCTAATCTCACCCTAAACAACATCCCCGGGATCCAATGACCTATCATTTAGCTTAATTAATTAACAATTACTTTCCTTTTCAATCCCTAATCCTTCCACTTAAACAGACAGACTTAACGACAGCCTCCCCGTTTACCTAACGGTTATCGCATAAAATATTATTTAAAGAAAAAAAAAATCAAAGAGATAAAGTTATCTACCTTTTTCTCCTTCTCCTTGATGATAGAAATTTTCTTTCAGTTTCTCGCCTCCCAAACAGACCCAACTTTCAATCTCTGACACATCCCTGCACAAAAACTCTGTACAGGAAAAACTTTTGTTAGTCCTCTTCAAAAGATATTTGTCCCTTTTCTCCCAAAAGTTGCTCGCCTTTCGAATCTATTCTCTCTCCCTTTCTCTTTCTTTCTCCCTTAACCGATCATGCTTCAAAGCTTAGTTCCTCAATCTCCAATCAATTCCAACACCAGCTCCAATCCTAGCTCCTCCATGAAGTCAAAGCGCGTCGAAAGAGACGTCTCCGCTGCCCCCGGGGAAGATTCCGCTGCCGCTGATCCTTCTAACAAGCGTCCCAACTACTCCTCCGGCGATAAAATGGTTGTTGTCGATGAACAGGAGGAAACGGTGATCGAAGGTGAGTCCACGGGGCTAAGGCTTTTAGGTCTCCTCCTCCAATGCGCCGAATGCGTCGCGATGGATAACCTCGACGACGCCACCGATCTTTTACCTGAAATCTCTGAGCTATCTACTCCGTTTGGTTCGTCTCCCGAACGCGTCGGCGCGTACTTCGCACACGCTCTACAGGCACGTGTGGTTAGTTCTTGCTTGAGAACATATTCTCCCCTCGACAACAAATCGCTTACCTTGACTCAGTCTCAAAAGATCTTCAATGCTCTCCAATCTTACAATTCGATAAGTCCTTTGGTCAAATTCTCTCACTTCACCGCCAATCAAGCCATATTCCAAGCATTGAGCGGTGAGGATTGTGTCCACGTTATCGATCTCGACATCATGCAAGGTCTCCAATGGCCAGGTCTATTCCACATACTCGCTTCCCGCTCCAAAAAGATCCGATCGATGAGAATCACCGGGTTCGGATCCTCCTCGGAGCTTCTAGAATTGACCGGGAAAAGACTCGCCGATTTCGCGGCTTCGTTAGGGTTACCATTCGAGTTCCATCCCCTGGAGGGAAAAATAGGGAACGTAACAGATCTGAGTCAACTCGGTGTCCGGTCGAGCGAAGCGGTGGTGGTTCACTGTATGCATCATTGCTTATACGACGTGACGGGGAGCGATTTAGCGACGCTGAGATTGCTGACGGTTCTGAAGCCGAAACTAATCACGATCGTCGAACAGGACTTGAGTCACGGAGGTAGTTTCCTCGGGAGGTTCGTGGAGGCATTGCATTACTACAGCGCGTTGTTCGACGCGCTGGGGGACGGATTGGGTGTGGATAGCCTGGAGAGGCATACGGTGGAGCAGCAGCTGTTCGGGAGCGAGATCAGGAACATCGTGGCGGTGGGTGGGCCCAAGAGGACGGGGGAGGTTAAGGTGGAGAGATGGGGAGAGGAGTTGAGACGGGTCGGGTTTCAACCCGTATCGTTGGGTGGGAACCCGGCAGCACAGGCCAGTCTTCTGCTGGGGATGTTCCCTTGGAAAGGGTATACGCTGTTGGAGGAGAATGGGTGCCTCAAGTTAGGGTGGAAAGATTTGTCCTTGTTGACCGCCTCCGCCTGGCAGCCGTCCGATTAAAATACTCTTTTTAATATGTTTTTTCTTTTTTGTATCTAAAATTCTATTAAAATTATAGTCCCTCAACTCCTCGAGAATTTTGGATTAAGAACTTCTCGTCTTTCATAATAATGGAGAAACCACTCACTTCTCAATTCATTCGATTACTTTTTTCTCTAAATTTCCATTTAAAAAAATGTAAATTGTAGATTTAATTTTATTTTTTTTAACAAAATATAGAAATTGAAATTAAATAAGTTATATTATAATATTTTAATGGCTTTAACTTTTATATTTCAGAGACTAATAATATAATTTTTTCTTGTAAGAAATTAGTAAACGTATAGAATCTTCATAGAGGTTGATTTGATGTTGTAGAGTTTTGAAAAAAATTATTTGTTGAAATAAGGTCTAACTGAAATTATTTTTTGATATATTGTGAATGTTACAGTATCTGTCAGAAGTTCGAAAAATCGTCGGGATGTCTTGGCGACCTATGGAAGTTTCAACTAAAAGTCTAATTACTGATATAGATAATCACTGTTACTTATGGGAAGTAAAGGAAACCAATGCTTGATCGTTCAGAGGACTTAGCGACCTATGGAGGTTTCAACTAAAAGTCTAATTACCTATTTAGGTAATCACTGTTACTTATGAGAAATATAGGAAACCAATGCTTGAACGTTTGGAGGACTTGACGACCTATGAAGGTCGCCTAGAGGACCTGGCGACTTACCCTCAAACGGTAACAAATATCCCAAATGAACAAATAATTATTGGTTGTATTATCTGAAGAATTTTTTTATTTCAACCCATTATCCGAATAATTTTACCCTTCATAGCTATTAGAAAACAAAATTGCATTCAAAAGGCAAAAATCTAATTAATTCCCTCCCCTCCAACATTTATGCCTCAACCTAATCAACAACCGACAATTCAATCATGGCGGTTCAAGGCTATGGTTTTTTTCTCGCTCCGACGCGCTCCAATTTTCTCTTGTATGTCCTAATTTATCTATCATTTTAATTTTTAAAAATATAAAAATTAAATTTTAATTTTTTATTATTTGGATTTGATTTTCTTTCTTCCAAATTTATGTTTTACAGGTTATAGTGAATCAACTAAGATCCTTTTAGCTTTCTTGTACCACAAAGAGTTTTTAAAATGTAATTTTGCTTATAAAACTTTGCCCACAATTGGATTTTTAGCCCACAATTAAGGCCTAATTCAAGAATAAGTGCCTAAATTTTATTTCGAAAAACGATTTGGTGTTTAAATAATTTTTCGTTAAAAATTTATGCCTCATATTCTTTCAATTATTTTTTATTTTTTTAATAATAAAAATATGATTTTTTAAAAAAATATAAAAAAAAACTTAGTTTATTTACAAAAGAACCCCAAAATTTAATGAAATTATAAAAAAACCTCTCATTTCAATCCCGTTACCAACCATCATCGGCCACCATCATCACCGCTGAACGGTCATGCACCCGTCGCTGGCCTCCCATCGATCAACCTTCACCCTTATCGTCACCAAAATCCTCTAAATCTCTAAAATCCCCAACATCAAAATCCCTAAAACTTTAAAATATTAATCTCCACGATGAAACGTCGGAGGAACATCGACGGAGTGACGATGAGGATGGGGTTTGAGCGGAATTGTACGGTGGTTCAAATGGTGGTACATGACTTATGGACGTCAGGATCGAACGGAATCAATGAAAAACAACGATGGTGGCTTAAAGTTCGACAAACCTTCGAACACTTCTACACGACAAACTATGGCAGCTTACGGCGAAAGGCTAACAGGGGTTTGATATGGAGTCGACCTCAGTGCTAACGACAATGGTGATGACGGGTCGGTCGGTGACCATGGAAGGAGAAAAGGAGAAGGAAGAAAGGGGGAAGAAAGAGGGGGTATGCTACTTGGGGGATTTCTTTTTCTTTATTAGTAAAAATATTTTTATTTTTAAAAAAAAATTAAAATAAAATTTCAAAATTACCAAAGCTTGATACGTGTCACTTAACTGTTAAATTTAACGGTTGTTGCGGTCCAAACACCTAAAAGTGCTCCGATAAAAATGTTATGCACTTAATTTTAGCGAAAAATTATGTAGACACTAAAATATTTTTCGAGGCAAAGTTCATACACTTAATTTTGTATTAAGGATTAAGTATTAAATAAGTGCCTAAACTTTAGGTGCCTAAAATAAGCTTGATACATGTTTTCACGAATTTGTGCCTAAAATATTTTTTGGCCTATCCAGGTGCCTAACATTAGCACTTTAGGTGTCCGGGCCGTAATGACCGTTAAATAAAAACCGTTATCCATTCATTTGCTGACACGTGACCATAGCTTAAATATAAAATAAATGCCCAAATTATACATTTTTTCCGAATAGTTGCCTAAACTCTTTTTCGACCCATCCAGGTGCCTAAGTTATAAACGTTACAACTTTAAATGTATGACGTTACAAACGTTATCACTTTAGGTGTCTCAGTGTTAACGACCGCTAAAAAATCTCATTAAGTGACATGTGTCACAAAAACTAAAATTTTGAATTATTTATTTTTTAAAAAAATAAAAAAATTATTAAAAAATGTGTTTCCCTTCCCCTATAGGAGTGTTCATTGTTCGGGTAAAACCGAATTAACTGACTGAATCAAAATTTCAGTCGGGGTGATTTTGGATTCGATCGGTTAACGATTAATGATTTTTTTAAAACTTCGGTTTCAGTTAATTTGGTTCAAAATCGTTTAATTAACCGAATTAAAAAATTATTAAATATATAATATCATATATATATTATTTAGCTTTAGGGGTGTTTAAACTCGATTTTAACTTAATTAACCAATTGAATTAACCGAATAAACAAAAATATTTAATATTTAATATATATTATTTATATATTTTGGTTAATTCAATCCACTTAATTTTTTTTTTGAAAAAAATTTGTTTCGATTAACAATTAAAGAAAAAAAATTGGTTAATAAAATTTGGGTTCAATTAGTTAACTGAATTACTCGTTTGGCCACCCTACTCCCCTGCTTTTCCTCCCCTCTTCTTTGGTCATTTTAATTATCATGGCCAAACGGTCGACCGATCAAATGGCTAAGAGGTCTGTTTCCACAGTCGATTACTACAATTAATCAAATGAATTTAAAGGATTGGATATTTGGGATTTTAGGGATTGAAATTTAAGGATTTGAGAATTTTAGATTTTGATATTATATTAAGAGCTGTAACCGTTTAGTGGGTGGTCGACGACGTATGAGTGGTCTGCTGCTCGTGGATAGGTGGCCGGAGATGACCGGCGGTTGGAGTAAGTGAGACTAAAATAAGAGATTTTAAGAGTTTAGTTTTTTGGTATTTTAGAAAAAATGGGTTTTTTTGCAAACAAAATATTTTTGAGTTTTTTAAATAAAATTTTAAAATTATCAGATTGTGACATGTCACTTAACAGGTTTTTTAACGATCGTTAACACCGACGTAATGTCAGGCACCTAAAGTGAGAACATATGTAATGTCAGACACCTAAAGTGTCAACGTTTATAACACTAGACACTTAGATGGGCCGAAAAAATACTTTATGCACCTATTTGGAAAAACGATATAGTTTAGCCACTTATTTTATACTTGAGCCATGGTCACGTGTCAGCAAATAAATGGATAACGATTTTCATTTAACGGCCGTTACGGTTTGAGCATTTAAAGTAGTAACGTTGGTAACGTTAGACACCTGGATGAACCTAAAAATAATTTAGACACCTATTCGTAAAAATAAGTATAGTTTATTCACTTATTTTATACTTAAGCCTTGTATTAAGCCTACAATTAACGCAACTGTCGCAAGAAAATAGAAACACCACATTTTTTACGCTTTGTAATTTTTTCATAGAAGTGTGTAGTTCTACTTTTATCAGACTTTAAAATTTAGCCAAAGAATGTGAAATTATTCCTTTATTGACTACTCACAAGAGGACTTTCGTTTTTTCCTCGGAACAAAGACAACTTACACAATAATAAAAGATCTTGTGGCTCAATTATGGATAGAGATGGACATGGAACTCGGATTAGACGATTCCGACCATACTTCTTTTAAAATTTCGGTTTAGATTTGGTCGAGTTTTAAGAGAGAAGTCATCGAATTCAAATTATAACTTAAAAATATGTGACCCGACCCGATATATATTATTCAATATAATTACAAAAAATGCCATTATATATATATATATATATATATCAGGGTTTCTCTTTTTCCTATTTCCTCTTCTCTTCCCACTGCTGCCGTTGCCTCTACAACTTCACCATCTTTCTCTCACGTTAAGTTCTTTTGCTTTGTGTGTTCTTCTCCTCCTTCATTCCATTTTTAATCTTCTTTTATTTTCTTATATTTTCTTTCTTATCCTTTTAAATCATTTCTTTCATTAAATCTGAAACTTTTAAACATAGAAATTAAAATCTTGAATTTTAACTTCAAGTAAACTTTTAAATCAATTCGGGGATGAATTTGAATGCCAGGTCGGGTTTTAACTTCAAAGAAAAGAATCGGATTCGAGTCCGATGGAATCTTCTTAGAGTCAAGTCGGGTATCGAATGAAAGGTATAATAACCGGGTCGGAGTCGGGTTGGTCAAAAATCCAACCCCATCCGACCCATACCCATCTCTAATTATAGACATAAATTTTAATAATTTTAAGTACGATATAATATATTATGTATTGAAATATTAATTGAATGTCACGAATCAACTGAACTAATATATACTTCATTTTAATTTTAAAGAAAATATTATTTTTAGAGACAATTTCAAATTATCGTCAAATAAAATTATAGAGAACTTAAAGGACACGTGTAGTGGGGACCTATGGCCAACCTTTAGTGTATTGATTGGTTAAAAACAAATACAAGCTTCTGAAATTGCATACGCGGGTGAGTGAAAAAACAGACGGACAAAAGCATGACAAAACAATGAATGATAACGACATTATTACCAGGGTTAATTGAGCTATATTCACGTGTGTTAATAACAAGGCTACTATTTCACTACTTTTTTCTTTTATCTTTGTCTTTTATATTTTAATCATTTAAAACCTTCTAAATAATGGTAAATTAATTTTAAATAGAATATTTTTTTTTCAAGATTAATATACAATTAAGTTAAACGTACGCTTAAAATTCTTTATTTTAATTAGATTCAAATATATACAGCGGCAACGGTTAGGACAAAACAGTATTGACATTATGCCGGTAAATAAATTGAACGTTCAGCGAACCGTTCATGAATCGTGTGGCGGTAAGTTCGTTTATTTATTAAATGAACAAACATGAAAAAGATTTTGTGTTCGTTTAATTAAATGAACGAACACAAACAAAGGACTTGTTCGTTCATTTACGTTCGTTTATATGTTCGTTTATGTTCGTTCATTTATGTTCGAACAGAGGGCAAGTTGAATATGTTACGAAGATTATTGAAGTTGTTTGGATTTCAAGAAGATTGTTTTGTTGAACAAATTAACTTTAAGACTTTATTATGTTCATATAGCTTATTTATGATTTATGTATGTTTTTGTCTTATTCGAACAAATTAACTCAAAAGTCGCAGGTTATATTAAAAAATTTTAAGTTGTTATTCTTGTTGTTTACTTTTTTTTACATTCATTTGTTGTGTTCGAATAAGTTTATTTTTTGTGTTTGTGTTGTTCGTTTATGTTCGTTTGTTTGTGTTTGTTTACGTTCGGTTATCATTTAAAGGAACGAACATAAACAAGCTATGTTCCTTAATGAACGAAATGAACAAAATTTTGTTTGTTTGTTTATGTTCGTGTTCGTTTATGTTCGTTTATTTATTAAATGAACGAACATAAACATACCTCCGTTCGTGTGCGTTCGGTTCATTTACAGGCCTAATTGACATGATCATCATTACAGTTGTGGTAATACTTAAGCTTACAAAAACCATGCTTAAAAGCTGTAATATCATCGTTGATAACGACGACGTAGGCCCCTTCTGTGATGTTCATGTGGTAGTGGTACAGGGCATCTTAACCGTTTCTAGCATTAAGTGATGATTAACTAGATTAGGTTATGGTTGATATTTTTAAATGTTTTTTGAATTTAAAAAGAAATTAAAAATATATTGACGCAAGTTGTTCATACGTACATCTGGGGGTTTATAAAATCGGGTATCCGTATTTTCGGGTATATGATTCTTATGGTAGTATATTAGTCGATCCATGTTCCGGCCGGTTAAGTTTTGATGCTCATAAAATTTGGATATCTGATTCATATATATATATATATATAATTTAAATTTCATAATACATAATATATACATAAGTGAATTATGTGTAAACATGATTTATGCATGACATAACTAAATATAAAGATGTGGAGCATATAATCACTAATGTAGCTTGTGTAATATGCATAATATAAAGACCAAAGTATAAGAACATAAATTTTTATATATAAGATGCATATTATAAAGTATGCCAATAACATGATGACGTGTAAAACATAACACACCAGATGTAGGATGACATGAATGGCATAGGTAGCATAAACATGTATAACAAAGAGTATGCAAAGATGTATAGGGTAAGTAAAAACTCTCGCTTCTTTCATTGTGAAAAAAGATGAAAGAATGATGAACACGAATAATTGTTTGAGTAGGATCGCATTATATAGAAATAATCACGTTAGTGAAAAGCGTTGATATTTAGTTAACTAACAATTTTCATCTTACATAAGTCTTTTTGTTAAAAAAAAAATAGAACGTCGGGAACAAAAGTACTGTAAAAAAATAAGATATGATCTGAAGAAACTATTCAATCAAACGTTAAACATTTTTTATCATTATTTTAAGCATGGCCAGAATTTGTTCAAATTTAACCAATTTAAGCTTGGCCGTGACAAAGGGAAAGCTTTAAATTCTCTTCTTAATGATTGTTGTCGACAATGTCTAAGCACCTCTCCTGCTCTCCAGCTTCTCAAACCTCTCCATTTTCATTCCTAAAAGGGGAAATCCTTTTAAACCACAGCTAATATCATGTTGATAATGGCCTCGCTATTCGATTTCACTTTCAAGCCATGTTCGACTTCAAACGAACTCCTTTCTTCTCGTTTCTTTGTTGCTTCGTCGTCTTGTTTCCTTCCCTTGCTCTAGGAGGGTGCACATGTCGACCCGAAGACGAAGACCGGAACAAGCCTCTGGCGCTTAAATACAAGGTGGTTGCCATTGTTTGCATTCTTGTCGCCGGAGCCATGGGTGTTTGCTTCCCTCTCGTCGGGAAATCGATCGACGTTTTTCATCCCGAAACGAAAGTTTTCTTCGTTTTCAAAGCCTTTGCTGCAGGTGTCATATTGTCGACCGGGTTTATCCACGTTCTTCCGGACGCTATGGAGAACTTGACATCTCCTTGCCTCGATGAAGATCCTTGGAGGAAGTTTCCGTTTGCCGGGTTAGTGGAGATGTCCGTTGTCGTTACATTGAATGCGGACATGTTTGCTATTTCTCATTTAAATAAGACCCTACAGGGTCACGGCCATGAAGAGAACACAAGAGAAAACGACGGTGTACATGTTCTAACTCATGGTATGCTTGAGCCCTTGGGTTTACCCGAGACTCCTAGATACCAAGTAGTCTCCCAGGTTAACATCTTTAACTTCGAACATGAATCGTAACATAAACGAATCCGATTATCAATCAACTGATGTTATAGGAATGATGTTTTTGAAGGTTTTGGAGCTGGGAATAATGGTGCACTCTGATAATTGGGATATCATTGGGTGATTCTGAAAGTCCAAAGACTATAAAACCATTGGTGGCTGCTCTCACCTTTCATCAGTTATTTGAAGGCATGGGACTTGGTGGATGCATTTCTCGGGTAATAATGTAATCCGTGTTCGACCGTCGTGTCCTTCACATATTCGAATTAAAACTCGTTCTCATATTTAAACCCTGTCCTACACATTAACGATATATACCGACATGAGGAAACTGTCGGTACATACACGAATTGTCACTATAGTCTATCCTATTACATCCGCAGGTCTGTATCGACAGATTACTCCGTCGGTATAGATGAATACCGACTAAATATTTACCAGCTCCTACATATTCGTCGGTATATGTACATTTTTTTTGTAGCTTTTGCTTTATAATCATTCAATGTTATTTGCAGGCACAGTTCTAGGCACAATATATGGCAATCATGGCAGTGTTTCTCTCTCTGACAACTCCAGTAGGAATCGGTATAGGAATAGGAATATCGAATGCATATGACGAGAGCAGCCCGACTGCCCTCATCGTCGAAGGGATGCTCAACGCGGCATCGGCCGAGATCTTAATATATATGTCGCTGGTTGATCTTTCGGCTGCCGATATTATGAACCCAAAGTTGCAAAACAATGGAATACTACAAGCAAGTGCCGCTATTTCTCTTTCTTCTTGGCTCTGCTTTTATGTCTCTTCTGGCAATCTGGGCTTGAAAAACCTTGTACTATGCTCAATTTTGTTCCTTTCTTTCGAGGATAACAAAGTTCATCTCCTAATTTGTTTAATTACACATTACTCGAACTGCAAATTTGTCTGAATTCATATTTCGAAAGAACAGAATACATCCACGATTTAACGTAAATCCCAACGAACAAAATTTAATAAATTTAAGTGTGTGTATATATATATATAACTCATGCCAACAATATGAAAGTGAAAAATATGCTTTAATTAAAAATTACCGATATATTATCATTCCATTCCAAACTAACTCCTTCCCAAATGAACTGCAACCTTTCATCACAAGTAGTTTTCTTCTTTTTATTAATAAACATCAGTCCCTCCATCCTATTAAACGTGTCCGTTATTGATTTTTTAAAAGACGGAATTTCAAAATTTTGGCTATTATTATTTTAAATATTTTAAATAATTAAATTTTATAAAATATATATTTGAAAATTAATTGATTCATGGTTTTTAAAATATATATTTTTCATATTTTTAATAATAATAAATTTTAAATAATAATGAGTCAAACTTAAAAAATTGACAACAAAAAAATCAACAATGAACAAATTTAATGGGATAAAAAGAGTATTTTTGACTAAAATAAATAAATAAAACTATAGTAAAATTTTAATACAAAATTTTCAACAAAAACAATTTTGAATATGCTAAGTAAAATCACTTATCACTTAACATTTACAATTGTATTATATGTCAAGTAACTTATCACTTAACATTTACTATAAATTAATTTAGTAGGTTTGAATCTTGGTATTACGAGCAGAAAAGATTGAATTGAAAAGATTATTCTTATAATGAACTTTTACGATACTTGATCCAATCAATAAATTAATAATAATTAGATACGAGTTGTTACCCTCAAAGAGGAATGATCCTTGTACTTTTGATGATCATATCATTTTATAAGATGAGATTAAAGCTTGTTTGTCAATTTTTAGGCCTTGTGTTATTAGGTTAAATTTTTAATTTATAAGATCAAATGTTGAAAGTAGGCGTTGTATTTAACTATAGAATGAATTTTCACAACTTTGTTGAAGATCAAGAGTTAGTTAATCTATTAATGATTGCTAAATAAATTGTTGGCTAGAATGAGAATTATGCATTGGCTGGTAAATGTATTGATGATTGTTGAAGATCAAGAGTCAATTAATCTATTGATGATTGCTTGTAAATGTATTCTCTTTTTTACGATATGTTTAATTTGGTTGGTGCTCGATCTAGGGACTGTAAGTTCTGAAAAATGTTCATGAAGTAAGGCTCGAGATATGAAAGTATTGAGTATGTGTACCTGTTCTTTATTAGACTCGAATTTCAACAATCAGAATAAACTTACTCTGAAGAACGCACAACAAACTTGAGATTTTACAAAGAAGTTTTAGTGTTAAAGACAATGAACAAGACGTGGTGGTCAAATTTGCAAGGTTGGAGTGTTGATAAAATTCAGTTGTTTTTGTTTCAATGGTGATTACGACCAAGAAAGAGCTATGTTGTAATCTTTCATGCTTTTTCAAAGATATGAAGAGACAGAGGTGGACCCAGGACAAAAATTCAGGGGTTGCAAGAGTTCCAGGTGTGACACTTTTGAGGGGTGGCACTTGTTTTAATTTAAAAAAATTAGAAAAAAATTAACACTAAGTAGACAATTTTGAAGGGTTGCCCGGGATACCCCGGGCACCATGGAGGTCCGCCCCTGTGAAGAGATCGTGTCCCAAGAGTATGATAATCCACTTATTCTTAGATGGATGTCATATAAGGAGGGTTGGCTTAGGTGTGGATGATAAACTCCACTGTCCACTCCTTTGATTCATATGTTAAATGTACATGGCTTCAATTGTTTACAAACCTCATGTTTTAAACATCTGTGGAGTCTCTTATCCTTTCGTAAGTTAGCAATAAGAATAATTAAGAGTATGGTAATTCAACTATTCAGTTGTTTTGTTATTTGCTCATGTGTGATCTTGTTATGTGATTAATGCAAGTGTGCGTAGAGGGACTGGAACAATTAGGATTTTTGCTTAATTGCAGTAGAACAAGATTGTTTTGTTTTTTATGTTTTGTTGTTAGCAATGTAGTTTATAGGGTTTAGGGTTATTATAAGTTATATAATAAAATAACAAACAAATTTTATTTTAAATTCTTTGTAAGTTCCCATCATTCAATCACATTTTGTTGATGAAGACAAATTCACAAGTGTGCTTGGTATTATCCAGAAAAACAAATTCGTAACAATCTTCCTTAACTTGTTATACGATTTGTAATCTTACTTAAGAACATTATACACTTATAAAAATAAAAATAAATTAATATTATTTTATAGTTATAAAATTAACTTAATAAAAAAAAAGATATAAAGTTTTAAAAAATAAATTGTAATGTGTTTGTTTCACTAAAAAAAGATTTCACAAAATGTTTTTAGGAAAATTTACCAAACAACGGAAAATGTTTTACACAACATCATTCAAACACCGGAAAATGATTTCCGTAAATTGTTTTACAAAAAATGTAATTCATTTTTTGGAATTTGTTTTCAGTGAAACAAACAGACCCTTAATATTTATTATCATGTTGATTGTTTTACTTTGGACATTCAGATTAGATTTTGATAAGTGATTTGTGTTTATGAAAATAGTTTTTTCATTTCGAGTTATTCTAATTTATGGTTTGTCGGTGGTCTTTTGTAGCTTTATCTCATTTTATGGTTTATTTGTTGATACAATAAGATCTGTTTGTATCTATATTTTATTCGATTTTTTTTGTTAGATTTTAATTTTTTTTCCTTGTATGATGCTCGTGTGATATTAAATAATTTTTGTGTTAATGATTATAGAAAAACATCTTAATAATGTGGTTAGTTTACGTTTGTAATTACAAACAATCATTATATTTTGGATAATTCATCTTTCTAATAAAACTAACTACTTCACTATATATAAACATTTACGGTGGTAGATGTATGTAGAATTCAGGGTGGCACGAGCCTATCCTGGAATCCAAATAATTTTTTATATTAATTGTTTATTTTTACTGAATGTATCAACCTTAAAATTTTTTGTGTCCACCCCGTACGAAAATTTTCTGTTATTAATATACATGTGGCCACTCTGAAATTTTTTTCTCGATCCACCACTGAATATTTATAAAATCCAATATTAAGTTTCTCACAGAGTACTTGCCTAAACCCTAATCTAGTTATACTTTCCAAAAATAATCCCCCAAAGAATGTCCACATTTAGTTAGAATTTAACCAATTTAAGCTTGGCCGTGACAAAGAGAGCTTTAAGTTCTCTTCTTAATAGTTCCTATGGCGACATTCATTGAGCACCCCTCCATCTTCTCAAATTCTCTTCATGTTTTTATCTCTACAAACCTATGCTTCTTTCTTAAGTTGGAAAATCCTTTTAAATTACACAAAAAACTAATATAATGTTGAAGATGGCCTCATTTTGCCCCCATCATTCACAATGACTTGAGTACACTTTAATCGATTCGGATTTCACTTTCCGGCCATGATCAACGTTAAAAGACCTCGATTTTTCGCGTTTCTCTGTTGTTTCGTCGTGTTATTTCCGTCCCTGGTTTGTGGAGGGTGCACATGCAAAGCCAAAGACCGAAACCGAAACGACCGTCCAGCGCTCAAATACAAGGTAGTTGCTATAGTTTGGATTTTTGTTGCCGGAGCAATTGGTGTTAGCTTTCCTCTCCTCCGGAAAACGATCGACGCTTTACGCCCTGAATGGAACGTTTTCTTCGTGAGCAAAGCCTTCGCTTCGGGCGTCATATTGTCGACCGTGTTCATCCACGTCTTTTAGGACGCCACCAGGTACTTGACATCTCCTTGCCTCGATGATTATCCTTGGAGGAGGTTCCCATTTGCCGGATTGTGGCCATGGTGTGAGCCATTGGCACATTGATGGCGGATATGTTTGTCACTTGTCAATACACCAAGTCTCACTTAAATAATAACACCCAGCAGATTTGCCGAGATGAAGAGACATCAAGAGAAACCGAACATTCTCCGATTTCAACCGAGATTATTGGATACTGGTTGTTATCGAATGTACTTTTTCTTTTTTGGAAATTACGATCTCTTTTTTATATTTAAGATAAAATAATTAAACAGATGTTACAGAGATGATGTATTTTTGAAGGTTTTGGAATTCGGGGTACTAGTGCACTCTGTTATAATAGGGATACATTTTGGGTGCTTCTCATGATCCAAATGAAATAAAATCATTGTTGGCTGCACTTTCCGGCTCATCAGGTCTTTGAAGGCATAGGAGTTGGCGGATGCATTTCTCAGGTAACAATATCATTCGAATTCCAGACACTCGTTTTCGACTTTCGAGACATATCTTTACTATTCGATAATCTTTTTTAGGCACAATTGGAGGCACGGACCGTGATGATCATGACCGTGAGTATTAGGACCCCAGTCGGAATCGTATTGGAATAGGGATATCGAACGTGTACGATGAGAACAACCCCAAAGCCCTCATCATTCGACGGATGCTCAGCGCGGCATCGGCTGGGATCTTAATATACATGGCGTTGGTGAACCTTCTGGCTGTTGATTTAATGAACCCAAAGCTCCTAAACAATAGAATACTTAAAATAAGTGCCAGTGTCTCTTTTTCTCGGCGCTTTTCTAATGTCTTTTGTGGCGATTTGGGCTTAAACCCTTTGTACTAAGCATAGATTTGTTCCTTCCTTTTCAGGATTAAAGCTCATTAGTTCTTTCTTTAGTGACAACTATGGGAAACTTGTAGTATTGTTGGTAGTTTTGTAATGTTGTAATGGTAGATTGCTTAAGAATTAGATACCTTCTATAGTTGAGTTATGATTGAATTCTTGTGACTAGTATAGGAAGGAGGGATGTTCATGGGAACCGTACTTGACGGGTTCAAACATTGGAAATTTAAAAAAATTTGGGTTCGGGTCAGGTTCGTTTTCAGGTTTACAATGAAAAATACCGGACCGGACCCGAAAAAAGTAATTTAACCTTAAATTTAGGGATAATCACAATAATAGTCCTATTTATATTATTTTATTTCAATTAAATCCTTATTTTTAATGAATAAAAGTAATATTTTTTAATAAATATATTATCTTAGGTTGAGTCAGATTCGAATTTGATCTCAAAAAAATCGGGTCGGGTGAAAGGTGTATATTTTTCGGGTCGGGTCGGGTGGGCCGAAAATCCGACTTGACCCGACCCATACTCATCCCTAATATGAAGACAACAAAGTCGAATATACGAGAATGGTCATAAGGTAGTTTTGTCATCAGAATTTTCTTAATTAACTGATAATGCATACACCTTACAGATAGAACTACACGAATTTATATTTTTAAAGATAGTAAAAATTTCCTTTACCACCGATCTATATGATTTTAGTAAATTTGTTATTAGTAAATTATCCTAGTACTGTTATCGAAGGACGAAGCTATGGTCAAATATTGAGATGGACAAATTATCTAAATTCAAAATAACAAAGACTTATTAGGTATTTTATCTAAAAAAGTAAAGGAACACAAGTTTAATTTTATTTGAGATTAAATGAATAGGGATCTAAAATGTTATTAGACCAAAATTTTGAAAGGGATTGTACCTTCATCCGTACTACTATCTAACTGAATTAAAGATGGGTAAATTATACCATGAGAAAACATAAATAAAAGAACTAACAAACGATCGAGAGAAAAAAAAATATGTTACAATGATAGAGATAAATGTGTGATAAAGGCAAGAATAAACATGCAACACATACAAAAATATTCTTATTAAAAAAATAAAAGAATAAATAGAGAAAAAAATAGAATCGACGGTCGGCAACTAATATTAAAACTGATGTCATCGTCGGTTAAACAAAATCAAAGAAAAAAAGTTGATCTGATCTATAAAAAATAATACAAACTCAAAGAAAAATAAGATAAAGGGAGAGCGACAATTAAATATGTGAATTTAAGATTATATATATATGAGTTTAAGATAAAAAAATTATTTTTTAATGTTAGTTTGGGTCAAACAATTAACTTTGTCCTATGATATAACATCTAGATGTCATATAGTATTCTTGGAACCAAACAAATAGCTTGGCTTAGTGGTGGGACTCTTATTCTTTTCACCAAATATACTTAGGATTGATTCCATGATCACCTCAATCTACTTTATTTTTATTTTTGTGTAACCCTCGTATTGGCAGAAAATAAATATATTAAATTTAAATTAATTAATATAAAATAAATATAATCATTAAATTAAATGATGACACATGTCATCATTCTATTAGAAGTTTAATTTTTATTTTAATTTATTAAAATTAAGACTAAATTGATAGAATATATAAGTAAAAGTGACCAAATATGTAATTATACTAATTTTTCTAACTGCCACGTCAACACTTCTGTTAACTGCTAACAACAAGTTGCCTAATTGAATGTATTTAAATAGTTGAGTGGCCTAATTGATGAAAATTCAAAAATGGTGGTCAAAGTGAAAAGAAGTTATTGTTGGGTGGTTACTAGTATAGTTTACCCTTAAAGATTATCATCCTTTGAATATTTGAATCCAGTGGGGGAACCTAAGAGAGATTAGTGGGAGCATGCCCCTTAAAATTTTAAAAACTATAATTTAGACCCTTAGAATTTTTAAAATATTTAATCTGCCCTCAATTTTTTTAGAAATTCATATTAAATTTTAAAATTTTTAATGTTCTTAATTAAAATTCCTTCCGTAATTTTTAAAATTCTCATTAAGCCTCTCAATTTTTTTTAAAAAGAATTAGTCAAGACCATAATTTTCTTTTGAAAAAAAGTAAACTAAACCCTTCAAAAATTTTGAAAAATTTAATTTAAACTTCTTAATTTTTTAATGTTTAAGTTTACCTCTCAATCTCTATCACCAAGTTCCGTCATTGTTTGAATCTGCTAAACTTCTGAATGACAACGATAATAAGAATTGTTTGAGTTATCTGAATATTCAAATATACTTTTATTTGTTAGACAAACAATATATCTTTATTCTCTCTTTTTTGTCTTTTTGTTTATTTATTAAAATTTTTAAGGTGTCTATGTTACTTGATTACGAGTTTTAAAAGATATATCAAAGTATTTAACAAATTAACTGAAAGAAACTCGATGTCGAGACTGAAAAGTTCGAAAAATAAATGGACCAGAAACCATCAAATTATAATTAAAGACTAAATCCGTTAACAAGTATATACTACGAGGATATCTATAGAATTTCACCTTTAATATTTGGGCTTCAATTTCGGTTGAGCCCACTTAAAAGAGAGGAAAACCCACCACTATCGAGAAAAAGCCTAATAAAAGAAGCTAAGAGCTTAAATTTTCCTGTGCGCCGCTCTCCTCCACTTCTGTCTCTGGTCAGCATCACAGCCAAAGGTTCTCCCTTTTTGTTTCCTCTGGTATCTTCTTCCACAGTTTTCTTTTCACATTGTTATTATCATTTATCAAGTTGATTTCTTTCTTCATGTTCAATCACAGGTAAGCCATGGTTAAGCATAACAACGTTATACCAAATGGCCATTTTAAGAAGCATTGGCAGAACTATGTGAAAACCTGGTTTAATCAGCCTGCAAGAAAGGCGAGAAGAAGAATCGGTGAGCTAAATCTGTTGTGGGTTTTTGTTTTTACCTGTTTTTGTAAGCTCATTAGGATGCGTTTTTTGAATGGAAAAAGTGATTTACAATTGTGGTTTTGGGATTTGCAGCGAGGCAAAAGAAGGCCGTGAGGATCTTCCCAAGGCCAACTGATGGACCTTTACGTCCGATTGTCCATGGCCAGACTTTGAAGTACAACATGAAGTTGAGATCCGGCAAGGGTTTCACTCTTGAAGAGCTTAAGGTATGCTCTTTTTCTATCTTTCTGGTTTCAGGTTTTTTCATTTGATCTAGTATAAATACCATTTGCCACGGGTGAGCAGATTTTTTGACTCATTTGATGCTAAAAACCTCATTCGACTAAAAAAGATCTCAAATAAAGTTTGAGTGATAAAATTGTACTTGAATAACTCAAATAACTCGAAACTTTTAGTAACTGGTAGATTGGTTTTTAAGTTCGAGTCATGTCCCTCAACTCTGAAATCTGAATGATATATCATATATGAAAAAGATATGAATAAATGTATATTTATATTGGACTTACAATTTGTTTAATTTGACTCGACCTGATTTTATCAAATACTCACTCCTATCATTTACACCCTTGTTGACTACCAAGTATATAGTTTTACAGCAAGAACAGTGAATCTTATTGGTACTTGTATTAGCTTTTAAATGTTTGTATATCTATTATGTTTAGATAAGATGGATTCCTCGTCTTGATATTGTTTGTGCTGTTGTAACCTTCTCTGACCAGGCTGCTGGTATATCGAAGAAATTGTCACCTACCATTGGTATCGCAGTTGATCATCGTCGTAAGAACCGATCTCTTGAAGGTCTTCAAGCCAATGTTCAGAGGCTTAAGACTTACAAGGCTAAGCTCGTTGTCTTCCCACGACGTGCTCGCAAGTTTAAGGTAAACTTGTGTGGGTCGTTTTGCGATGTTGAATGATTTTATCTTTGGTGTTAAGTGTTGTTTGTTCTTCTGTGTTTGTCTAGGCTGGTGATTCTTCTGCCGAGGAGCTTGCAACAGCAACCCAAGTCCAAGGATCATACATACCCATTTTTCGTGAAAAGCCTTCAGTTGAGCTGGTGAAGGTCACCGAGGAGATGAAGTCATTCAAGGCCTACAACAAGCTTCGTGTTGAATGTATGAATGAGCGCCACATTGGTGCCAGGTTGAAGAAGGCTGCCGAGGCTGAGAAAGAAGACAAGAAGTAAGGGGTTGTTTTTCGAGGGATATGTTCTGCTATTTAGCTTGGCAGCAGAATTTAGTTTTTTGTTTCCATAATGTCAGACTAGTTTATAACAGCTTTAGAGAACTTCGGTATTACATTTGTAAGCCAGATTTTGAGACTTTAATTAATGACCTGAGATGTGAGACCTATTTATCTATATCCATTTTCTTTCATTATTTTTTCTCTCCCCTAAGCACACACTCACGTTATGATTGGTTCATTCGATTCGAATCCGTGACTTAATAGTTTGTCATGCAAGTATTATTACATTTTTTGAACCCCAAGGTTAGATTCATCTTCCTCCTGCTTTTTGCAGCTCTGAAGTCTAAATATATAGGTAAACATTTTCTAAACGGCATACATTTGTAAACCACCGGATGGATTCTTTCCCAGAAATCCTCCAATCAAATCCCCTCTCTATTTCAGCCCAAACTCGACTGCTTCTTCCTTCTTCACACCAAGCTTTCCACTTCCCCTTCATCCCCTCAGCCCACAGCCACCACCCCGATCATCCTATTAACTTTTGGGGTCCGTATTGATTTGTTTCTTTATCTGCTGTTACTAGTGGTGTTAAGGATGTTAGAGATGCTGTTGATGAATCTAGACGAGAACCAATAATAATAAGACTGCTTTTTGTTGATGAAGTTCATAGGTTTAATAAATCACAACAGGATTCTTTTTTGCCATCTCCTCCGTTCCATTTGAATCTGCCATTGCTGTCTAGGTGTAGGTTTCTTACATTGAATCCTTAACCTCATCATGTTGAAAGGGATTGTCACGGATCATAGGGAGTCGATGTTAATGATGATGCTGTTGAATGTTTGTCCACGAGTTGTGATGGTGATGCTCGTGTTGCATCAAATGCTTTAGAAATATATGCCACCACTGCAGCTGCTCTAGTGGCCGATCATCAACTGAAGCAAAAAAGTGTAGGATTAAAGACCGATAGGGATTTTGATTCAGAAGCAACGGTTGGCTAGAATGCTGGAAGGAGGCGAAGATCCCCTTTACATTGGTCGCAGGCTAATAAGGTTTGCCACTGAGGATGTCGGGTCGGTTGATCCACTTACTCTAAACCAGCTGTTTCTTGTTATCAGGCTTGTCATTTCTTGGGCATGCCTGGGTGTAATGTGATTCTTGCACAATGTGTTGCTTACTTGCCCTGTGTATCGAGCCATCGGAGCTGCACAGAATGTTGTTGGGGAATCTATAGGACAGAATGAGGGAACAAGTTCCTCGATTGACCAAGTCAAAATTCGACGCAACAACAAGAGTTATGCCATCATTTTGAGTTGAATCGGAACTCTTATCAATAACCTTCAGTCTAGGTACTCATCGAAGTTGTTGTTTTCTTTTGACAAGGTAGAAGAATAGATAGTTGACTTTACAACCAAGTAGCATCTTTTGTGGCCGTCTCCATTGTTAATGTTGAACAGATTGACAAAAACATTGCGAAAGGCTTTTGCCTAGTAATTTTATTTCATTATCCAGACTGATAATTACAATGAAGGGAATAAAAAATGCAGTTGCAGGGGGCAAACTATTCCTTTCAACACATTAAAAGAATTCACATTAAGAAATCATTTAGTAACGCAAAGATGTTAACAGTTAAATTTATTAGCAATTGTTGGGTCTCTTAACTCATCTCATAGTCTCTTATCATCTTAATACAACAAAATCATTGGACCAACTTACATCTCCTGCAGAAAAACACCAGTATCTGAAAGATGAGGGACTAATGGGAAACTTCAAAAGTAGAAAGAAACTCAACCAGAAGTATTAGATCCACTCCTTAGGATTGATGCAGGCGTCCAACAATTTCCACTCTTCGCTTCCCTCTTCTGGTTTCTGTATGCCAAACAAATAAATAGGGCATTCATGATCACTCGCAGCTCACAGCAAATCTTGGCAAAGAACGTGTTAGAATTTTTTTTCAGTTGTGAGGAGAAGGGAAGAAGGCTTACATGATCATATTCCCATCGTGCAGATAAAGGGAGAGAAACGAGAATACTTTCAATTCGACCTCCGGTCTTCAGTCTCCAAATGTGGTACTTCGGTCGTAGACCTTTCATTAACAAATGAAATATATTTTAAGGCCTTTTGTTAGGTGAAATTTAATGAAATACAATTCATTACCAAGTTGACTTCTACATAGCGACCCCATGCCTTTTGGCTCTCATTAAATGGGGTATCCTTCCTTTTCTCTATGATTGGTATGTATGCAGGAACCACAGAATTCGCACATTCTGTAAATTCATAGTAAATTGGTCTATTTAAAGAAACTGAAAACCGCTGGTATTGCTAGTTGTAGATGGGAACACTCAAAGAATAGTATTGAGGAGTTACCAGTGGCAAATGAAAGAAGCATTCTTGATCATAGTCATTTAGATCATCAAAAAATATTCCACCGAGCCCTCGTCTTTCACCTCGATGCTGCATATAGCATTAAAAGTGAACAATTAAGTTTAGTAATTTAACTCATATTTAAATGGAAAAAGGGTCAACCCATTGAGCGACCTCAGTGGTAAAATAGAGTATTGTTCTCCCTAGAAATCCCGAGTTTGAGCAGCTGTCTTAGATGTGTGTGTGCATTGTTAATGGCTAAGAATGATTCCTGAATAATTGTTCCCCTAAGAAGTCTCGTCGGACTTTGCTTCCAATCCCAGCATTGAGCAAAAAAGAAAATGACGATCATAGATCAACTCATTGACTGGCAATAGTGCCCATTCTTGTTAATTCAAATGCTATACACAATTCTATAACTCAGGAACCATATGAGTCAAGTATGATACTGAAAAAATCTGGGAAGATCATACATTCATACCATTTTTTGAAACGAGGATAAAAGGATGGATCAAATTTGTCACAGCCCTTTTTTTGTATCTGAAAAGGAAAGCCAATGTTCGCCAAAGAACATTCAGAAAAAGTATTCCATTGTTCAAATGATATTCTACAAACTAGAATTAATGATCTCTACATATGCGTGCTGCTATAAATATGCACATTCTGCAGTTATCTTTTAAGGCTGGCATGTGAAACGCAATGGTAGTAGGAAGCGTTAGTCTCCGATTGATCTACCAATGCATACCAACAAGTAAAAGGAACAGATGTTACTGCACTTTAAAGGATGAACATGTGCTTTCCATTAAATCTGTAAAATAATATATAGTAGGATGCTGAAATAAAAAGGATCTATTCAGACACTAAATTGTCTTTTTTTTTTTGGGAAGAAAGAAAGAGCAGTTGAGGTGGTGGATTCTTGCATGTTACATGAATAGGTGTAAGTGGTGCCACCATGGATGAAATGTAGGACATGTTCAATGCATCGTCCCTTCTCCCGAGAACCACACAAAGAAGATAAACAGCAATAAGTTAAGCCCCGTTTTGTCTCGTTTATTGCTTCATCTTTTGACTGGATAAAGCTTCTTCTTTTGCCACCATTCATCAATAGGCCATAGCTTTTCATTTCATGAAACTTGAGCAAAGCAAAGTGGGGCACGAGTCATGACACTCCCCAACCTCCATGTTGTTTCATGATGTTGGAGTTGTATTATTTTTGTCCGACATATTTTCGATTGTGAAAATAAAGATGTGATCTTTCGATGATTCTTTAAACAGGAAAAACATTTATTCGATTTTTATCAAATTATTTTAATTAATATTCTATAATTGAATATTTTGATAATATTTATGAATATTAAGTAGAAGATAGAAATTGACAGTAGTGTAATTTTTAGATTTTCAACAATTGACCGAAATTATCTCATTGAAAGCGTAACCCTAGTTTAAAATGATTTGATAAACAGAAGGTGTCCAACAAAACGAATTATATAAACGGCGACGAAGATGTACGTGTTTAGGCTTACCACCAATTATTTAGCGAAAACGGATTAAATATATATATATATATATATATATAAATGGCTGTCTATTTTTCTCATATATATATATATATATGGGGTAAGGGGAGGTAAGATAGTAGGCTACCCCCAACACCAGGTTGAGAGCAACTTCCGTAAGAGACCTCCGAATTATGAAATACCCTCCGTGGGACTCGATCCACGACCTCAAAGTTAAGAACCTTGTGCTCTACTAATTGAGCTGGATATATAGTTTTTAATAATTTAGGGTAATAACACGGTTATATATGTAAATATTTTTTATTTATTTATAGATACAATTGTTGAAACTCAAATAATATATTCAAATATTTAAAACAATCGGTTTTCAATTAATATTCAAATTTTCAGACAATGAACGCTTAAATATTGTGTAGTTAATGATATTCGAATTTGGAATCTTTAAAGATAATAACCATCCCTAGCAACAGGAAAATGATCGTATTTGATTAAGGATGGGCGTGGGTCGGGTCGAGTCCAATTTTTTATCCACCTAACCCAACCTGAAAATTATACATCCTCCACTCGACCAAAAAAATATACACCTTCTACCATCCTGAATCTGACCTACCTTTTCAGATAAAATCCAAACGCGATCCCACCTGATCCAAAATAATATATTTATTAAAAACTATTACTTTTATTCAATAAAAATAGGGATTTAATTTTTAAAAATAATATATATATGAGTATTATTGTAATTATCCCTAAATATATAAGGTAAAATTATATTTTTTCGGTAAGATCGGTCGATATTTTCACTCTAAACCCGAATCGACCCGACCCAAACGTAACCTCTAAAAGACTTGACTCGACCCAAACTTAATTTTTCTTTAAAAATCCGACCCAATCGAATCGGTCAGAACCTTTGGTTTCGGATCCCATGCGACATGTCCATCCCTATATTTGATGCCAGCCAATTGGCCCATTGCTTCAAACAATTGAACACATCTTAGCAACACTTTTTTTTTCTCTACGTGTTTATTCTACTTTTATTATCATTGCCCACAATTTCTCTAATGAGAATCCTCCCACAGGTTATATCTCATTCAAATTTAATGTGACACTTAAACTCGACCTTGTTGAATTATAAAATTAGTTTTTTAATTTAAGTCGAGTCAAGTCGAATTCAAGTTTAAAATAAAAAAATTACACTCACCTTGTATGACCTGACAATATTATAATTATATATTTAGAAATAATTGAATTATATCTTTTTTTATGTTTTTTTTCTCAATTAGGTTCTTATTTCATCTTATAAAAATGAATTATATATATTTAGGTCAAATTGGGTCGAACCGAGTGTGGATTTTGAATTAAAAATGAGTTAAATTTCAAGTTGAGTAGAATCCTCCTAAACTCGAATCAAAACAAATACGGACGAAGATATTTAATTTTTAAATTAAATTCGAGTGAACTAAAAAATTGAACCGATCCAACTTATGACCATCCCTACTCATAGTTCTTAAAAAAAGCATATATTATCTGAAAGTGGGAATACTTAAAATGTAAATCGATCAAACTTCAACACCTAGAACCATGTTTTCTCAAATGAAAAAAAATGGAATATGATATTAGGGTTTTTTTGTCCCAATAGAATAAAAACTTTTATTAATTACTCCAATAGTATATATAAAAGTTTATTTTGGGATTATCATAGTTGATATAATGATTTAGAATTCGTCAGTCGACGAGCGAGTTTAAATAAAAAATATTATTTAAGTAAACTCGTCACCTCGACGAGTGAGTTTAAATAAAAAATATTATTTAAATAAACCGATCACCTCTACGTGACAAGTTTCTTGAACACCCTAACGAATATCTTAGATCCCAAAATAAACTTCTATATGTTCTATTGAGCTAATTAATAAAACTGATTGTCCTATTGGACCAAAAAGCCGAAATTAGATCGGCTTTGTTAAAACACATCCTGGCCCAAATCAAAACCCAAACGTTTGATTGTGGGTGGAGTTGTCCTCAGCTAAGCTAAGCTTAGGGTTGGGGAATTTGGAGTTAGAGAGATTCGAATTCACTTTCTTTTACCATCTTCTCTCTCGTCTTCAACTCTTTGCTCGGCGGCACCAGCGCCAAGGTATTGTTTTTTTTCTTCTTCTTATTTTGATCAATATTGATTCGTTTCTCGCTTGTTTCTGGCTTCAATTTTCCGGTAATAATTGCTTAACGCCTAAAATTGATGATAATTTCCCCTAGAATTTTAACTTTTTTCAGAGTTACGTTGTGATGTTTCATGCAATACTGAATTAAAGAATGGTTTCTATCCTTTTGTGTGTGTATATACAGCCTCAGAAGATTTTATCACGAGATAGGAATTTTGGAGTATCTAGTTTTTCTTTAGGGTTTGATTTTTTTTCTGTTAATATCCATCTGTACTTTGTTATTCGCGCTGAGGTTACACGTGTTAAATCATTTCAATTTCATGGCATCTTAAAGCTTTGTGGATGATGTAAAATGTATTGTTTTTTCCTTAGGGAAAACAATGCCAAAGAACAAGGGAAAAGGATGAAAGAATGAAGCCGATGACGAAAAGCGTGAACTCGTCCTCAAGGTAGACGGGCAGGAGTATGCCCAAGTGCTTCGTATGCTAGGAAATGGCCGGTGACAGGCAATGTGCATCGACGGTACTAAGCGTCATTGTCATATCCGCGGAAAATGCACAAAAGGTTTGGATTGCTGCTGGCGATATAATTCTCGTTGGCCTTCGAGACTTCAGGACTACAAGGCTGATGTGATCCTAAAGTATGCCTGATGAAGCAAGGCTGTTGAAAGCCTATGAGCTTCCGGAGAACACCCGTCTCAACGAAGGCATTGTTGACAGGAGGATGACAGGGGTGCAGATGATTACGTCGAGTTCGAAGATGAAGATATCGATAAAATCTAAGGTAAATTATGTCTGAATCCCTGTGTTTAAATGTTAGAACAAAGATTGGGTAGATGATGTTCTGAAGACTATAGCACGTGGGATACACATCCCATGGAATGGAAAGTGTCATTGTTAGATATGTGTATGTTGTTGATTCCCTAAAACTGAAATTGTGTTCGAATTCTCGATTTTACTTTGTGTGGAGATGGTTTTGTAACAAGAGTTCATTGATCACCCAATTTTTAGTTTTCATTGAACTTTCGAATTCCGATTGCTTTGGTCACTCGATTGTTGTTAATTAGTGGATCAACTTTCAAGTTTGGGTCGAATCCTTTAACTCATACAAAAAAATCAAATAAAATCATAAAAATAGAAAAAATGATAACAATTGTAAAATCATACAAAGAACAAATTGATGATAAAAAAGTCATCGACTGATAACTCATTTTTAATATATGCACATAGATGGAATAGAAGAGCAATATCTAGAGTTCTAGACATCGTTAATTTATCAAGAAAATGCTAATTAAACTGAACTTGCTCATAAAAAGCTTAAATATTTCCCAAGTGAAGCCCCTCTCATCTCATCACTTGTGTTTATTGCGGTAAACAAAACTAGCTGTAGGAAAATTGTCCGAAGGTTGAACATATATATATAAGTAGGCATGACAAGAACATGCACTAACTCCATGAACTGATCATCAAATCTTATTCTGATCTATTCAGCAGATGCCCAATCTTTTTTGATGTCAAATGTGTAGTTGATCTCCAAGTAGCACTTGTTATCATCATCAAGGAACTGAAAAAACAAAAACGAAAACAAAATTGGTGTCACTCGGGTTCGATATAGTCGAGTACGTGTTGAACACGAATTAACCTTTGTTTTTGCAGTGTATGTTCCTCTAGCCAAAAACCCAGATGGGGCTGTCTCTTCTGGCATTTCATGTGTATAAGGCTCTAACTGAGGACTGAAAGTTCCAATCATCTCTTTGGTGCCGTAAACTGGAACAGAAAAGGGAAGTATTCCGTAGGGTTTTGGGGTAAGAAGAATGGTAGGAGGGTTTGAGTAGATTAGATTAGGTTATACCTTTGACACCAGTTTTCCAGACGGTGTTGGTGTACCTGAGACCAGATACGATGTTGTTGCTAACTTGGAAAGTGAACTTCAAGCTATAATGGCTGCCTTCTTTCAGTGTAAACCATAGGCCCTGTGGCTTCCCATCTGCAGGTATCTCAAGTACTATGTCTGCCCTATCTGGAGACACGATTGCCACACTTTGGAACTTCACTTCTGGTTCAAGTGTTTCTGCAATCAAATATATACATACATATATCTAAAATGCACCATTGAGTCTGAATAACATGAAGGAAAAACGCAGATTTGTTAATGCTCTTAGTATCCATATATGCATTGGATTTATGCATACATAATCAGTACCTCCAATGTTGTTAATATCCACACCTCCAAGAAGCTGCTCTTTCCACTTCCTTAAGCTCTCATCATCCTACACTCACAGCCATCACCAACATAGAATAATGATAATAAAATCTTGAATGCATGTAATAGAACATACATACATACACGTGTTATTGAAAAACACAAAAATGAATTAACCTTATCTTTCTCAAGCTGTTCTTTGAGAGTACGCTGTGGGCCCAAATGCAAACTGCTCTCATCGTTATCTTCTTCTTCCTCACCTTCATGAGGAGTCTTCTTCTCGGTGTTGCTATCCATATTACTGGAACTCGGACCAGGTCCAACCGCCAAAGACATCAACTGATCATCAACAGAAAAACAGGCAAAAGTAAACCCTACCAACAAATTATTGTACTAATTTCTGTCGTCCGCTAAAACCAAAGAGACATGAAAAAGAATCATAAGACCAAAGACCATGCACAAGACATATCTGTTCAGCAACCCGATTGGTCGACCACTTTGTGTTGATGGTGCGGGGTATGGTTTTGGTTTGTTGAAAAACTCAGAAATGTCGGTGGGAGGCGATCGAAGCCTAAAAGAGGAGCAAAGGGGGCAGCTTTTGAGGTTGTCTTTGGTCTTGGTTTGTTGAATGGTTAGGTTGTAGGAAATGGTCTTGTGGTGATCCGAAATAACAGTGCTGTTTCCATGGCAGAAATGGAGAGTTCCGGTTGATTGCCGTGGACGGAGGAGCTCGAGTATAGGAAGTGATCGTTGAAAATACATCATCAATATGATTATACGATTCGAATAATATCGATATAATATTATTATAAAATAGACAATTTAAGTTGATAATTATTTTTTAATTATGTATTTTTACACACACAACCTTGAACGAACAAATTCCTATTTATATTTGTTTGTTATTCTTAAGTTTACTTGAGTTTGATTTATGTTTGTTAAAAAATTTAAATTTGTATTTCTTCTTTCATTTAAAATTATATGCATTCATGTTCGTTAATTTGATTTTTATTAATATATTCATTTAATGTTATAAACATAAAATATGTTCATAAATATTAAATAAATATATTTTATTTTATTTTATCTTCCATATCTTAAATGGATTGTATTTTTTATCCATGCGTTCTAATATGCATCCAACAATAATAGAAACAAGCATTCAACAAAATGATAATGAAATCTAATGCTTTCACCAACAGGGATTGGTTCAAGTAGTAAATAGCTTGATATCGATTAAGAAAGGCCTAGAGTTTGAGTCTTTGTGTATGTAGAAAATCATGCTGAGAGACTTACCCACCAAGGTCAGGTGTACGACGTACAATGGCTGAACTTGGTAATAGAGCTTGGGAGGGCCAACTTAAAACTCTAAAAATACTAGATGTTTAAATTAAAATTTTTAAAATTTGAAGAGTTCAGTTTATATTTTTTCAAAAAAATTGGTGTCTAACTAATTTTTTTAAAAATTCGGCTTAATGAGAATTTTTAAAAATTATGGTAGAGGTTTAATTAAGAACATTAAAAAATTTAAAGCTTAATATGAATTTTTAAAATTTTTGTGGGGGTCAAATTAATTTTATCAAAATTTTAAGGGTCTAAAATGGAAAATTTTCAAATTTTGGGTAAGCCATGGCCCCACATGTCTCACTGTGTTCCGCCACTGGTACGTAGGTAATTTCAGATTAATCAAGACAAAGTTTTGGAATCGGAGGATAACAAAAAAAATCTAAAACTTTCAGCAAGTTCAAAATGTCATAAAATAAAATATATACACATGACTTATACAATAGGCTTACATAGATAGTATTAATTAAAAAAAATCTCAACATAATTTGATCTTTGATACTTCTAT
The DNA here is from genome assembly GCF_006381635.1 of Hibiscus syriacus. Taxonomy (NCBI): domain Eukaryota; kingdom Viridiplantae; phylum Streptophyta; class Magnoliopsida; order Malvales; family Malvaceae; genus Hibiscus; species Hibiscus syriacus. The sequence goes on along the minus strand of NW_024063340.1, from coordinate 251,443 downwards.
TTTCATACACCTTTAATAAAATCATGGTACCATTTAGCGGATTCTTTAGGTGCACGAGTAAGATTATAAAATCAACATGATAAAGCCCGTAGTTGACCTGTAACCTTCTCCCCATCCGAAGCTTTCAATTAATTCATTAAGAAGCTGCATTAATTAGTGAAGGGTTTAACAAATATATAATAGAATGAAAGCATGGAGGAGTTCATTTTTCGAACCATTCTCAGCAATGTAAAACGTAAGGTCTTGACTGTAGTTTTCCTTCATAAACTTAAGAATCATGTAAAGTAATTGAGGGTAAACGTAGATAAATGCACTTCCGCATTCGGACCAATAAGAACACCATCTTTATCCACCGTCACGTTTACATTTGGATCTACCAAGTAGCTAGGTGGTGTGCATTTGGACTTGACGGAATGTCTTTACCATATCTGGAGGTGTAATAATTGATACCCATGAAATCGAATGATCCTTTGACGAGTGTTTCTCTTGTGGAGTGAAAACAGGTAGCCTCTCCTTCACCAATCTTCTCACGCTTTCTGGGTATTCTCCTCGCACCAGCGGTTCCATATACCTACGATCACATTCTATTTTTTCAAAATCTTATTTCTTGTGCGTGTCTTCTTTTACGTTGATATTGCTTGATTCGATTATTTGTCCGTTTACGAATTGATAACATCTTGATAAATTAGTTGAGAAAAAACATGTACTAACCACCGCAACTCAAAATCCATGGCTCTCCTTGCCGCCTCAACATCAAGTGATGTGTTTGAAAATGGCTCAACATACTGTGCAACAAGACTTATTCCAATTTGTCCTCCTTGTGTTGCCTACCAAACCAACCAATGCATTAGTATGATTGCTCGAGTTTTCATTTCTCGTATTTGACATTCACATTGTATATGGTATGGGGATAGGGTTTACCTGGTAGTTTTGTTTGTAAAGATTAGCAGCAGTTGCATGAGCAAGAAGAAGGTTATGGGAAACAATGTAAGGCTCAGTTGCACCATTACCATTAGGACAAAAGTTTCTATCGGAGCATCTTCCTGGTGGACCTATTCCCAACGCATACCCCATTTTAGCCATAATCAGTGGAGCATTGATTGTAACCCAGTGTTTAACCCTATCTCCATATGTTTTAAAAACAAATCTGGGCATAGTCCTTGAATTCATTTCTGCAAAGAAAGAAGTGAGCTTATATTACATTTATTACAAGTTGCAGATAGTAAAGGATGTTAGCGTGGGAACTTGCACAATGTTGAGATTTAAGAAGCCTCCATGCTTGTTCTCAAGGGCATCCGGTTGATCGAAGTGCATTAGAGTCACAAAGGGTTTGATGCCTTTCATTGATAAAATATACAAAGGTACTAATTAGCCAAATGAATGGAATAAAATTTAAAAACAAATTATATATCTAAGGTAAGTGGTCGCTTAATGACCATTTTTAATCAACTCGTCAATTAAATTGTTGAAATGCTCTCTTGATTTATTCCACCACTCAAAGTTTCAAACAGGAGATCAAAACGAAGACAAAATTCTCAATCAGACAACATAAAAAATTCCGAGTGGTTGGAATTGAAAACATTCTTAATCTTGAAGACTTTATGGAATGTGTAAGTAATTGTCAATTTCTAGCTAAATTATACTTAGAATAACCAATTTAATTTGCAAATCTCCAATGTATTCTTCTATTTCAAGATTTAGTTTAAACTGCATTCCAATAAACGTTTTATATGAATAAGAAAGATGCGTAAATAAGCGCGATAGGTGAATAAGATAATTTTTGTTATCAAAATGTAATTATGCAATAAATTAACAAATTTAAGAAGCACACGTAACAGAGGACTTTAATATGCAGACACTATTAGGGTGATTAATGAGTTGAGCAGCTTGTGAGGAACTCGAACTCAACTCGATAAAAATTCGGTAAAAGCTCGATTTTGGTTGACTTGACTCGAACTCGAACTCGACTCAGACCTTAACGAGCTGAGTCGAGCAAAGTCCAACTCAACTCGATAAGTTCGCGAGCAACTCATTAATTTTTTTTTATAATTTTTTAGTAGTTTTTTTAAATTACTTCGTTCAAAATTTTCTAATTTACTCATAGATATTAAAAACATGATAAATGACTAATCTATTAATTTATAGTATTAGTATATTTTACCTATAATTTTAAAAATAAGATAAAAATTTCAGCAAGTTTAACAAGCAACAAACTTAACGAGAACGAGCTAAGCAACAAGTTTTTTTAACGAGCACGAGTCGAACAAAATTCTAACGAGCTTAACGAGCAACAAATCGAGTCGAACAACAAATTTTTTTAATGAGCAACAAGTTCAAAATGTCAAAATTTATGTATTTTTAAAAAATATATAATTTTTTTTTAAATTACCCGATTGTGACATATATCACTTAACGAAGAGAACTATCGCCGTTAACGGCCCAAGCACTAAAGAGGTAACGTTTGTAATGTTAAGCAAGCTGGATGAGAAAAAAATGTAGGCACTTATTTAACACAAAATGTATAGTTTGGGCATTTATTTGAGTGGGATTTGAACCCATGCCCTTTCCAGTTCAACTAGCATATGGGAAAAAAATTGTGTCAAGAGTGGGATTCGAACCCATGCCCTTTCCAGTTCAGCTAGCATATGGGAAAAAAATTTGTGTCAAGAAAGGTATTCGAACCATTGCCCTTTGTATCGGTACATGATACTTTCGCCGTAGACCAACTCGGCCATCTTGACATTACTGACAAAGCCATATCCTTTTATTTTATTATATCTGTAACAATTAATGACTATATCAGATCAAAACGACGGAAGATATCAAACATTACGTCGTCATATGTGGATGTCCTAATCAATTAATTCAAACAAAAGCACAAGTCAACATCATACGTATCCTCTTAATTGGTATTCTTTTCTTATCCTAAGTAAGTTGTCCATCTAATCGAATTCTTCATTTCTTTTGAAGGATTTATATTCTTCATTTCTTATCCTAAATAATCCCCAGCATGCAAGTCAACAAAGTTCAAAATTGCAGACAGAGAAACCAGCTCTACCACACCTGGTAATTGCTTTACAGGAAAACAAATTAAGATACAGAAAATTGAAGGTTTAAAGAAAATTTTGAGTACCAAATCTCACATTCTAGTTTTCCACAATAAACATACTCCCAACTCGCATCAAACTTCCCTAGGGATTTGTTCTGAAACCGTGGCGCTCATTTGGCCAGGACTGTCTTAGAATGGATATTGTATCCATGGAGCAGATCATGGATTTTGGAATACATCAACGCCTTTGAAGGATCACCTCCATTGTTGCTCTGCAATGCACGTGAACTCTCCTGCAGCTTTATCTTTTCAAACAAATATTGCTTTTCTGCCTCTGCCTCGCTCAAGCGTTGTTTAAGGTAATCTGCTTGTTTAGCTCAAGCTCCCGCTCGCAAGCATCAAGAGATAAGCAAGCTTTCTTGAACAGTTTCATCTTTTCATCTGCCCCCATTTCCATCTTCCTTATGGCCTCTTGCACTACATCAGCAATTCGATTACAAGCCTCTTGTGGTGTTATCAACCTCCCACCTTCCACATATTCCAGGCTCGTTCGAGAATCCATGCCAAGTTCTACATAAAGGAGTACCATGATTTAACAAAATGTAAAACCTTCACGCAAAAAAAGTTTCTTGATTTAGAGAACAAAACTTTTAGACTTGAGAACGAAAAATGAATATCTGAAAAACCTTTCTTTGCTGAACTGGTTTAGGAGTTGGACCTGGTTAATTTCCAGATAACAAGAAAAAAATCACATGATATTTAGCGAGATGATTAAATAACTAGGAACATATTGTACCTTGGAAAAATACTAATATCGAGCTGCAAGCTGCCGACTCTGCAAATCCACCCTTCATTTTTTCTAAAAGATCCTCACACTTCCAAAAGAGCTTTTTCCCTCTAGGATCATCACTTCCACGAAATATCCTGCTAATAAAGTCAGTTCTCTCACTAGAGCCTCCTTGTCCCAGGCAGGAGCACAATGGCAGAAAACATCTTTAACCCAACCTAACAGCTCAGACGGTCAATTGCAAGCACGACGCCTGAAGAGCATTTCAGCAGAACCTGTTGCACTTTTAACTGAAGGACCCGTACAAATTTTCCCATCACGAATAGCACAATCAGTATGAGTCCAATGGCAACACAAATCACAGCCAATCCATCAGGTATTTACTTCAAAATCAAACTTATTGCAGATAACACACATACAAAGATTGCAAAAACCATTCCTATTGGTACATATTTCACAGGTGCTGTCATCTGCGGGTAGCTGGTCTTGACATGCTATATTTCTGCATCTCTTGTACACAAATACCTCAATAAGAGAAGTTTGGGATAGACGGACACTGGGATGCAAGAATGCCTGAATTCCCATATTTATTGCAACAAGGATCTCAAGTTGCGACCGGTGTGCTCTGATCAATGTCTTTTCTGTTAAATCAGATCTACTTTGAACATGCTTCTGAAGAATCAAAAACTCTTCCCTGTTCTGCGAACCACCATTGCCTTCTAGGATAGCCTTGAGTTGATTCTTTAACTCATCCATACACTCATCAGGTAGGTATTGCATCTTTTCCGACATAACATCAACTCTTTCTCTTGCAATGTCTCGTAGTGTTATCTTGTCAGCGCTAGAAACACGACAAATCACAGACTGCTCAAGGCAAACATTTTCAATCTCCTTTGCTGTGATAGCATCAGCAGCAGGCCAAGTTTCTCGTGAGCTAGCACTCTCAGTAGGAAACTCGTGAATATTATCAGAGTTTGATCTGTGTTCATGGGCATCTAAGGACAACGAAGTTTGTAAGCTCCCTGACCGAGGTTGTTGACGTGGGGGCAACATCTTGGATGAATGCTGATGGTTAATATTAGAACCAGATGATGTTCCCATAACGAAAATCTTGATTAATCTGCAAATAAAAACAACTCCTTTGAACCATCATCTAGCACGACTTGGGATACATAATGATATAAATTTAAGCTTCTTTATACTAAGTTTCCTGTTTAATTGCTGCTTGATCTTTGCCATTTGTCTTTTTAATTCTTCACAAGTTGTTTAAAGCGAAAGAAAACAGTTTCTTCGTTTTTAAAAAGAGAGCATAATTATTGAGAATAAAGACCTGATAACAAATAAAACAAGTAATACAATTCCAATAAAATTGTTCCATATTACGTAATGGTATAACATATTATCTATCTCAATTCTTTTAAGACCAAAAACCTATTTTGGGAAGGTTTTAATCCATGTTTACTCTATGAATAGTGATCCCAACCCAGTAAACCAATTTTGTACGCCTTGAAGGTTAAAGGGTAAACTACAGTACATTTATATGGATGTTAATATTTTAATATTGGATATTGAGCCCATTATTTGTTTTAATATTATTAATGGGTTAAAAGAAGTATGCCAATTGTTTGAGATAAGAAGAGTCTAAGATTTAGTAATTTGGATCCTATTGTGAAGATTTCAAGGTATTAGGGGTAAAGAAGTACTTTCACCAAAAGGTGTTAAATATGAGAATAGTGAATTTTTAATTTCTGAATATGATTATTAATTGAGGATTATATTAGTATTGGGCTAATATGGATCAAACTGTGATCAAAGTTGAAAATTAAGGATCACGGTGTAGTTTACCCAAACATTTATCAAGCAATGGAGGATTCTGACCAATGCGTGTTTTGCTTCTAAACCGTTTAGATTTAGGGATCCCAGAAATCCAACGGTTCAGATTGAACTCTTCCAGTCCAGCCTTATCTATGAACGAACAGTTCACATTCGTCCACGTTTCATCTCCAAATCCATTATTACCTATCGATCCACATCACCTTGGATTTGTTTCTTTTGATGGCGGACTCGGACAATGAATCGGGCGGACATAACACCGGCGAAGGTAACGAGCCGAGGGAAACGACGGCGCGTGAACAGGAAAGGTTTTTACCCATTGCGAATGTGAGCAGGATCATGAAGAAGGCTTTACCGGCAAACGCTAAGATCTCCAAAGACGCCAAAGAGACGGTCCAGGAATGCGTCTCCGAGTTCATCAGTTTCGTCACCGGCGAAGCCTCCGACAAGTGTCAGCGTGAGAAGAGGAAGACGATAAACGGCGACGATTTGCTCTGGGCCATGACGACGCTCGGTTTCGAAGAGTACGTGGAGCCCTTGAAGATTTATTTGCAGAAGTACAGGGAGATGGAAGGTGAGAGGAGCTCTACGGGAAGGGGAGATAACGACGGAGCCAATGGGGGTTCAGCCGGTGGGGCAAGTGGAGGCAGCGGCGCTGATTACGGAGGGATTTCTGGTGGTGGCGGCGGCGGAGTGGGTCCGGGTGGTGTTGGTGGAGGGATGATGATGATGGGGCATCATCAAGGACACCCGTATGGTTCTGGTGGCTTCCATCATCAAATGACCGGGTAAAGGTGGTGCCCCCGCACCCGCCGTCGTGAGTTGTTGAGCTGTGGTCAGGTCTAGGTAGATGGTTAACAGATTGTATTTCCATATTATTTTAAAGCTGCCGTTGACGTTATTTAATGAAGCAAATATCATTTGATGTATTTTTAAGCTCACTTGTGCATAAATCCATTGCCAGCTTTTTCCAAAACACTCTTCCATTCAGTTTTTTATAGACATTAGGACTCGATTAAAATTTATTTAATATTCGATTTGAATAAACTCGACTCATACTTGAACACTTAAACTCGATTCAAATTCTTAATTTTTGAGTTTCTTTCTATTCAAAAAACTCGAGAACAATTCAAAAATAGTATATATATATATACACAGATGAGCATACAATTGGATATGTTATTATGTAATCCGAAACAGTTGAGCATACAATTCACACAAGCAATCTTGGTTGAGCTATACAGTGCTTTACAATTTATTGTTTTAAAACTACTTCAAAATATATTTACAATCCTTTCAATTCCATCACGATCCATACAGTGATTTTAAATGGGTTGCTGTAAAAATGCTTCTCAACAAACATTTACATATCCACGACCTTATGCCAGAGCACATCATACAAGTTCTTATCTCTGCAGATGCACCGATGTTATATCATACCCCCATCATATGTAGCAATTAAAAGCAATCCAAATCTATGAACACTACAAGCCGTCTAGCCGTCTACGCTAAAACGCGGTTCAATCGCATGTGATATGCTAGTACTAGAAACTTAATCAGAGTAGTTGGATTATCTGTGATGCATTGGCTACTTGTGAAAGTTAGCCTACGACTTGAGTTTTGCATGCCAAGAAAATATATAAACTTAAAAGCACAACAAGCTCTCTAGACGCTCGAAAACCTAGCGTATAGTTACTAATTGCCTAATTGTTACATCCAAATTGTCGAAATCGTCTTTCAATTGGGCCCGGAATTGGGCTTCGACGTGAATAATTGGGTTGGAGTTGCCACCGATCATTTTAAAAAATATTTAGATTGATCAGACACCATCTTACTTGATCTGCGTTGTACCAGAAACGTGTTAAATTCGGGAGTCGGTTACGGTCAAAGAATAATTAGCACCCTTGAACCATCCTTTCAGTACCAATTAATTTGTCATTTGTCTTTATTTGCGAAAATTAAAAATTTAAATTAAAATTTTTAAAACCGATTCGAATTACTTACCTTTGGTTGGTTTAAAATTTAATTGGATTCCTTGGAAATTGAATGATCAAAATCACATCCACAAATAATTTAGAATCTGCTGGCTATCAGTGCTAACAATTGCACTTTGATAAAGGGCTTGGTCTTTTCCATCACGAACAGGGAAGGGATGCTCTGATTTGCAATGCTTTGCTGGAGATAGAAACTTGCTATCCTTTTCTCTTCACCAGGCACAAAGAGCTGCTTGAATATTTAATCGGTTTACGGATCCATGTCAAGAAATGAACCATTGAACATATACTTGGTTCTTTGGAACTCCGGCAGCATAGGACTGTGTACCCTTCCAAGTTAATCTTTTCAAATTTCAGAAACAAAACAAGAGCTTAAATTTCTATGTTCTTGTTGTAAAAAACAATGCTCATCATCAACGTTACTTTCCAGAGAACTAAAAGAGAAGCAAACCGATGCCTCACGCTATTACAACCATGTATATATCATGAAGCTTCGAATACCTGCACCAACTGCTTACTTCAATCGTTATAGCAGCACAGCCACATTGAAAGTCGTTTCCATGTTAACCTTATACGAGCTCCCCAATCAGCTTGATTATCAAGCAAAGAACTAAGTGCACCTCTAACGAGCCGAGTATAAAGTAAAAGAAGATTGATCAAAATGAAAAATAATTTTCAAGGAAAAAAATCGTTATGGTTCACAACTTCATATCGCACTAAAATAATTCAATCCGACCTACAGAATATCAGCATCAAAACAGTAGCTATAAACAAAAATTTTAAAAAGTAAGAACAAGAAAAATGGAGGAACAGAGAGAACAATTCTCACCGCTTAGACGAAAGAAACCAAAGGGAAAGTTTATAAGCTTCCTGCACTGCCTCCCCCCTCCATCCACGATCGCTACGCTCATAAGCCGCTCTCCGACCATAACTTTGACCAGCTTGTGCGGCAATCCCGAAGAAAACATGCCATGGCAACAAGGCAGCCCACGAGTGCAGACTGTAGAAGTTGTCGATGCCCTTGTCATTGTGGAACTTCAAAGCAGTCCATACACCGACAAGACTCAAGATAACAGCAATGCATTGTATGGTAAGATGAACTAATTGTTTAAAGCTGTTCGTCCCCTGAACAGTCTTGTATGCCACCATGGCTTCTCCATTCAAGAGCACTAGTCCAAGGACCATTAAAACTTGATGAACATTAAAGATGAGATCTTTGTTATCGGAGATGAGAGCCAATCCTCCTCATCAAAAAGAGAAGCCGAAGTCCCCCCAATGATTCGTGGTCCCCTTTTTGGATCAGAAGAATCTTTTAAAACATTCAAAGCGCAGAGGTTTTTTTTACAATCAAAGAGAGAATAAAAGCCCTTATCCACGTAGCCCCCATGGCATTTTATAAATAATATATATATAGGAAGAAGAAATGGGATTTGGTTTGAATTAGAGAGAATAATATATATAAGAAGAAACGGAAGATGTTGGGTTGAGTGGATAGTTTGTTGGAATAATGGAGATAGTGGGGTTGAACATGGGACATGAAAAAAGGAAAAAAAATTAATAAAAAGATTAATAATAAAAATAATAATCATAATCATAATCATAAATAAATAAATAATTTTTTTAAAATTAAGACAAAAACGAGTGTCTACACAAACTTGAAAGTGATTCTAACTAAAGATGAAAACACGATTAGAAGTCTTCAACTACAACGAAAAGGGAAAACGAAACTTAAACAAATGTTTGCAACTCAACTAATATCCAACTTGAGGAGGCACTAAGTTGATGATGATTTAACTTGGGTTCTCTAAGCTGGAGTTTAGGTAGGGTTATGAAATAGAAAATAGAGGCCAACAACAAATAGAAAATCAGAAGGAAAATAAAGACTATTTATAAATATGTTTTAAACTTAGACTTACCACTTAAAAGAAGAACAAAATTATAATTTTTAAAAAATATTACTATGAAATTTTAAATTAAATTATATGTTTTTTATAAATTTGTAAACTTTTAAATTGTCATTTAAAAATATTAGAATAAAATTTTGATTATAATTAAGAGATAATCTATTAATTTTTATGTGCCACATCATCTTGTATTAATAATGTATCATCTATTTTATAATAAAATTAAAACTATTTCTTGGTACATATAAAATTTAAACTATTTTAGTACAATTTAATTATATTTTTGAATTTTATTTTTATGTTTAAACATATGTAATTGAAATATATTTACATTATATAAGATTAATGCACCTTTCAGTCTTTGAATTTGACTTTGATCTTCGATTTGACTTTATCTTTTTTTCCCCCAACTTAACCTCTGACTTTAATATAACTTTGGTCTCCTATTTTTTAATACAATTTGACCTTTGGTTTTGGTTTTGGTTTTGATATACGCTTTAACCCCTAATTTTGGCTTTAATATGTAACTTTTTGAGTTTGATGAAAATCTTGTATGGTTGCATAGAGGAGGATGTTTTATTTAAATTATAATTTATAAAATGAAATTAAAAATAAACAATAACAAACTATTGGTGAATTTCATTAAACTCGTCAAAAATAGTCCCCAAAAATTACATTATGACAGATTAAAAGTTTAAAATTGTAAAAATTATATATTCTAAAATAATTTCAATTACATCGAAAATACTACGAAAAATATAATATTTTCAATTTTAATAAAAAAATTATCCCATCCGACTTAAAAAGTTATGCTTTTAAGTAATATTTTCAGTTGAACGATATAAAAGGCTTTATATTAACAAATAATATTTTAGAGACTCCCAAAAGATAAAGATGATATGTTTTGCAGTAGACTTCCAGCAGGAAAGAGAGAGGGAAATTACAGGTGCAACTATTACTTTGGGCAATGGACAATGTGCAGGCAACCATTAAAACTCTCTCAACTGCGCATACAGACCAAAATCTTTGCTATACATTTAAATAGAAGGAGCAAAAAACAAACAAGATCAAAATTATAGCTGCATGCTTTAGCCGATGGCGGCGGCGGCAGCTTTTATAAAAGCGCTGGGAACCAGCCGAAGGTAGATAATTGGTCGACAATAACCGACACCGAGCTTAAATATGGCTAGGAGGATTATAGTCAGCATCCGTCCTTTCCATACTAAAGAAGAAATGAGCAGGCAGATCTTGCCGACTGATCTAGCGATCCGTTCGATGTTTTTTATGGTGATAAAGAACCAGGCCTTGGTATTATTTATTCACAGTGTGTGTTGATAAAAGAAACCTGGAGCACTGTAATACAACCAAAAAACCTGTCAGTTTAATTAGTTTGAAATAAACCAATTCATTCCAACTAACAAAGCAAGGTTAAAAGAACCGTACCGGCAGCCTCGGGTTTAGTTCAACGGATCGTAATCGTAGGCGTCACCGACTTTCACAAAGCGTCCCTTCACACGCTTTCTAACATCCGCCCTTGCTTTGCGAGATGCATATCTCACTCGCTTCTCAAACCTATCGCAATAAGGTCAATGGTTAAATATATAACCTCCTTCAATGGCAGAATAGTAAGTAAAATGAACTGGTTACAGATTACTATACCGAGAAACGATTATACTACTAACAACACATGTTAAGATGATATCAAATTATTTGGAAACGTCGTGTCAGAGTTCTGCTCATCGTACTTGTATAAAAATGCAAACGACTATATTGATATTTGAAGGCAATTATAAAAAAGGTCCAAATGAAGAAAAGCTAGAAAGTGTAGTAAACAATAATCAAGTCATTGTTATGTGCTTAGTTTGTAGTAAATCAACATCCTTTCCCTGGAACTAGAAATTTAGAAGCAGGGAGGAACTAAAAGGAAGGCCTCTAAGTTCCAGACATTTGTGATGTCATCAACATAATAAACATATAAGGCAACACATTTTCTTGTGTCTTATTGACGTATACTTACTTCCGTGTCTTCTTCTTTTCCTTGTAACGCATTACAGCGTTGCTTCGAGTAGATGATTGGAAGGAACTCTCAGTACATGGAGGACACCATGGAGGCTCTCCCATGAGAAGCATTGATGAAGCCCCACAATCTTGGTAATCTCCTCCACTACTCTCTCCAGTAAGGCCCGAAAATGATAGGCTTGAATGAGCCTGCCTTCCGGTGAAACAAAGAATAGAATCGGTTTTATTGCTCATCACAGAATCAGCAGATGCCCCATTGCTGCATGTTGGCTGGACTGTGTTGACCAGACCAATAGATGAGCCCTGGACAAGAAATATTTAGTAACTGACCATGAGAACATTTGCCACGAACTTGAAACTGTACGGGGCTGGAATTATGTAATGTGTGATTCCCAAAGAAGATAAGACAAGCACGTCGTATCCAAGCACATTAATTGGTGATCAAGATGACTCTAAAAGATCAAGCAGTAATCTATTTGCAAATTTGAGGAATCCATTTTCTCATCACCAATAGTGGCTATATATAATCAACTCTGTCAAAAGAGTAATCACAATACGAAATGAATACTCAGCAGATAGGACAGTGAACTTCTTTTCGTTACATTGGTCGTTTCTGACAATATTGTTTTCATGTAGATAGTACTGTCCCTAGTGAAAAGGGGCATGCCTTTTATCACTATGCAACCTCCAAAAGGAAGATGCTAAAGTAGGATGCTAAACTTCGTCTTGGTACATATCAGGAAAGCAACGTTATTGGTGCTATAATACACCAAATTAAAGCTTCTCGGTACAGTGTTAAAAAACTTTTCTCCATATTAATTTGGCAAGGAATACTCCCATTTCCCAAACGACGGGGAAAAAGGAAAATTGATATGTCATACATACCATCTAACAATACAGGGAAAAAATATCTACAAAAATGACAACACTGTCATCAGAAAAAGACAACTCAAACACCACAAAGAAAGTTCAAAAGAGAAGAGAGAGAACCTCAGCAGAAACAGCACCCCGACAGTTGGAATCAGCAGCAGATATGTCTTTTATCTTGAATACGCTATCACTTCCACCATTCTCAAACAGTTCTTCAGAGTGATTGAGAGTTACTCCAAGGAGTTCTTCATAATTTTCAAGGTTCAAGTCAACATCATCTATGTTGAAGTCATGGTAGAGATCATTTTCACAAAGTGAAGGATGATTTGTTTGAGGGCAAGGTAACTGCAAATTTAATAAAGCAAAAATTATCAAATTTTCCCAAAATGGAGTTATATTATTCCAATCACTATGTTAATGATTAAAATGAAATTTTGATAACTTCTGATATCAATTTCCCTGTTTCCTGTGTCAATCACGTTCAAACTGCTTTTTCCCCGTTCTGTTACACACACACATACATACATGAAAAATCTTAAAGAATGATATTATTGATATTGTCATCATATTCTGAAGGCCTCACTAACAGTTCTCTGCAAGATCACCCTAAAACATAACTTGCTCTTAGAAAATTTTTACATGAAACTTCGATTTCCACTATAAAACACAATCAAGAAAGCAAGGAACAAAATTGGTATAAACTTTCCCTGCAGAATATTTTTTTAAGGCTTGTCCCTGCAGAATAAATTTACAAATATAGTCCCTTTTTTCTCAAAATGCTTATCCTATTTCTTTAACACTGCCTCATGAAACTCGTATAGCAAGGAGCTGAAAGCATCTTAATAACGGTTGATCAAGATTTTTTAATGATAAATATTCAAATTCATAATTTACCTTGGGCAATGATGTATCAGTTAATCCACCTGGCTGATCTAGATCTTGTTGAGGAGATCTTATTTCCAGAACTGAAGAAGACCCATCCCAGCCACTTCCCATATCTGCATTATTGTCGTTATTAACTTCTGCACCACCAGTATTATCCTGATTCTGGCTAATGGCGTTTCCTGAAGGACCCCAGGAGGTCCTCTCCATATTCTCAGGGATGCTCATTAGACCTAATTCCAGCTCAGAAGTAGATTCACCCGGTGAAGGGGACTGCCAAAAAAACGGCCATAAGGAAGAAAGTTCGGCCGATGATGGACAACCATAGTAACTATTAATTGTTTGCCTCTTATGTGTCGAATTCCAGGTAGAGCTACCATGACCAATCCAATCACAGTTCTCACATAGGGAAACCCTTTCCTCCACACATCTAACAAAAGCAGGCTGCGAATTGCATCTCTCACATAACAATGTTCTCGAATGGCGTCTTGACAGTGCATTAGCAGAATGGACATTTCGATCACATGATAAGCATAAACAGGCAACATCAGACCGGCAATATACCACTGGCCTTTGATGCCCACAGAAATCACAGTTGTAACCCATGTCTGCAAGCAGGGCACTGCACAGCAAAACCTAAAACTTCTATCCAAGAGTTTACGGACTATAAGTAGACCATATATAAATCATGGGCAAGGAGCTTTTCTAACGATCCCAGACTCTGCTATCTCTTCGTGCACTTCAATACCTGTCAAGCTGTCACATAAAAGGAAAAGGAAGGTCGCTGTTACGACGGAATTCAGTTCACTTTTATCTAAAAGCAAACTAACGAACAGGAAAATAGCAGTATCAATTGCAAACTTATATATGGATAGCTTCATTCACTTCAAATTTGCCCATAAATTAATGACACAACAACAAGGTCGAATTCTAGATGACAAGCGGTCACATGAATCAGTACTGATTAAGAGTGAAGATTTCAATTTTATATATCTCAGCCAAAAAAGTAAACAGTTCCAAGCACTCAGAAGCAAAGAAACACAAAATTATTATTGATTGAGAAACGTGCAAACATCAAATTTTAGAGAATCATCCACGGCGACTACAACAATCGAGAAAAAAAAGAGCAAATAATATCATTTTCATTACCTAATAAGCAAAAAACCAAGGGAGAAAGCATTCATAAAACAGAACTAAAAGAAAATTCAATTACATTTTAAGGAATGTAAAAAAATACCAGAATAAAATACATATCCAGGAAAAAAAAGAGTAAAATTTTAATCATAAATCAAATGGAATATAGAACCTTAATCCACATAACAAACCCCATAATCAAAACAGAATTACAAACACACGCAACAGATTAAGCAAAACAAACCAGAGGATCTTATGCAAACCAATAGACCCGGAAATAGTAACAAAAAAAAAATAAATCTAAAACCCAGAAATAAAATCGAAATCAAGTGAAGACAAAAAAGAAAACACATAATGGGAAATCAGGCTAAGAACTAATATAAAAGAGAGTTAGAAATTTACCGAGAAAAAAACAAAGAAGATGATGACAAGATCGGTAACTAACAGTGATATCGAAATGGAAAATTTATAGGAAAAAAAACATAAAATTCCAACGAGAAACCCTGGAACAAAGTGATTTCCAGAATCTCTCTTCTCTGATTTTTTTTTAATTTTATTTTTCTGTATTTTGAGTTTGTGAAAGTGTAAGAGATGGAAATCGGTGGGCGTGTACAGAAAATGTGATTACATAAGCTGATAAAAAGTGCAGAGATGATAAAAATTATTAAAAAAAATTGTGGAAAAAAAATTTCTAATTAAAAAAATTGTAATAAACATAAAGGGCAAAATTGGAAAACGAAAAGTGGGTCCTTGTCCTCTTCAATCGTAAAAGGGGAAGTCAGGTCCTCCTTTTTACTTGTTCCCTCCATGATTAAAATGCTTTTAATTCTGATTTTTGGATAAAGTATTTTTAGTCCTTATATTTAAAATTTTGCTTCATTTGGTCATTGAATTTTGAAACTCTAGGTACACTCAATAGATAATAATGGGTCGAATTTAATTTAAGTATAATATCTTTCACCCTTCACCGGATTGGAACTTAGACAAATCTTATTTAATCTGAAATCTGACCCAATTTATAGGTTAAAACATATACTTGCACTTGATTCGACTTGATATAAATATATATATAATAATTTGAAAGATATAAAATAGAAAATTAATTGAAAAATATAGAAAAAGAGATATTTTAATGATTATTTTTAAATATATAAAAATCAACTATACTATTATCTTTGATTGAAAAATAGGGACTTGATATAAACATGTATTGGAGGAAGATTCTACTTCACTTGTATGTTGTACCGGAGATACATGGAAAGCATTAGGGGCGATCTGATCAATATGTGAACCTAAAGTATCAGTCAATATTGTGGGTAAATAATATCTTAATTATCCAAAAAAATATTGTAGATAAAGAAAAATAGAAAAATCAGAAAATCGATAAATAACAGAAGGGAGAAATAGCATGAAATAGAAAGATAATTTCATGAAACACAAGGTCTCGAGACACCACAATGCACTTAATCTTGATAACATAAACTTTGTACCATTCATCCCAACAATGTAATCAAGAAATATATCAAACAATGCTCTTTTTGGAAATTTATCTATATGAGTTCGAAGTGTTGAGACAAAACAAAAACATCCAAACACCATAAGATGTTTATAATCCGAAACATGAGTAGACAATACTTTGTAGGGAGACTTGTTATCCAAAACAAGAGAAGATAATTTGTTGATGATGTAGGTGACGGTGAGTAAACAATCTCTCCAAAACCGAATGAGAAAATCAAACTTGATATTTATCTAATGAATTGTGAATATTGATGAGAAAAATCAAATTTGATATTATAAGAAATAAATACAAGCTTAGAAGATCTCCCTGTCGTAAACCCATTGAGGGTCAAAACTTTCTCTAGTAACTCCATTGATAGTGACCGAATTCGACACCGAGCCAACGTAAGCCTTGATAATCGAAATCCAAGCCTCAAAAAACCCCATACGCTCTATTACCGCCCACAAAAAAAGTCATTCAACTCTATCATACGCCTTACTCATGTCAAGCTTGAGAGCAAAATAACCTTTCCACCCCACTCATCTTTGTGGGAAAGGATGAAACACCTCATAAGCACATAAAATATTGTCCGATATCAACTTCCCAGGGACAAAAGCACTCTGAGCCTCGTCAATGCATCTATCAAGAAAATGTTGCATACAGTAAACAATGATCTTTGAAATGATCTTATACAGAACATTACAAAGACTAGTCTATCTAAAGTGAGTCATCCGAGAAGGAGTATCAATCTTTGGAATGAGAACTATGTGAGTATGATTGATCAACCTTGAATCAAAATTCCCTTCTATGACGCCAATACAAAAATTCAAAACTTCAAAGTCAATTAATCCCCAAAAACGTTGATAAAAGACCGCTCCCAAACCATCCCCCGCTGCCTTCAAAGGTCCCATGGACTTCACCGCACTGGTAACATCTTCATACGTAAACTCCTTCAAAAGAAAATTATTGGCCTATAATACACCGAAAAACTCCTTGCAAAATTTTCTCCTCAATCGACGAACCCGATGAAGAAAACAGGGACTGAGAATATTCTCTAGCAAACCGTTCCAAACTCAGTTCCTCTTCAACGTTACTGCCATCCTCATAAACAAGCACGTAAATTTTATTTTGACGCTTCCTTTGAGTGGCAAAACGGTGGCCGTGTTATTGTCTCCATTTTTGGGCCAATTAGCACGTGCACGTCGTTCCCAATAGAGCTCTTTTTTGTCTGCCTCTAAATTGAAAGCCAATTTTGTGTCGATCATTTCACCCAAAACCATCTATTTGTACCATATCCATCAATTCAGCCAGTCGCTTCTCCATATCCATACCCGTTAAACGTTTATCATGACATAACTGTTTAAACCAACAATCCAACCCGTTCGAGACGAAACCAAGCTTTTTTGGCACTGTACTAATCGCTTCACCCCAAAGCCTGACCACTTCCTCTTCACACAATTCTTCCAGAAGCCAAGGAGCTTAAAAATGAAAATGCCATCTTCGAACTGGCCGCGCACTCACTATTGTGTTAAGGATCAAAGGGCAATGATCAAAAGCCGAATTCACCAGATGTCTTAAATTAAATTCAAGAAATAAATGAAACCAACTAGAGCTAGCCAAACCTCTATCCAACCTTTCGCGAATATTAGTATCAGCTCGATTTCCCCTTTCCCAAGTGTACCACTGTCCCGAGAAACCAATGTCAGCAAGGCCACAATCCTCAACCGCCTCACAAAACACTGCCATCTGTCTTCTTGGTCTAACACGACCCCCACTTTTCTCAAAAGAATACATGAGTTCATTGAATCGTTAATAATTAGCCATGGAGTCATGGACTCATCATTTAATCTTCTCAATAGATTCCAAAATTCATGACGCCTACCCTCCTCCGAAGCGCCATAGAAACCCCGTACATCTCCAACGCATACCATCAACATCATTTGAAATCAAAATGTCAATATGAGAAGCAGAGAACGAACGAAGAACCACATCACACTCTTGCTTCCAAGCTAAACAGAGACCACCACAAGTCCCTATAGGATCCACCTCAATACCATTTAAGAAGCCACACGAACGTCTAACTCTAGCCATACGAGAACCCTATTGTTTCGTTTCGATCAAAAAAGCTACAGAGGGGTTAGCATCTCTCATCAAGTGATGGAGACGACGAACTGCCCGAGGTTGCCCCAAATCCCAGACATTCCAACTTAAGAGTTTCATTGCTTACGGCTGGCCGGGATAATAGGCCAGCCGGTATCTCTTGAATTCTTCCTTCCATACCCAATCCTTCTTGAACACTTCGCTGCCGCTTTGTAGATTCTATTTTAGCCAGGGGATCATATTCTTCTACACCCGTCATAACAACATCACCGTTGACCCCTCCAGGATTATCCCGAATATTCTCCTTAAAAGTACTCTATAGCTATTGTTTTGTGCCACCCTTGACCACCGTAATTTGTCTCCCCTGATTATCCCCTTTTTCTTCTACACTTCCAGCGCCCAAATTTGAATTATCATCACGCAGCCACGGACTTGACAAAATTCCATTCCTTCTAAGTGGAGCTTTAAGAGATGCATCCCATTGTGGAGCTAATTCCCTTTTCTCTTGTAGAACCCTCTGGGGACAGAACTTCTCACCACACTCCAATTTGCCGCACAAAAAATAGTAGAGTCGCAACTTTTCATATTGAAAAGTTGTATAGGTAAATTAATTAAATATATAAATATGAAAAATTAAAATTGGCGTTATCTCAATTAAAAGAGTATGTAATAGGAATGATAACGAGGTGTAGAGGTGTAAATGTATAAAGCGTTTAATGAATTGTTCGTATAATAATCTTTTATTAAACTAATTAAATGAATATAAACAAAATTTTTATGTTTATTTAATAAACGAATGAACACAAATATATGTGTGTTCAATTCGTTTATGTTCACAAACAAGCTCGTTTAGAAGCTCATTTATAAGTTCGTTTAGAGGCTCGTTTATTTTTTATATTTTGAATATTAGTGGAGGTACATACTAAATTGAATATATGATGAAATTTGGAGTTTAAACTACGGATCTTAAGAAGCTTAAGCACTAGTTGTATAATTTTATCATTTTCCCTATTATAATTTATAACTAAAAAAATAACATTTCTCGTCGCTCTCTTTTCCCTTTTATTCTAAACAAACATATTGGCGAAAGATAAAAGAATGTTAAATGAATATGTTCGTGAATAATAAATGAACGTTAAATTTACATATAAACGAACATGTTCGCAAACATTTAAAAGAACATGTTCGCAAACATTTAAAAGAACATGTTCACGAACATTAAACGAACGCGTTCGATAACGTTAAATAAACGAACATGAACACCTTCAAAAATAAATAAAAAAACACGAACCGAACATGAACACTTTCAAAAACAAACAAACAAACACGAATACAATCTTACTCGTTTCAAGCTCGGTTCATTTAAACCTCTAATTAGGTGGTTTGATCTTCTCGAACTTAATCTAAAATATCACATATTTCATCAAACCCTAATTTATTTTAAAAGAATTATTCTATTCGCCCTGAATTGATTTTGATCAGATTTGAGAGATATATTCAATTTTAATTCGATGAAATTTTATTTTTGCTTTTTAATCTATAAAACAAAACTATAAAACATTAAAACATTAAAAAAAAAGACCTATAAAATATATAATTAAAAAGAAACAGAACACATTATATATAATAATTGATGAGATTATTTCTCATAAAATCAGTATGTGTAACAATTGTGGAATAAAAATCAATGAAATAAGAAATTCAGTGAATTTAAAAAATATAATAATCAGAAAATAATATTGAAAAGATGGATCAAAAATCATATTTTAAAAAAATAGTAAAAAAAAGAAGAAAATAATTATACACTGTATACAAAATAGTATTTCTGTAAATATAATAATATATATAATTAAAAATATCACAATTTCAGTAAAATAATTTTTATCCTAAATCTGAATTTGTTCAGCCTTGATTTTATATTTCTTAAAACCTATTTTTAACTCGAAATTTGAAAAATAAAACTCATTCTTATAGATTGAGTTGGGTCAAAACTCGTCATGTTTAAGTTATTTTATCATTCTTAATAAGTGATTGACAAAAATTTAACAGTCAATAACTTGATTAATACTAAAATAAAACCCTTAATAACCTAATTGACAAATATTTTTTTTGTAACCATAAAAACCGAGCTCATAATTATGAGCGATTAAATAAGTAGTTTACCGATAGAGTCTGCGATATAAGGGTATATGTATATATATATGCACATAATTTGGGTCGAAGAATTTTTATCCTAAATATGAATCCATTTTATCGTGATTCTATTTTTCTTAAACTTTGTCTCCAACTCGAATTTTAAAAAATAAAACTAATTTTTATAGAGTTAATCCAAGTTAAAACTCGTAGCGTCCAATTATTTTGTCATCTCTAATTAATAAATCACTAACGAAAATCTAACGATGAATGACTTGATTAATATTATAATGAATATTATTAGCGGACAAATACTTTTTGTGTAATAACCGTAATAAAATCGACATCATAATTTAGTGACTAAATAAGTAATTTACCGAAAACGAGTCCAATATAAATGTATACGTGTGCGTGTATATATATATTATGCACATTGGAAATTGCGTTTAAAAACACTTGTTTTTTTCCCTGCAAATTACACGATTAAATTACGACCAAAAAAAAGTTCATTCAATCTTCCATGCATAAAGAAACAAGCTGAACTCCGACGACGTCAACGAAAGGCTACTTCTCGACGTCGAATAATACAAGGTTCCGGTACTGGTATCACTGTCACCGCCGTGGCTACTCCCTTCTTTATCACTACAATCCGTTAACTCCGTCGATATGGGTTTGAATATGAACAAGCCGTGCCCGGTCCCTGGACTGCTGAAGAACCAATCATGAACGTCCCACATCACTTGAATCGGCTGTTTGTCGACGAGAACCGTCTGGTTCCCCCGGAATTTCCACTGCAAATTCTTGACGTGTATCAGAACCACCCCATCCATGCTTATCCACATCTCGGGATCTTTTAAACCGGTCGTCGAACTCTCGACCACGATGTCGTGTTCTTTCCTTTTCTCGTCGAATTTGGCTCGGGTTGCGAAGCTTTTCTTGGCGAATACATTCTCCTTCTTGTAGAACAGAACCGGTTCCACCAGAGCCGGTCTGGATTTAGTTCTTTTGTAGGCCTTTTTCCGGTAATCTCCGAGTAATAAAACGACTTCTTCGTCGGAGACTAAGGCGACGTAGTAATCGGAAACCGGTTCGGGTCCGCTTGTGAATTTAGCGGAGCGGAGATCCCAATAAACATCAACTGGTTTGCCTTCAACTTCAAACGATTTGTACCCTTTTCTGCTCCAGAAATGCCACGGTTTGAGCTCGATCTTGCAGGTGGAATGAACGTTGTCGCCCTCGGCGTTGTTCACCATGATGTTGAGAGAATAATTCATGACGTTCTTGCACCATATGATGGTCACGTTCCGCCAGTAGCCGGCCATATTCGTCTGGTACATCACCGTCACGGTGGTCTGCGAGTTCTTATTGTTGGTCTGCGGCAGCGGTTCCTCGGTTATTCTCTCGGCATACACGGCGGAACTCCGAGATGACTGGTCTCTGGTAATGGGGAAATGGAACGACATCGTTGTTTCCTTTAATCTCGCATTCAGATCGGATCGATTATTCAATCTCTCTGTAACCCTTGAAAAAGGGTTACGAGTTGAGATTGAAAGCAAAACCAGCTGATGTTGATCTTGAGCAAAGAACAAGAGAACGGTGTGGCCGATGGAGGTTGAGCTTTGAAGGGGTGTTTGGTATCTGGGAAACGAGCAGGAAAGTTAGTGTTTCCATGGAGGGAAAATCTCGATTCTAGAGGTTGTAAGAAAAAATGGTGACCGAAATAAAGGGGAGTTTGCTATATACAGTAAACAAAGCGTATAGTTTTCTTTTACAGGAAATTTTACGTCCACCACTGTATTTTTAACCTGAAATTGTTTATTCCTTTATCCACCGTGAAAATGGATATTAGCCTATACACATTACAAAAATGCAAAATTTCAAATTATTTTATGAGTTTTATCGATATTATTATGATTTAAATTTGGATATAATTTTATTTATATAACTAGTGTCAATCTTATTTATTAATTTAATTTTTTCTTCTAAAATTTTGTTTAACCGGTAGTGGTACCGATTTTGATGTTGGTTGTCGTCCGCCTGTTATTTTTTTTATCTTAATAAGAATAATTATGTCGTTGTGACATATTCACTTCTTTTACTACACGTTTATCTCTGTCTTTATGACACATTTTTCTGTCTTTTGGTAGTTTACAATTTTTTGTTTTGTTTTTTCGTTTATCTTTTTTTCACATTGTTGGATTTAACATCACCACGACTGATCAAGATGGCGCTTATTTGTTATCCTGTTGATCTTCCCTGTTTTGGACCCTCGGATTAATTTGGATACGTGTTTTGTGCTCGTGTATAGTTTTCTCACGTCGCTTAACTCTGATTTGCGATTTGTCGATAGTCTTTTAGTAGTTTTATCCCTTTTGTGGTTCGTTTGGTGATACAATCAGATTTATTTGTATCTTTATTTTATTCGAGCATTGGTTAGGTTTTTTAACATTTTCCTTTTATGGTCTTTGTGTGATCTAGGCATGGTCATCAAAACAGGACCAGCCGGTTCAACCGGTTGAACCGTGAACCGGTGGTCTGTCCGGTCCGGTTACCTCATAAAACCAGACTAGCAATGAACCGGCTGAAAACCAGTAAAATCGGGGTGAACCAGCTGAAAACCGGCAAAATCGGTTTGAACCACGATTCACTTTTTTTCTTTTAAAAAAAAGTTAAACCAAACGACGTCGTTTGTTCAACGAGCCGAGTCAAATTCGAGTATTGCTTAGCTCGACTCAAACTCGAAAACTTTAAAAGTAAGCCCAACTCGACTCAAAAACTCATGAGCTAAAAATTATCAAGTTCAACTCGAACTCGAAATATAATATTAAAACTTGAACTCAAAAAGGCTCGAACTCAAAAAAAAATTAGAAGTTAGATTGAAGTCTAAACTTTGAGCTCAATTGAAGCGAAAGAATAGTTCGCTCTGCGCTCACTAAAAGGCTCCATGATTTTGAATGTCAAATTACCTCTATTATTTATAGAAGTAACTTGTGATGTTCTTCTATGTTTCTTAACCATGTGAGATTGTTTTGTTCTCATATTTTTACTCTTTAAACTTTTGGGATGCTCTTCTATGTTTCTTAGCCATATGGGATTGTTTTTTTTTAAAAAAATTAAACCAAATGACATCATTTGTTATGATTTTTTAAGCCCCAATTTTATTTTTTTATTATAGTTATATAATTATATTTATTATTTAATATGTTTTACCTTAAATATTATATTGTAGTTTATTTGAATCATTTTGTTTCACTTGATTTTATGATTTTTAATTTATATATGTTATGACTTGTGATATTTTTATACCTTTTAATATTGTAAACTTAAAAAAAGTGTTACATATATATTAATATTGCTTTGAATATTATGTAAAATTAAAAAAATTATATTATTTTATATAAAATCCGGTTCAACCGCGGTTGAACCAGTGAACCAGTACCTTTACTAGTTCAATGTCCGATCCGATTTTAAAAACATTGGATCTAGGTGGCTAGTTTTTGTATTAATGGTTATAGGAAAATGTCCTAATTATAATTTAGTTTATGTTTACGGTCATGCTCAGAAATCTTTATTGCAATTATAAATACTTTCTATTTTTAATATAACTAGCAGATTTCTACAAAAAAAAAAAAAGTGGATATAATTTTATTGTTGATTTATTTATATAATTATTATGATTGATGTCAATGCTAATTATACGAAAGCATTAATTGTAATTTTAATATTAGTATTTATATCAACTAAATAAGAATGTAGACTAAAATAATAATTAAATTAAATAAATTTCCTTTCAATTAATTATCAGTTAGTTTTGTGGAATGGTACGTTTTAAATAATTTTTTTTTGATAAATCAAAATTTTATTATTCAAAGAGCAGTGTTCTGCTACAAAAAACAATTAATCAATCAATACAAAAGAATTATACACAACTGTTACAAAAGCAAAGACTGATTAAGTAATACTCCAAGCAATACATAGGTTTGAATTAATTCTATTAGCTCTATTAATATTTTTACCCTTAAGTTGGATTCGCACAGCTTCAATAATAACGTTGAGCAATTCATCTGTAGATCTGTGACGGCCTTGGAAGATTTTGTGATTCATTTCCTCCCACAATGTGTAAATATAGGTTGTCCAAGAAATCTTCAGAATTGTAATGAGTAAGGATTTCCCTTTCGAAGTTGAAGAAGCCCGGTTAACCATTTCTTCCCAAGTTGAGGATGACTATACACATTATAAATACAATTGTCCGAATTTGAGATATTTAGAGAGAGAAAAACATCTTTTTTTATCATCGAAATCATTTAATGAGTTTGTGAGATTAGATGTTGGATATCTTAAACGATGCCTAATATTTTAATTTTGATATTGTGACAGAAATTGTTAATTTTTTAACAGTTAGTGACTAAAATGAAACTAGAATTTAATGTTAAATATGATTTTTAAAAAAATTGAATAACTAAAATAGAACAAAAGTAATAATATGGGTACTAAACGTGTAGTTTACCCATTTGTTATTACCGCAAAAAAGTAAAGATAAAGTAGAGGGTATGGTTGAGTTTTACACTTCGACGCCAACACGATTATAAAAAAAAATTACTTTTTTTCTTTCTTTCTTTATTTTCCTGTAAATCCCAAACCTAAGAAGTATTTTTTTTATAAGAAAAAAGAAAGAAAGAAAATTATTTACCTACACTCATATCAGTCCCAATTTTATTGATTTTCAAAACCCTAAATCGATCCGAGAAAAGGGGGAACCCTAAATTCTTCAGAAAAATCCGTCATGGTCAGTTATTTTTCAACTTGCAATCTAATCTACCATCTCATATATTTTCACTTAGATAATCTTTCATCGTTTTGCTATTTCAATGAATTGTTTTCAGTCTGGCCGCGGAGGCAGGGACAGATCGCGGCGTGACCACCCGCCGTCTGGAAGATCGAGTCGGAGTAATGCGCCGCCGTCGAGACACCTTTGGGTGGGGAATATATCCCACAGTATACTAGAGCCGGACCTGACAGAGCACTTCTTGCAGTTTGGGGAGCTGGAGAGCGTCGCATTCCAGCCTGGTCGAAGCTACGCTTTTATCAATTTCATGAACGATGAAGAAGCTATTTCCGCTATGAGGGCGCTCCAAGGTTTTCCCGTTGCTGGGAATCCTCTTAGGATTGAGTTTGCCAAGGCGGTTAGTCTTGAACCATTACTAATATTACTTTTTTATCTTTTGATACTGTTGTTTTTTCCCGGAATTAATTTAAATTTGATTGAATCCCCAAAATTTGTGCGTTTAGTAGCTAAGGATTGGCAGGGAAGTCAAAGGAAGCTCATGAATCAAGATCTTAAAAAAAAACTTGATCCAACCGCATGAAAAACAAAAGAGATCCTCAAAATTAAAATAGAATTGGGAAAGAGTATTAGCTTAACTTTGCTAGGCTCTGTTTGGTTGATATTAGTTTAGCTGCTTGCTTTACTGCTTATGGAAACAAAGAGGAAAAGCCTGTTTTCTTAATGCCAAAATTTCAAATTGTTTTTAAACAGTTATATTTGAAGGTGTTAAATATTTTTATTTGATTGCTCATTTTTAAAATTTGTGATTTTGTGTTACAATGTTGCCCGTTTCTTTTAAAGAAAATTTGAGAATGCAAACAGTGCAAGTAGCAACCAAAAGAGCCTATAAATAAAGAACATGGTGTTTCAGTCCATTTAACTGAACAATTGGTTGTGAATTATTAGCAGTTTCCATCTAAGTTCCTGGTTAAAAATAATAGAAAAATTTTAGGTCCGCAACCCAAATTACCTCAGGTGCTTATATGCTTGAGGATTCATTCCATAACAAAAAATATCATAGCAGGAATAAGAGTGGACATCATAATCATGATTCTATTTCACTTAAATTATATAGTTCTTTGTGAGGAAATCCTCTATTTGTTTATTTCTCCCAATAGCAGCAACTTTAGGAATCCAATATCCTCCACCACAGCACATTTCATAAGCAAAGTTTGCCTTTAATAGCAACTTATAAAAACCAAAGCAAGCACCAAGTGTTCAGATGTTTGGTAAGGCTTAGCATGGTCTTCCAAATTACATAAACAGCCTCAAAACCTTTTCTGGTCTGGCAATTAGTATTATGCCTTAGAGTATTGATAACCATAATTGTACACTATCGGGTCCACAAATCTAAATTATGTCAAGAATAATCACATTACAAAAGAAAAAGGCAAAATAAGAGTAAATTAGTTCCTTCTGCCCACTCGCTTGATTTCAACATGTTGATTGCATTTTCATCGAAGATGCTTGTGGAATCATGCTATTCATTTCCTATCCACGACTCAGATTTCAAAAGATATTTACTTAACCATAAAACTCAAAAAGGGTTCTCCATTACAAGGGATGCATTCTTTTGTCAATAAGCTTTCTTCCTTGTTTTGTTATTCTCCCAGTTCATTCCAGGCACTCAGCATAAATTGCACAGTCGCAATCCATATAATGTCAGATTATAGCTTTCAGTGACTTAAATAAGTTGATTAGTTGTTAACTTTTATCAATTTCATCAATGTCAGATTATAGCTTTTAGCAACTTAATTACCCTGGCAAAACAGCTATTGAAATTTGAACTGTTGAATATGATGGA
Source organism: Hibiscus syriacus (assembly GCF_006381635.1). NCBI lineage: Eukaryota > Viridiplantae > Streptophyta > Magnoliopsida > Malvales > Malvaceae > Hibiscus > Hibiscus syriacus. Next base: position 224,611 of record NW_024063340.1, on the reverse strand, counting down.
TTAAGTATATTGACCTAGAGCAGTGTACATGCCAGTGTAATCATCAATGCTATTGATACTGGAATTGTAACCTGTGCAGCAATCTGAAAATTTTCTACATGAAAGAAAATATAGCATACACAAGATACAGCATTTTTCTGCTGCATAAAGATATGTTCCTCGACCTCCATGATCCATAGATATGCTCACACCTGCAGCCACTTGAAAATAAACATATGTTTTCTGGTGAAGTAGATTGTTTTTAAGTTTTCTAGGCCATTTTTGTGCTACACGATCTAGAAGTACTCTTATGTCTGCTGACATCATGAAGCATACCATGGATTGCATACGAGTATGAGTGAATAACTGAGGATAATGTATCATTAACAAGATTCATGGGGCATTAACCTTTTCTTTGCTAGCAATAAATATTACTTGAGTTCTAATGTGTGTCCTTTTTGAAGGATACATGAAGAATAATGAAATAATTAAATGTTTTAATGATAAATTCTGATATAGGAAAGTTGGAGTCAAGAGAAACGGAGGAAAATAACCTGAATTGATGATCACTAGATCTTGAATAAAACACCAATCTAATTTGAAATTTCAAGAAATGAATCATGCACTGTAGTGGAAAGCTGCAGAAGGAAGATCATTAACATTGATTTATGCTAAATTGATAGTAGTGACATTTCCTAATCTACAAAGTCTCAAAAGTATAAATTTTAACTATATAAATTAAAGAGTCAGATTTCAAAAGCAATATGTTTCTCAAATGCTAACAGATGTGACAGCAAGCTTTCGGGGTCCATATCTGTACTTTCTCTGAAATGTTTCCATATCAGCAGGAACAGCGTAAATCCAGAATTACTCTCCACTCAATGCACCATGGAACACAAGATGTAAATACCTACTCTGTCTTCCTTGTGCCATCGACTTGTCCCAGGACACATTGCTAATCTTGTGTACATTCCCTTATGAGGGGGTGTTTATAAACCTTGGAATACCATGATAATTAGTCATTACTTTCACTATATATTTCGTGCTACTTGTTGGCCATATGCAATCTAAAACGACCCCTTAGTTTAAGCAAATTATTAATTGCAAAGAATGACTGAAAAGTAGCTTTTCAGTGCTGAAATGATCATTTAATGTCATAATTATTATTTTAAATCTCTCTGCTTTTCAAGATTGAGTTGGTGCCAAAAAGGACGGCAAAATCGGGGTGGCATAGATAAATCAAGCAAGCCTTGTTGTTTGATTGCTTTAAAACTGTCATCTCTGTTTCTGGATGTAGGAGTTCTAGGTAGTCTTGAATGTATATATGATGCCTTCAGATTATAATCGAATACAAAACCAATGTGCGTATTAAGTCAAGATTTATACGATGAGCTGGCTATCATTGCTTGCCATATTTATTCTCAGAACTCGAAACTCTAATATCTTGTGGTATGAGTTCTTTGAGCAAGGTTTGCAGGACTAGACTTGGGAACTATTATTGACTAGCTATTCTGTCAGTGACCGCGTTCACTTAAGAAGTGATGAAAACTCTTGTATGTTCATAAGATTGATGTTTTCTACCTATGATGATGCACCTCTCAGTTGCACAGCATGATTTTTATGTCATATTGTTAATCTTCTCTGCAAACTTTAAGGCGTACATGTGCTTGTGGCAGACCCGCAGGTTACAATACAATTACATGTGTTAGTGTGCTGTGAATCAATGGCATTGTTTTTCACTTATGATGAGATGTGTGAATGGGTGGGTGAATTTGTTGTTAGAGCAGGGAGATTTTTTTTCTGTGTGAAGTGTTGTTAGTTTACCTAAGTTTTTAATATGTACTCTTAAGAACTATGGACATTAAACTTCTTTTGGCTGGGGTTTGCTTGATGAAAGTTTAGTTGCTGTTCTACAATTTGTTAAGAGATTTGGAGTATGCATGTGATTAAATAGAAGCAAGGGATACTAATGAAAATCTATTGCCTCCCATCAAATTTTGCACAAATCTATAGAGGCTTGGTTCTGATTGATTTTTTATAGGTCATAAGTAGTTGATCCTTTGACATTGAAGCATATTGATTGAAAAAAAAGTACATAAATTGCAACACCATCAATTCATGAGAGAGAAAAAATATATAGTTTACAAATCCTCGGGGCTTATTCTATAGAGCATTTCACACCCTCAAAAAGGGATGTTTAATCTGACAAATTTAGTCAAAATCTCCAATACTATGCCTATTAGGTGTTTTTACTTCCACCTTGACCACTGAGGCAGTAGGATCTTGAGGAGAATTAGCACAGTGGCTGGTTATTTTGTTAGCAAGCCATATCAAGTGTACAAGCCCTGCACTTGATATGGTTTGCTAACATATTAATCATTAGCGTCAGAAGCTTGCAATACCATTGTCCAATGTCTTTAGAGTGCGTTTGCCACTGGAAATGGTTAGTCGTGCATATGTACTGAAATGGTTAGTCCTGCATATACTAGTACATATGCACAACTTAATTTCTTTCTCCATATCAATCCACCTGATTTCTCTACCTTTTTCATTTTAAACTTGATCAATCTGGATTAGAGTTATATAAGATTGCTTTAGTAAGGGTTGGTTTTCCCCTTACCTGGTGATATTCTTAATTACAGGATAAGTCATCAACACCATCACGTGATGAGGACTACTTGCCCCATCGAGATGAGCAACGCTCTAAAGTAAGGTCGCCTTTCTCTTCAAGGGACAATAGAGCACGTCGTACTAGCCCTGAACGTTTTACCCATGACAAATCAAAGGGGAGTGATAGAAGTGGTGATCCCAGTGAGGTCCTCTGGATAGGATTTCCAGCTTCATTGAAAGTGGATGAAATGATTTTGAAGAAGGCTTTCTCTCCATTTGGTGAGATAGAGAAGATTACTGTGTTTCCAGGACGTAGCTATGCTTTTGTTCGCTTTACGCGCTTATCAGCAGCTTGCAGGGCAAAAGAGACTCTTCAGGGGAAGTTATTTGGTAATCCCCGTGTGCATATTTGTTTCGCGAAAAGTGATGGTGGGTCATCCTCCGGTGGAAGGGGCTCAGTGAATTCCCCCAACTCTCCCCATTTCAGGTCAAATGGTCGCTTGGGATCTTCTGAGAACTTTCTGCATGATAGGAGCTATTCAGACTTACCAGAAGATGCAAGCATCAGATCTCCTTATATGTCAACTTATGATTCTGGTGATGATGTCTATAGTTTCAAGAGGAAAGGTAATTTATGGACTGGTGGAAATACATATGAACCCCGGAGGTTTGGGGAAGGGGAGCCTGATCCTCGAGTACCACAAGATATTTATGAACATAGTAAAAGTCCAATAAGGTACCAGGATTATCCTCCAAAATTACCTCAGAAAAATGCATTCTACGAAGAACCTTGGGATATGCCTGAAGACAACTATCCCGTCCATGGTGCCAAGAAAATGAGAACCGGTTCCTTTCCTCCTGAGAAAGAGTTACCAGAGTACAATTTATCTGATCTTGAACAAGAAAAACGTGTTTTTCCAAGGATGCTCTCTGATATTCCTCAACCTGAAGCCTTTGATAAGCACTTTGAGCCTGCAGCTTTGGGGTATAAACAGGTTACTGATCGGCAAACGAGTTTTACTTCAATGCGTGGAGAAAGGAACAATCACTGGAAGCCATCTTACGATGATTTTCCGGTAGGGTCTGTTTCTGGTTCTCTACAATCAAATATTGCTGAGAGGAAAAGATTTACTCAGGAGCTGGATCAGCCATCATTGAAAGAGTGGAAATGGGAGGGGACAATAGCCAAGGGTGGAACACCTGTATGTCGTGCTCGCTGCTTTCCTGTTGGAACAGTCCTTGACATGATGCTGTAAGTAGTAAAAAAACCTCTCATGGATAACATTTGTTCTTACTGATTCCTCCGTTATCATAAAAGCGGGTCTTGTGAAGTGGAATTGCCCAGTTTTGTTTCCCCTATTCAGGTCATGGTTTTAAGCCACAAATTGACTGCATATTTCTAGTTGGTAGAATAAAGATTTAATTATTTATTAAACGATTTGATACAATATGAAGTAGAAGTATTTCTGCAAAGTATTTATGTACTAACTTTAGATTTTACCAAAAGAAAAAGGAAAGTGATCATGAAAAATGAATGCATCTTTTCGACTTCACAAGGCATCACATAATTTTTCTGATAGCGTCATTTCCATTTACCACCCATCCTTCAACAAATTTTACTTATTAGCCCTACCTTGATGCTGCAGGCCTGAATTCTTAGATTGCACAGCAAGGACTGGTTTAGACATGCTTGCAAAGCATTATTATCAAGCATCTAGTGCTTGGGTTGTTTTCTTTGTTCCAGAAAGTGACGATGACATGGGATTCTATAACGAATTCATGAATTACCTGGGAGAGAAGCAGCGAGCAGCTGTTTCTAAATTAGACGATAAAACCACTTTATTTCTTGTACCACCATCAGATTTTTCCGAGAAAGTACTGAAAGTACCTGGGAAACTGAGCATTTCAGGTGTTATTTTGAGATTAGATCATTCTGGTTCCACCAGTTCTGCTCATCCAAGTGTAAGAGGCGATTCAAACTCGTTTCCTTTTTATGGTGATACATCTTTTGCAAAGCCATCAACAACTTCAGGGCCATTTCCTTCTATGCCTTATCCAGAATTAAGTAGGCAAGGTATTAAAGACTCCTCATACTCGGGTAATGGGGCAACATCAGCTCCACCTGTTTCACTTTCCGGGCCTGCTCATTCTGTTGGAAATGTATCGGACTTGTATCATGAGCAGAAGCATGATTATGCACCCCAGCAAAACGCAGTGTATGGACCAGGCTGGTCTTCTCTCGATCAGCAGCGTCCGGCTTCTGTCAACAGAAATGGCCCTCAAGTTTCCGGCTTTGATCCAGCAATTCAGGGACATCAATCAGTTATGCCAAGGGCAGTGCAAGAAACATATTCTAGTACCAGTGGAAGTTCTGGGATTCCATTATCTGGAAATAGCAAGCCCTCTATGCCTGAATTCAAATCTCCGTCTATGCCGATTAATGCCCTTCAACCAGAACAACTAGCACAACTAGCGTCATCTCTTATTGGGCAGCAAGGGCAGGTTGGGAATGTTGCAAATGCTTCAATGGGGGAGAATTTTCAGCACACAAACACAATGGACCACTCCGACATGATGAGACTACAACAGGGGTACGGTTTACAAAATAACCAGGCTGTTCCAGAGCTTTCAGCATCTCAGTTTTCTCAACTGCAGCAGTTGCAACAGCAGCAGACATGGAACTCAGCTGCAGCAGTGTCTCAAGAAACTCAAAGAAGTCAACTGCAAGGTACCGGCATAACGGAGGAAGGCGATGGGGATCCACAGAAACGCTTGCAAGCAACATTACAGCTAGCAGCAGCTCTTCTTCAACAAATTCAACAAGGGAAAGGAACCTGAACAAACTGCTCCCGGATTCAACTTCGGCGCGTTGGGTAACATCTATTACTCTCAAAAACTAGCTTCATGAAATTTCACCTTGTTTCGTATTCCATTGGTTTGATTCAGAGTCTTCCAAACGAGTCGGTCAATAATATCAGCTTTTTAGCACTTTGCTTGAGAAATTCCAATCTCAGATACTTATTGCTGTATGTTAGAAATGTTCAGTGATGAAGCTACTTAAATATGTATTTCTTGTTCAATCCTTCCATGTTAATAGCTACCTTCAATTCACAAAATATTCGTTATTATTATCGTCGGTCCTCGGTTTTGTTTTGAAGCATGCATTATATTCATCATGAGTGCAAAATCATGATTTGTTGGAAACTACCATTGGTGGACCTCTCAGGACGCTGATTCTACAAAGATTTCTATGTGCTTTGTTCGAACTATTTGTTGTGATACTTGTCGGAAGTAGATGCCATGCGGCGTCAACAACAATAAGGCCCAATGTGAACGCAATGGAGTCCGACCATGAGCATTGGGACCACTGAAGCATTGTGCATACGGTGTTTTGGAAACCTACAAGTAACTTGTGTTGTATGCTTTTTGTATTTTTCTGCGCCTTGCTTGTGATGCACGGTTCTTTTATTCATGGTTGTGGTCCTATTACTCTTATTCTACCCTAGAGTTTGATATTTGGGTATTGCAATTCAAATGCCAAGTAGATGGCTCTCATAGCACATTAGTTCCAAGTGGAAAGTTTTAATTATTAAAGGGGAGATGTTAATAGGACCAACATTTAAATTACTTAAAGAAATTTTAAATTGTATTTTACGTCCTCAAATTATGACTTTTATTTTATATTGGTATTAAACGTTTGAACATTTTGATTGCATTCTCCAGTTATGATTTTCATTCTAAATTGATTCTTAACTTTTGAATATTCTAAATTCATCCCTAAATCATGATCCTTATTCTAAATTTGTCACTCGAACTTTTAAATGATTTTTGGGATGTTGTTGAAATGTTCAAAAGTTTGGGGGTCAACTTAAAATGGGGGTTATAATTTTGGGATTAATTTGAAATGTTCAAAAGTATAGATATGAATATATAATGTCATAGTTTTAGATGAAATTAGAATGTTCAAAAGTTTAAATATCAACTTAAAACTAGGGTAATAATTTAACGATGTGTAGTTCTCATGAAATCGAGATTAGATATAAAATTTACGAATATTAAGTTATCATTCAAATTTTATTTAAATTTCTTTTTGTATCAAATTATAAATTTAAGTCGAATCAAATAGATTTGTTCAAATTTAATTGTAATTATTTGTAAAATCATGATATTATTTCTAATTTAAACTCTCTAATTATATACTATATATAAATATAATTCTTCTTATTTTTTTCACGTGTAAGATTTATAATATTATTTAGGGTAAATTACACAAATGATTCCCTGGCTACGGGATGTTGTTTTGTTGCATCCCTCAACTATTAAAAGTTACAAAATGATCACTCGATTATAGAGTGTTGTTTTGTTATATACTTCGACTATTAAAAGTTACAAAATAATCATCTGACTATTCATATGTTTCAAACTTATCTTTTTTCGTTGTGATATGATAAATTTTATCTTAAAATTTAAACAACTATCATATATCGGTTAGCATTTTAACATCTTGCTCATACGACAATTTATTTTTTTTTATCAAAAAGGACAAATTTGAAACATAAGAATAGCCAATTGATTGTTTTGTAACTTTTAATAATCGATGGACTCAACAAAACACCACCCTATAATCAAAAGACCATTTTATAACTTTTAATAGTCGATGGACTTAATAAAATAACATCACATAATCGAAGATCATTTGTGTACTTTATTGTTTAATAAATGAAAAATGAAATGTTATTTTTATAATAAAAGATTTTAAAGATAAAATATTGATACGAATATAAAAAAATTAAAGAAATTAATGGAAAGAAAGAATCTGCAAATTGTTACACCGAAAAGATCAAACTAAATAGTATGAAAAGTTAAAAAACTAAATTAGAAAGAAATTATTGTAAAAAGGATTAAAGTTACACGAGTATTCTATTGTTAAGGTGCACATGACTTAAATTTAATCAAAATGAAATTAAAAGGATAGCAGAATTGATAAAATAAAATAAAATAAAATAATGATGAACCAAATCACAAACCAATTAACTGTAAATACCAAGAGGACAGTTATAAAAGTCAGATGGGAGGCTAGTTGGGGGGAGAACAGCCTGAACATAGTCGGGAAAAGAGTCAGAGGCTGCTGCTGAGATGAGGCTGGATTTACCGGTGCCACGATCGCCGGCAATGACGACTCTAACGCCGGTTCGAGCACCGAGAGCTGATCTACTAGGCATGGGGATGCCGGGGTAAAAAGGAATTAACATTTCTTTCCTTTTGCGTAGTTGGTATAGCACAAGGTTCTTAACCTTGAGATCGCGGGATCGAGTGCATTTCATAATTCGGAGGTCTTCTATGGAAGCTGCTCTCTCAACCTGGTGTTGGGAGCAGCCTACTATCTTACCTCCCCTTACCCCATTACATATGGGAGAACAAGGGACTGCCATTTTTTTTTTTTACCAAGAGGACGGTTATAACATTCAGTTTTACAGTTATTAGAAGTTCTAAAATTCAGATTTTATTCAAACTTAAAATTAGTTTGAATTAACTCAAACAACTTGAAATTAAGAAGAAACATTAAATTGGATCAAATTTTATTCACCCTTACACAAGGTTTGATGTACATCATGTATTCTGACGTATCTTTAGATATGAATATGAAATCTGATCCTTCAAATATATGAAACGAAGTATAAAAATAAAAATGAATTTCCACAAGTATCCAGCACTGGACACCATGTCCCGGTGAGCAACTAATATAAGCAAATGATAATACAGCAAGTAATTTCCTTCTACGCAACTAAATATTCACATCCTACATAGCTCCTAAAATTAATCCAAACGTGAACACAAGCATAAATCATTGCATTCTAATTTATCAGAAATAACACACATGGAAAACTACTTTAATTTGACAAAATGATTTAATTTTTACCTTATTTTACTTGATTCCCTGCTCTGAGACAAATGGTTGGGTATAGGTAAGACCCCCCCCCACCCCAAAACACCGAATCATGATTTCATCCGAGGCGATGAATGACCGAGGATGTTGCTGGCAAGTTCTTCGTTTACCTTGACCGGAAGTGGAGGCATTTGCTTCATTACCTCTGGCAGGTCATTCAAACTGGAAAGGAAAAATAAAACAGTATCATTAAAGAAGTGCATGATATAAATAAGGCAATAAATGATGCATTCATGAAGGGTGGAAGTTTTTATGATTCCCCTCTATCCAGAGAGGCAGCTACAACAGGATCGTCTTTATCCGACTGTTCCTAGAAATGGAGACCCATGGTCCCGAGTGAAGAGCTTGGTCATCCTCATACTGGTTCCAATAACCAATCATTTACGCAGTTTCTGAGCCAGTAGGCGTTAATAAAAATAGGAATAATGGATCAGACTTCAATCCCTTATGGAAAAAATTCGGGCTGGGGATGGGCACCAATAGATTTAAACCATTTATCATTCAGTCATTACCTAAACCATGAAGAAGGATTTAACCTTTTTCACTTCCACTTATGACCTCAGCTAATGAATTCTGAACCAACTAAATGTCACATGAAACTATTGCAAATGTCTTTACCGGAAATAGCATGCAACAAAGATACCATACTCCTCAAATCATAAAGATAACAACATACTCATTCATGATTGTGAGGATGTTGTCCCGCGCTTTGCATAAGAGATTTATATTGTCATGTACCTGCGTGGAAAACAACGTAATAATACCAATAAATACAGTAATTAGCTACTAGGGAATTAAGTTCATTTCTGTAAGTTGATATCTTTTTCTTTTCTTTTCTTTCCTCTCATTCCATTATTTTATCTTGTTGCCGCTTTCAATCGAAACCAACAATGGCCTAATATAAACAAGGGATGGAAAAAGAATTTATAATAAGATTTAGAGAACATAAAGAAAGATTTCAACTCAAATAAAATACAATGATTTATTTGACAATAAAAAAAATGAGAGAGAGGACCACACAAAGGGAAATTAAGCAACAGCAGCACTAATGAATGTAAAATTATATAAAATATTCCTCAGAAGAATATCAAGTGCAGATCTTCTTAGCACATAATTGTGATTTGTGAAGGAAAATTTATGGAAAGTTTGAAACTATATCCTTCACCTGGAAAGCTGCGAAATTTGCAGAAATCTGATTAAACATTTGAGCATTTTGTTCAAACAGCTCTCCCGTCACACCACCAATGGCTGAAAAAGAAAATTCAAATTCTTTAAGAAAACAGTGTAAAGAAAGCAAATTCACTATATTGACATCTCAAATCTGATTCACTCTCAACCCCTATATTATTTTTTCTATAAAAAAGATCAGTCGATAAATCTTAAACTCGATGTAAGGTTTTTATACTCTATGTGGTCGCCAACCCTTGTCAGCTCCAAAGAACCAGCGTGCATGGTACATCCAGTTTTAAGCTTGATCAAATTTAATAATTTTTAATAGAAAACAAGGTTTTTTTTTTACACTGACTGAGCATAAAATGTTCAGCTGCAAGCTTCAGCCCAGCTGTAATTTTTATATTGGTAAACACTAAAGTCCTCCCTAATATATGTGTTAACCAAACCTTCGTATGGAATTCCATCATCATTATCCATAGGGATCATTGGTAGAGAATATGCAGGACAATTAGGCCGAGCTGTTAAATGAGGCGTAGACTTCGCTGAAGAGTCTGTACCCTTTTCCTGTGAAACAATGTCCTTACAAACTTGAGGTTTCAAAAACAGAAGTAACCTACCTAAGAAATGAGCTAAGATACAAATAGATGGAATGCATAAACAAGGGGGGTGAGGAAACTTTTAATTGGAAGGTAGAGCAGTCCCACTCCAATCACCAGCTGAACTAAAGAACAATGGGTTAGAAAAACACATGAAACAATCAAGAAATTTCTTTAAAAAAAACTCAAAAGAATTAGTGTGGAATCTCATGCAAAAGATCTATCTAGGTTGGACATATTATGGAGTAGCCCTTATCTACACAAATTACAATTTTTAACCATATCTAGTTATGCCTCAGACTATATGTTTTATTCATCTGATAGTCAATACCTGAGGCACAGTGGACCATTACATAATTGTGTTATATATACCACCTAGTTATGTAACCATGATTTATTATCGAGTTTCCTCCTGCCTGAATCTTTTCAGGCACACCCTTATTTCAAGAATTTCAATATGCATGTAAAATGGAGGATGATGAGCACGTAACAATCACAAGAGTGGTGTGTGAGATATACATTTGAAGCAATTGTCATGTCAAGAATGACAAAACGAGCTATACTCAATCACAGGTCAAAGGTCAGTGACCACAGAAAACATATTCAGAATTCATACAGAGAATAATAAGCCACTAAAGTTACCAAACAGGCTAGCCAATTTTGTCCAAGAAACAATCACAGGGAAAGAACTTTCTTCTAAAGAAATACTTCAAGGAACAATTATGAAACATAAAGCATTGTAGAAGTACATTGCACATATGAATTGTACTAGCATGAAGAATCAGGAGAAAAACAGAATACCCTTCTGTCTTTATTTTTCCTTGCTGAATTATGATCGTCTTTCCTTCGTTTGCCATTTTCCTTTTTCTGCAAGCATATTGCACTAGGTATTTTTTGGCACACAAATAGAATGCACATTCATATGAATATTTACTCGAAGTGCAAGCGAAAAGATTATGACACATTTTGCAGACATTACACTATAGACAATACACAAATGAACTAAAATTCATTTTACAGAGAGATGCTAGTACCCAAACTAGCCATGCACCTTTTGCCCAATGAGCTATAGAACATTTTTCTGGTGAAAAACAACTTAGAAAAGAATAAGGCATCCATCAACAGAGAACAGGAGAAAAATGAGAATCCGTTAAAAACCTATCCTGTTAAGCTGTTACGATAATAAGTATTGGCCCAAAAGACAAATTGCACTGAACAAGGACAAATCTTTAAGGCATAATTACATAATTACCTCCAACGTTTGCACAAATGGTCACTTTGCCCCTATTCTTTTTTTTTTGGGGGAACAGGCCATGTTGGATGGAAACTGTTAGTTGACTAACTTTCAACACGTGTTGCTGACGTGGCATTTCCACATGTGATCAATTGCTGACGGGGCATGTGTCATGGCATCATTTTGGGTGGCGTGACACATACCACGTCATCATTTTGGGTGATGTGGCACATGCCATGTCAGTAACATGAGTTAATCGTTAGTCAACTAAAGGTTTTCATCCAATAGGGTTTGTTTTGACCAAAAATTGAAATGTTGGGAGATAAAATGATCCCAAAAAAAAAGAATAAGGGGCAAAGTTAACATTTTGCAAATGTTGGGGGGCAATTGTGTAATTATGCCAATCTTTAAAACCAGATAAATTGCTCTGAACAAGGACAAATTATGGGCTTATCACGAAAATCAATTTTCCAAAACCTTATTGGTCCCAGATCTTTAAAAACATACAATTTGAAATGAGCAACTTACAGACATCCATCTACAACGCAGGGCCACCTCCCGAACTGTTTTGTCCTTCAACTGCATCGCAATCTTAGCATAGCGGACTATGGTTGAATCTGAGGCATACCTGCAAACAGAGATATTGCCAGATATATATGTCGATTAATTGAGCTGCCTTCATGTATCAAAGGCAAGTGAGGAAATATACAAGGATGAACAACAGAAAATCAAGTATGCCCGAGACTCAACCAGGAGAAATACATTATTAATTTCCGGCATAACAAAACAAGAAACATGTATAATAGAAGCTATTACGTAAGCCAGCGTCAAAATTTAGCATTTACATTAGATTTCTTACAGGATAGTTATATGAGGGGGTCCAGATGGACAACCAACAGACCCACTACCTAAACTCACATATAAACTACATATTATATATGAAACATACTGCTTTAACTGTAACCATCAGGCTGATAGTTTTTATCTTGGAAACACCACTTATCCTAAATGATAACAACAACATAAATGCAAGTAACAAGAAAAGAAAAACTATCATTGAACTAAATGTCAAGATGGTAAAAAAAAAAGTCCATCCACATATTTATCGTGGTCACAGTGCCAGGAATTATTGCACTGTGTTAGAGTGCATTGATTCAATAAGGTGGAGAACATAAAAAATATAATTCATAACTCAAGAAACCCTATTCACCTATTGAATCGCCAACCATGTTCGTCCCAAGCTTGCAGGAAAGTCTGGAATTCTCCATAGAATTAAATTAGCCAAAGGTGTACGTTCATGAACCCATGGTGAAGTTTCAATCAATTCTTGCCAATATCCGTGCCAAGAAATTAAGAACATAAATCTGGTAGCCCAAACAAGATGCCCAAATAATAACATCCACGCCTAGACTCATAAGCTATCCATACCAAATAAGTGAGGAGTTCAACCACAGATAATCTCTTAATCCCATTAAATGGTATTTTCAATGCCATAACGTGAGATGTTACCCTGCCATAACGTGATGTGTTTTCAATGCCAAATAACTCATTCAATGGTATTTAACATCCAGAAAACCGCCAAGAATATTTAATTGGTCAGTCTCGGACCTCATAACTAAAAGTAGTTCATCATTCACTTAAATGGAGAGTGGACCATGATACTATATATAGCATAAAGTTTGACCCGAAGAAGGAAAACAAGGTAATACGGAAGCACGATTTACCAAAACAAAAGGCATAAAGTAATACAACCAAATATGTCCAAGGAACAAAGGTATAAGGAAAGAATAAAATTATCTCTTCATTTCCCTTGAACCTGTGAATCAAATTGAGCAACAAGCATACTCGCTAAAACTGAAAAGTACTGGCATCAAAAAGACTAATTTATTTTGCAACTTAGAATCAATTATAAAAGACGAAAATTAATATAATTAATGTGTAACTAAGATTCCCAGTTTCAATTTTTTTTAAAGCTTATTAAATTAACAATTAGTTGAAGAACAAAAAGTGAGTAACAAGTTCCATCAGTATAAGAAATTAAAGGAATAAAACGATAACAGATGTAAACAAAATGAAATGATGAATACGCGGAGGGAGCTTACTTGACGAGCAAATCTTCGAGCATCGTTTGCTCTTCAGGAGTCCAGTCGAGGGAGATGCCAGGGTTGTGCCTCAACGCGGACTGCGTATCAGTCGATACGGCGGCGGCGGATGTATTGCCCCCGCTGTTGTTCGAATTGACGGAAACGCCATTGGCTGGTGGAGGAGGAGTAGGTGTTACGTTCTGGTTCGACGAGCCCTCCTGATTATTCCCCGTCGGATTCGCACTCGCAGCCATTGATCATAAAAAAGTCAAAAATCCTTTCTGTTCCTACGAAGTTCTAACGTTGGGGATTAGGAATTGGAAATAAATCTAGCATTTGGAGTAATTATGATAGCGAATGTATGCGTGACAAATTTAATTAAATCGGAAAACAAAAGGGAGGAGGAAAGAGTGGATTCTTGCAAAGGGATTGAAATGGAGACTGGAGAGCTGTTTTCCGATTTCCAACCTAGAAATGCGAATATTTCTTATTTCATTTTTGCCTTTTCCACTTTATTTCCTCTCTTTGCATGCTTAAGGCCATTTTGGGAATTTTCTATAATAAAAAAGGGTAAATTTTATATTTAATACCTAAACTATTAGTTTTAATCCATTTTGGTATCTAAATTTTATTATTTTCAAAATCATACCTAAAGTTTTGTTTTTGTTTCATTTTAGTATCCATTCAAATTTTAAAGTTAAGTTTTGAAAAAAAAATTAGGTAATAAAACGGACTAAAACTAATAGTTTAGGTATTAAACACATTAAGTTTTTAACAGTGAGGGTACTAAAATGAAATAAAAACTAAATGTTAATTATGATTTAAAAAAATAAAAAATTAAGTATTAAAACAGACAAAAACAGATAGTTTAGTACTAAATCGTAGTTTACCATAAAAAAATGATTTTTCACCTATAACTAATATTAAGCACTCAAAAATTAATTTAAAATTATTATTGATAAATTATTTTCAAACGTATAAATTAAGTTTTGGTGAAACTATATTTTATTTTTAGATATTATACTTTTAATTTAGAACATAATGTCTAAAATAAGGTTGTTATCTTTTCAAAATCACTTTTAACCGTAATCACAAACAAGTTAAATTTTAAATTACTCTTTTCTAAAGTATTGAAGTTCTTTTTTTAAGTTACTCCACTATTAAAAGTAATAAAATGATCTTTTAATTATAGGGCATTGCTTAATTGAATCCCTCGGTTATTAAAAGTTACAATATGATCATATGACTATTTATTTCAAACTCGCTCTTTTTCGTTGAAACCAACAATTGTTTAAGCTAGACGTTAACTTATTGTATAGAATATGGAAAAAAATCATATTTTAATAATGTCTAATTGCATTGTCATTGCTTTTAAGCATTGACTCGACGATGTAATGTTTTAAGCATTGACTCGACGATGTAATATTTCAATTAACATGATAACGTCCAATTCAAACGACTGCCAATTTTTTAACGAAAAAATACGAGTTTAAAATATTCAAATAGTCGGGTGACTATTCTGTAACTTTCAACAGTCGATGGGCTCAACATAGTAGTACTCCATAATCAAAAAACTATCTTATAATTTTCAATAGTTGAGGGACTCAACAAAACAACGCACTATATTCATGGGATCATATATATATATATACTTCATTTATTAGATTGAATAAAAAAAAATTTAGATATTTAATTTAAAATATATATATCAATCTAAATAAAAACTTAATTTAGGTACTTAATTGGAAAAATTGCAATTAAGTTTTGAAACTAAATTCAAACATCTAATTGATTATATATTAAATTAAACTTTAAAATAAATTAAAGTGGCAAAATGTAAATTTACCCAATTGCAAATTATTATGTCCAAAAATATATATATATATATATACCTCGCAAAATATCTGACTTCTAAATTTTGTTTTTTTTCCCGTTCGCCTTTATTTAAACGTAGGGACAAAGGAGAGTACAAAACGACAAATTGGTTCCAATAATGATTAGGTTTAGTTCAAATCCCATGGCCATATTTCAATTTTTTTAAAACATATAGTTTTGGATTTGTCTTGCTTAAAATTAAAAAAAAAACTAGTTCTTATGCAAGTAATGGTTGGTTATAAACTAATTCTTACTTTTAATGACTATGAATCAAATGTTAGGGATCTTTGAGAGTATAAGTTGGAAGAGTTGTGTTTATAAGGTGTGTGTATGATGTCAACTAAATTAGTCCATTTACAAATGTGGCATGTGATAGTCACATAATCCCAAAATCTCGGCACCCACAATTTGAAAAAATATCACAATTTTATTTTTAACGGTACTAAGGGGATGACACTTTTTAAATAAATAAAAATTAACACCTGGTATCCAAATTTTTGTTATGTCGGACATGATGTCAATGATAAATAAAAATTAAAAATAAATATTATATTGTAATCATCATAAACTATTAAAAAATATAATCTTATATCTTTAATTATCTCCCCCAACTTAATTAAAGGAACTCCAAAACCAATATCCTTATAAACGGAGAAATAATAAAGTACACAAAGAAGGCATAATGCTAAAAATATTCTCATAAAATTTAGCAAAGTGATTATTTTACCTTTTTTTTAGTATTTTGACCATTATTTGTTTATTTTAGGGTAAAATGATCCCTGACGTTTGATAGAATTGTCATATTGATCTTTTTTTTTTCTAAAGCATTTTTTACGCTCAATGTTTTATTTTGAGATAAAAAAAGTTATCTATTTTAGAGTGTCAATCGTTCGTTAACTAATGGTTTCCATCCATGTAGGAGTTTTTAATTCAAAATAAAACTCTAGGGACCAAAATACTAAAAAATCGAGAATAAAATGCCTACTAGTCAAACATTTGAGATATTTTTAACATTATACCTATAAAAAATAATAATTAGGTTAAATTGAAAGATCTATTAATTATCATAAACTCTACAATTATTTTTTATTTATATATTAAAAAAAATTAAAAAAATCATAAACAAAATGTGAGATCAAAATTTATTAAGATTAAGAAATAAATAAATAGAAAGAACAGATAGTTATTTGGACTCTTTGCACCAGCCCAAGATTAAGTGGGCTAATTAGTTTGCAATGCAACACATCTTAATGAAATCAATCATCACCGTTGACTATAAAACGCATGATTAGGGTTTTCCCGTAGGCTTTAGCTCTCGTTTGTTTTCACACTCTCTCGGAGCTGCAAACTACTGTGCTCAAAGCCATGGTAAATCTATCTACTGACGATGTTTTTCGTTTATAAATTTCTCTATTTTTATCATCTATTTTTGGAAAATTAGCATCTCTTATTTCGACTGCGAATCCGATTTGTATAATGTTTTTGAAACAGATTTCAATGTCAGATCCCTGTTTTGTTCATGAAAAATGAAATAGTGGATGTATGTTATTACGTAGTTACGATATTGTTTGAAAAAAGTCAATTGATCCTAGAATCGAAGCAAGAAACGATAAATCAAGTTTGTTTACAAAATTATGGTTCTTAGTTTTGCTAATTTTTTGTTTCCGGAAGAGAAATGAAAGTTAATGTGTATATAGAAGAAGACATTGCCTACTCATTAATATTATTATCATTTTAAAGCTGAAAAATTATGGCAGTAAGTTCTGACATAGTACATTTTTAAAAAAAATGTGAAAAGGTTGAAACTTGAGTGGTGAACTTATGTTTCATCAGCTCTTTATCTTTCATGAAGTACTCGCGTTTGATCTATATTTAGACACTGAAATGGGGGTATAACCCTAGAAGGATCCCCTGAAAACAGAGAAGAAGAAAATTGAATATATCCATTGCTAATTCTCACATCCGAGTAAGTACCATAATACTTAAACAAATTTTTAGGTTTATTTGTGTTTGAAATGATTCTACACTGCCGAGTTTTTGTAATTTGGTTAGTTTTATGGCATAGGCTTACGTGAAAGCTCCAAAAATCTAAGGCGTACTTCAAGCGATTTCAAGTTAAGTTCAAGAGAAGGAGAGATATGAT
The DNA here is from genome assembly GCF_006381635.1 of Hibiscus syriacus. Lineage (NCBI taxonomy): Eukaryota > Viridiplantae > Streptophyta > Magnoliopsida > Malvales > Malvaceae > Hibiscus > Hibiscus syriacus. The sequence goes on along the minus strand of NW_024063340.1, from coordinate 206,970 downwards.
ACCAGTACCTATACCTGAAATAGTGTTATGAAATTCTATTACTTGTTATGCAGGTTTTAACAATTTTTAATATTGTAGAGGGCAAGACTGACTACTGGGCCAGGAACCGTCTTATCAATCAGGATAAGAACAAGTATCACATCCCAAAATATTGTTTTTTTGCACAATTTGTATCCTTATAATTTACTGACGGGACTTTTTCCCCTTGGTTTAATTATTATCCCTGACCTATTTTGTTTTTGAACATTTTTGGGCTGCTGATTAATGTTCTAGCTTAACCATATATTAGACCAACAAGGATATAGTTGCCCAAATCGTCCATGCTAGTATTTCTGGTGATATGGTTCTTGCAGCAGCTTAAGCTCATAAACTTCCTCGCTATGGAATTGAAGTTGGCCTTACAAATTATGCCGCCGGTGTGAAATTTTTTTCGTATAAACATTAAAATTCTTTTTGCACCTGATTGAGGATACTGACTTAATGATGCTTTTGAACAAATACTATTGTGTTGGACTCCTCTTGGCTCGCCGAACACTGAAGCAGCTGGAGATGGATGCAGAATACGAGGGAAATGTTGAGGTAGGTATGTGGCTTGGATAAAGTTGGAAGAAATATGTGCTGTTCCAAATCTTTTGTTTAGATATATGATAAGCATCTGTAAGTAATGTATGGTGTTTGCTCACAGGCAACTGGGGAGGACTACACTGTTGAGCCGGCAGAGACCAGAAGGCCTTTCCGTGCTCTCCTTGATGTTGGTATTGTCAAAACTACTACTGGAAACCGTGTTTTTGGTGTTCTCAAGGTATAGACACCTTCCCATATAATTGTCTTGAGTTAGACCTTATTCATTGGTTTTATTCTACATCTTAATTAAAGCTATCGATTCAATTCTGGACATGATACAAGTATATGGCATCAATGTTTATGGGAAGTCATTAAAATAATGATATTTAACACAATCTTAACCTGTTGAAAGTTATAAAAAGAATAATTTATGTTACACATGATTATGATCAGGGAATATACATAAACAACAGATGCATGAATTGCCAGATATAATCATGCTTGTTAGTTGAGTTTGCGGTGCACTGATAATTTTCATCATCATTCATGCAGACATGTTTCTATATTTAAGCATGGGCTTTCATTTAGGTTAATGTTTTAACTTCTGGAATTGAAAAAGATTCTTGAATATATTATCTTTTAGCTTGTCAATCTTCTACTTGTATTTTCTATTCATTTGGTTGTCAAACATGTGGCCTTTATGTTTTCTTTTATAGGGTGCTTTGGATGGTGGAATTGATATTCCCCACAGCAAGAAGAGGTTTTCTGGATTTAACAAGGATAGTAAACAACTTCATCCCGAAGTTCACCGCAAATACATTTATGGAGAAGCATGAAAGAAAACTCGATATTGTTCATTACATGTTCTCACATAAATATTTTTTAACATTCTGATTCAACAGGTACAACCTGAAGAAGCTGACTTGTGAGGAACGGAAGGGGAAGCTGATTGATAGGTTGAAAGCCCTGAATTCAGCTGCTGGAGCTGACGATGATGATTCCGATGATTAATGATTAAGCTGCTGAAATCGATGGTGCTGAGGATTAGGAACATGCTCTTATTGGATTCAGCATTTGAATTTTGAGTGTATTTTTCGAGTTCATTTTTGTTCTTTTGCTTCATGCTATTTGCTTGTTATTAGGGATGCATGTGAGTAGGTAGCCTTTTGTCTGCGGATCATCTTTGTTGTTGCTGTTTATTGTTTTATAACTGAATTGCGAAGAAAAATATCTTGAGAACAACTCGAATGATAAATACCTGTATTAAAATGATATATATATATATATATATATATATATATATATATATATATATATATATATATATATATATATATATATATCTAAATTATTTAGGTACACCGATTATTATATTTTTGTGTAATTGAATTATCATTTTGGTTATAAAATTATTATCACTTATCTAATAGTAATGCATATTCTTATAAAATAATATATTTTCATTTATTTATATTATATTTTAAAGTCTGATAGAGTGGGGTCTATTTGGTTGGGGTTATATATGCTATTTAAGATGATATAAAAATATTATCATTCTTTTATTCACAATTCTAGCAAAATTTAATATTATGATCATGGAATTTTGTGTTCATGAAAATCCATACAAACAAAAGAAAATTCATTTCCGTTTTTATCAATTGATATATATTTTTAAATATATTTTATTTTATGATTTAATATTTGAAGGATGTAACATTGAGACGGATAACATCTATATTTATGAAAGACTTTGATCGATATTTTTTTTATTAAATTAAGGTGATTATAAAGTATTATTTGTATCAAATAGTCTTAATCATTTGACAATGAACGTTCACTCACCCTATTGTAACTGTTGATATTCAAACTTGTGACTTCTAGAAATAAAAACGTTTCTTTGAACCAATTGAGTAAATTTTTTCGTGCTTGATCGATCATTTTTATAAAATTTATATAAACAATATTAATAGTTAAAAGAATAATTAAAAATTTTGTAAAAAAAATGTCAAGTAATTACGTTTGTATGGTATATATCTTAAACTAAAAAATATTTTTAAGAAAGTAAAAATATACAAATTTCAAGGGTCATTTTAGTGAAACCAAACCGATCTCAACAGCACGCAGTTGACCACAAATGCCCCGTCGGCCCAATCACTTGCACTCTTATCATCTTCTCCTTCCCCGCTCTTCCCTCGACAGTCATTTAATGGAGTCTCTTTCTATGATCCCTTTATCTTCTCCACCCTTCCCAAACCACCCCAAAACCCTCAAATCAATCTCTCCAAACCCCGTTTCTAAACAAACCAAACCTCACGCCATTAAACCAACCTCTCCCTCACCCTTTCTTCCCTCCATAAACCCTCTCTTATCCCTTCAAAACTCTCCTCTTTTACAAACCGTAGCCAAAACCCATGTTTCCTTCACCTTAACCAACCTATTTGCTTCCTTCCCTTGCCTCGCCGCCGCCGAAACAGTCATATCTCCAACCGAGCCAGGCAAAGTAAACCTCGAAGCAGTGTTGGTTTCGGTCGATGAATTTTTTAACAAAAACCCATTCTTCGTTGCTGGCTGCACTTTAATCTGGCTCGTTGTTGTACCTTTAATTAGACAGAACTTGAGCAAATGCAAGTTTGTGCCCGCCATTGATGCGTTTAGGAAGCTACGCGATGACCCGAATGCACAACTTTTGGATATTAGAGAGAACAGGACTCTAGCTTCTTTGGGTTCCCCTGATTTGAGTTCTTTGAACAAGGGAACGGTTCAACTCCAGTTTAGTGTTGAAGACGAGGATGGGTTCGTGAAGGAAGTGCTGGAGAAGTTCCCAAACCCTGCAAATACCGTTATCTGTGTGCTTGACAAGTAAGCCTTGTCGGAACTTACGTTTCAGGTCTTGATTGGATTGTTTTGTTTTTGGAACTATTTCATAATTGCATAGTTGTTTTGTCTTGTTTTTTATGTAAGGTAGTTTTGATGGTAATTCCTTGAAAGCAGCCGAGTTATTGTATAAGAAAGGCTTTAAGGAGGTTTATGCAATCAAGGATGGAGTCATGGGCAAGAAAGGATGGCTAGTAAGTCTCTATGTTTCTTAGTAAATGGTGAATTTAGAGTTGTTCGATTTCATGTAAGTGTTTCTGGTTTAATTTCTTTAAGTATGTTTCATGTTTTCGAGCATGTCACCTGTTGGTTAGCTTTAGGGAATCATCTCTTACACTCAGCGAAGTCGATAAGTAGAAAGGCTCAACTGAGAGTTTGGGGAGTGAAGCAACATTTTCATATTTGTTACATGAAATTGTTAAAATGCTTATTTGGGGATGGAAGATAATTGCATAGTATATCCACCGGGATTTGTAGAGTAGTCGCAGATGCATTCTTGCTCTTGATGGCTCATACTTTTGTCATTCGACCGTAGTTCAACGATCTAATTCAAGGATTAGCGAACCGAGACAGCGAAACTGGAGACTGTTAACCTTGGAAATAAATACAAGTGAATAAGGCTTATGCTTTAACAATATCGGTTTAGGATGCTTCAAAACAGTCATGAAATATGGAGTACAAGTTTGTATTATACTTGTAACTTTTTGGTAGATTTTAGCTATTGATCTAATATGATTAGTGTTGACCTTCATTCTCAGGTCTAAGATTTACCAATTGTTCATGCATGTGAGCTCGGATGCAAGTGTTCGTACTAGTACGTGTTTGAAATGAGCATGCTCTACTTTTTAAAAATATTTCCATGTAATGGAAAATCCAAGGAAATCTTATCCGTCTACCTGTATTGGATATGTGCAAGAGATGGATACTTCAAGAAAGATGAAGATTCAAGAACATTTACATCTATTTCGTAGTTAAATGGTAAAAATGTTGAGTTCTAACTTTGATTAAATCTGAGTTAGTGTTGTACCTTTGTGTCTAGAAATCCATAATGAATATCTAGTTTGTTGTTTATCTGCTGTTAGTATAATATAATGTTTATTCTGACTTTTTTCCCCTGAAATATCGTTTTTTGATGCATGTGAGAACATTAGTAACGGAATGGACATGACATTTCAAATCTTTGTCAGCAGATACGCAAGTTGGACTTGTATCTGTATCGAACACTTGTATTTGAGTCCGGATAATATATTATAAATATAGATTGCTTGTGTTATGAAATTTTCGTTTCTTGCAGGCTATACAGGAGACCCTTTTGCCACCTTCTGTACATATTAAGCGCAAGAAGAAGAAGGTCAAAATTTCTCAAGGTTTTGGAGCAAATGGAGCAGTTAATCAAGTCGAGGATAAGAAAGATGGTTCCTCTCCAACAAATGCTCCTGTAATGGAAAGCCAAACGACGGATCATGAAGTTACCGAATCCATTCCACATGCAAAAGTTCATTCTGGGTCCTCTTCACCTTACCCTAACGTACGATTTCTCTGTTTTTCTACATATTATCTTTCCTCCAAATGAACACATTCGTGTTAGACACATACGTATGTTCGACATTCACAGGTCCTCTTCTCCTTATCCTAAACTGCTAAAGGGTGTATGTTTCGAAGACTAATTTACATATCCATTCTAAACTGTACATTAATAGATTTTACCGTCACTTACCCTCATTGCTGTGCAGTATCCGGATCTGAAGCCACCGTCTTCTCCTACTCCATCACAACCAGGAGAATGAAATACGCTGAGTATCTCAGCCGGAGGACACGATTCCTGCCTGGACCATTCATTGCTTGAATGCCATTCCACTGTCGGGAAGCACATTTTCATTTTTTTGGTTGTAAATTACCCTTATAATCCAACTTCTTGAGAGATTATTTTATGTTATATTATTGTACTTGTGGGTTTGAAACCCCTATTTTAACTACTTCGAATTTGATCCTTTTATTTTAAAGTAAGATTTAAATTATAAAAATGGATCTCTGTTTGCGTTTTCTTGACTAGAAAAGTTCGAATAAGGAATTTTACTAGTTTTAAAATGAATCGAATTCTATAATTACAAATAAAATATCTTATCTTGTCATCCCTTATTAGTCGTTTTAGTATAGTAGGTAGAGCACAAGGCTCTTAATCTTGGGGTCGTAGGATCGAGTCTCACGGGGGTAATTCATAATTTGGAGGTCTTCACGGAAAATGTTCTCAATTTGGCGTTGGGGGCAGTCTACTATCCTACATCTCTCTTATTCTATTACATATGAGAATAAGGGTCAGCTCATTTTTATTCCCGCCTGTCACGCGATTGACGAGGGTACGATCCCCGGCAACGTTCCGTTTTTGTGTGGGTCTTTTTGTTTTTGAACCTAGAAAGGTGGAAGAAAAACAACACCAACCGAAGGATAAAACAAAGGCCCATACTTATCCAAAAAAAAAACAAACAAAGGCCCAAACACAATATTCTTTCACCCATTCTAATTAAACGATGGGCCGCCCAGTCCAAGACTCAATAATCTTTTTATATATATAACAACTCTTTTTTTAATCCATAAATTAATAAAAAAAATTGGGTTTTAATATTTATAAAAAAATATAGTTGTTTAATCCTTGGACCAAAGAAAGGTGTTCTCTTACTCTGACTATTTATGAAACTGTTAGCCCCAAAAAAATCAAAATTTATATAATCTTTTAAAATCTTTCATATCATTTAAATATTGGATCAAGGGTTTATTTACTTTTAATAATCCTCGTATCGTATCGTATATAATTAAATTAATAAATTAAAAAAAGCAAAATTAATTGTAATCGATTTGAACCCTAAAACTTTTATGTTTTTAATTTTATTTGAAATATTTTGTTGTTAATCATTTAGCCAATGCAAGAGTTGAGAATAGTGGTTATATTGCTGGGTGAAGTTTTGGGGAGCGGAGGGTTTTTTTTTTTTTTGAATGAGAAGATGAAACAAATTAAAAATTACAAACGATTGCTATCAGATATCTTGGCCGTTCCATCAGCGATTGAGTTGATGTTTCGAGTAATGTGCTTGAAAATAACTTTCCAGTTCTACTTCAGTACATAAAAAATGTGAGATAACAGTGAGGAACCCCCTCCTTGGCCACCTCGGTCATTCAAAGTCGTCACCGTTTCTTGACTATCTGATTCGAAGATAACAGCAGTAACTTGCTTATTCCATGCTAATTTGAGCCCCTCTAGTATTCCCTAGAGCTCCACATCGAGCACCGAACAGGTTCCAATAAATTTGGCAAACCAAAATTCATTTACCAGTTTCATCCCTAAGCACACCACCACACGAAGCTGTCCCGAAGTTTAAATTCCGTGCACCATCCGAATTTAACTTGATCCAACCACTCGGGGAGCTTGCCACCCTTCACCATTCCGACTATTTGAACCCCGCTGCACCTGTCTTGGGCATTGATAAGATTGCACCAACAACATTTCATTGACCAGCCTATTACTTCGATCTAAGATGCTCTCGCCTACACCAAACTCCTCATCAAAGATCAAGCTATTTCGCCTTGACCATAGATTCTAGACTATTGCCCCGAACCTCAACTCCCAATGTTCATCACTGGAGAAGTGTCCAGGCTGAGTCACATTATGTTGGATCCATGAAAAGAGCTCCATGTTCGTAAACTCCCTGTATCGATCCAAACGCACAATCCTATGCCAAATTGCCTGTGCTGTAGGACACTCACGTAATACATGCGATATCGACTCATTACTTGCACCACATATTCCACAATTAGCCGTCATTGCAACATGCCTTAGGACCCGTTCTTCATTTGAGAGTAATTTTCCTTTGCAAATCAACCACAAAAGTATTTTGATCTGAGGGAGTCCTTTATACTTTGTTAGGAAGTCCCACGAGATCATTGCTTGCTCCGAATTCAAAGAAATACGCTTTTGATATGCACTTTTCGTCGTAAACTTACGGTTAGATTCCCACTTCCAACCAGGTTTATCCCAGCCACCATTCGGAAACGGGGTTGGAACCGCTGCAATATAAGACAACACCCTGGGCGGAAGGATCGCTTCTAATACAGACCAGTCCCAATCTCCCATAGGAGTCACCCAATCGATAACTCTAGATTGAGCAAGAGCGCCTTGTCCCGAAGACATTACGGATTTATCTAAAGGACCCAACTCTCCTGGCCAATTATCTCACAAAAAATCAGCGGTCATACCATCACCAAGGCTCCACACAATTCCTTCACGAATATCTTCCCAAAGAGATCCCAAAATTCTCCAAATACGAGAACAACATCCTTTGCAATTGACAGGGGGCAAACTTCGAACATTTTATACTTAGCTCGCAAAACACGAACCCATAACATATCCCGTTCAACTATCAATTTGAACCCAAGCTTCATAATAAGTGATTCATTTTGCGAACGTAAATGTCTTACTCCAAGACCTCCTTTCTTGACATTGGTGCAAACCTCCTCCTAATTTACAAGGTGAATTTTCCTTCAAAATTTCAAAAATTATAATCTAGACCCTTCAAAATTAAAAAAAAAATTAATTTGACCTCTCAATTTTCTTAGAAATTCATATTAAAATTTAATTTTTTTTATATTCTTAATTAAACTCCTCTCATAATATTTACAAATATTCATTTAAGACTCTTAAATTTTCAAAAATATTAGTTAAACCCTAATTTTTTAGAAAAAAAATATAAACCAAATCCTTTATGAGTGGAGTTCCCAAACCCTGCAAATATCGTTATCTATGTGCTTGAAAAGTAAGCCTTGTTGGAACCTAATTAAACTCCTTTCATAATATTTAAAATTTTTGATGTTCTTAACTTGACTCCACCGGCCACCGTCACTTTTCTTTTCCTTGCTTTTTTCTCTCGTCGCAACACCATCCATTGGCCGCCATTGTCTCGTCGTTGAAGCCACTCATCAATCGTCAGAATCCACTTTTGGGCACCCCTTTATCATCGGCCAAATAGAAAATTAGGGTTATGAGATTTAGAAATTAGAGTTTAAATTATTATCGGTATTTTGATTAAAATAAAAAAAAAAGTTAAGGGTTTATTTAATATAATAATATTTTAAATATTTTAAATAAAAATTTTGAAATTACTAAAATATATAACATGTGTTACTAGGGGTGAAGCCATAATTAAATATAGACAGATGTCGAAATATTAAACTTTTTAAGAAAAATACATTGACTTATTAAATATTTAAACTTACAATTCAAAAAACAATGCATAATTTATCTAAGAATTAAATTTATAATGACATTAATTGTTATGAGAAAAAAAAATTAAGAACATTAAATTATCATTCCAGTTTTTTGTATAACCACCGATTTCCAATCTATTGGTCGACTAATTTGGATCATGTACTGTAGAGACGAGTGTGACCCTCACAACCCAGTTTGTTCCATTCGCAATCGCCAAGATTCTAACCCTTGACCTTACTCAAGAGATCTAGTATCTCATCTCGCTAGACCAACATGTTGTTGGTATTGGATTATCATTATTTAGTTCACCCCCTACTTGATTAAATATCTAATAAATTCTTATATTTCTTAATTTAAATACTTAATTTTACATTAACTAAAATACTATTAAATCAAAATATATCAAACATGAAATAATTTTATAGGGGTTGGAGCCCATTTAGGCCCTAAAAGAGCTCCACTTCTTATATTTTTTAACAGACATTTTTAACGATTATTACTGTCGAAACATCTAAAATAAAGTTTATAACGTCAAATATTTAAATGGACAAAAAAATCTAAACACCACTTAAATATATATATAATTTGGACACCTTTTGTACTAAGCCTAAAAAAACCTTATATATCTTTATGAAAATTCCAACGAAGTATTAGAGGATATTTCTGGAAGATACCGAAACAGCAGAAGAACACGTTGCAAACTGATGTGACGTTAGTTAACATGTACATGCAGAGCCTCGATCCTGCAACCTCGTTCAAACTGATTTCCAACTCCAATCCAATATTTCTCTAACACGTGTCAGAAGATTCCCACTCCCTACCAATTATTACATTCCACAAGTTTCCCGAGGTATCATAATTGGATTATTTATTTTCTATCCCCTCTAATTCAACCAAATTATTGACAGTTCCCGCTTAATTTTTCATTTAATTCATTTTGGACCTCCCTTTATTTCAATTAAGATACTCAGTACTATATTTGTAGACCTACAATTTTTTCTCTGGTATCAGTACATATCGGACTAATGTGTTACAGTAAAGGTCTCAATTGCAAATAACAAAAAATAACTTTGACTTGACTTGTTCTGACCTCATCGTCACCGTCCATTACCAACGGATGGAAACGAGGAACACCGATTTAAACTATACTATGAGCATACCATAAAATTTCCCTCAAAAAGAACACAAACATATTTATATATAAATCAACCCATCATTTTATCTTCATCGTCTCCTTCCATTTCATTCCCGCCACCGCTAAACCTCAGGCCGGCCACCGGATCCGGCAAAAAGAGTGAAGAAACTCCGATTCCATACAATTTTCGCTACAATGGCATCGATTACTCCCCTTCTTCACCTCACCGTCCCCACCGCCGGCGCACTCTCTTTTCGAAAACGAAGCAGCTCTCGGTCTCTTCCAAGCCAGCGACGCCGTTTTGTTGTAGTCGTTATTCGAGGTTTGGTTTGAATTTGCGCCGGAGGGAGGACGGTTTCGACGTATGCAAAAGTAACGGAGGGAGGTTGTCGGTGTTCGCTTGCTCAACGACGCCGTATGTGCGAAGAGTTGGGTCGGAGAGGCTTCCGTTCGGGAATAAAACAGACGGTGGTGCGACGAAAGGTGATCTGTTCCTTTTGTTTTCGCCTGTACGGCCGTTGCTTCCCTTGTTCAACCCTCCACTTTCACTTGGTAAACTTATCTCTTTTTCTTTTTATTCCATTCATTTCATAGTGCCAACCAACAAAGTACTAAATTGTAAATCACGGCTAAATTGCGGTTGCAATGTAAAGGCGCATTAACTTTTAAGATCATAATGATACTGCAACTGCATCCATAATTAAATAATATATGAACGTTTGTGATTGTTGAAGGCAATAAAAAGTAAGCAAAAACTATTATGCAGGGTATCTAAGGAATTGTATGCTCCTGCTCTTGGTGGGATTATGTTGACCATTGGAATTAAGCTTTCCTTGGATGATTTTGCACTTGCTGTCAAGAGGTAAAAATTTCTCTCTGTGTGTCATATATATGTATCAATCTATCATCATATCATTTTTACTTGCTGCTTGTGCTGTTCAATTAAGATATTCTTCTCAAGTTTTCATGCTTTTGTTTCATTGCAGACCTTTACCGCTCTCTGTTGGACTTGTTGTACAGTATATGCTCAAACTGGTTCTTGGGCTTTTAATTGCCAAGGCGTTCGGCGTGTATCCGATGTTTTATGCCGGCTTTATCCTCACATGTTGTGTTGCAGGGGCTCAGCTCTCTAGCTATGCTAGCTTTTTGAGCAAAGGAGATGTTGCGGTAAGTATTCTTCTCACTAGCTTTACCACCATTGCATCGGTGCTCGTCACACCCTTTTAACCGGCCTCTTTATTGGATCGGTTGTTCTCGTTGATGCGTTTGCTATGTCGAAGTCAATTTTACAGGTATAATGTGACGATTGAGCAGATATACCTTCTCTAATTCAGCATTATTCTTGTATTATGACGAAATGAAAAATGTGTGCCCGGTTCTTTGTGTTAGGTTGTTCTTGTTCCGGTCGCTCTCGGGCTTGTGCTTAATACATACGCGAAACTGGTAGTCTCTATCCTCAGACCCGTGATGCCTTTTGTTGCTATGATCTGTACTTCGTTGTGCATTAGCAGCCCTCTAGGACTAGTACTGAACCAGAGTCAAATTCTATCAAAAGACGTCTCCAATTGGTTCTTCCAGTTTTGACATTTCATGCAGTGGCATTTGCTGTTGGATATTGGATCTTAAAGATTCGTGCTTTCAGGTAATTTAGATTCCTGGAACTCGTTTACTCTGTCTGATGGATCGTTTACTTTGGCCTGATATCAAGGATCGATAATTTCTCGTGCTGAGGAATGACAGTCGACATTTTCTTACATATGGAAGCGGAAAATTACTGTTGCTTTGATCTTGTTCTTATTGAATATAACAGTTGCAGGCCATCAGCTTTCTTACATCCATGTTACTCGACTCTTCTATGCATGTCTAAAACCGGACATTGATATGGGGATATGATCCTCACACCCTACTTTGAGTAACATAGATTCGATACCATATTGTTATGTGTGCAGGCAGAGGGAAGAAGTTTGCCGGAAGGTATCATTATGCAGCGGAATGCAAAGCTCCACGATGGCAGGCTTCTCGCAACTCAGTTCCTGGGAGGTAGCAGTCAGGCGGTTCCAGCAGCATGCTCTGTTGTATCAATGGCTATCATGGGTCTTTCACTTGCCTCTTTTTGGGGCAATGGTTACCGTCTTCGAGATTTACTGGCTTTCTTCATCCCACAAACTGGTCGTGCTGTTCAGACTGAATGAATCAAAGCTAAAGTCCGATGATCATGATAACCTGCCATCACCTAATTTCAACGGTACCGCAACAATGATCCGGCTCAAGCTGGTCCGAAATAGGTAAAAAAATGTTGTACAGTTCATAGAAGGCAAAGAAATGACTGTTCCTTCCTAGGACATGTTGCTAATCTATGTATTGCATAAAAAAGGTACAAAAAATATATATATATTACTACGAATCTGAATGTGCATTCTATGGCTCTTCCAATTAAAAGACAAGAATAAGCGCCGTCTGTGGGAATCGAACCCACGACCACATGGTTAAAAGCCATGCGCTCTACCGGCTGAGCTAAGACGGCTTGGTTACCACTTTTGAAATATATTTTATAAATATTTGCTTATTAAATAGAGCAGAAACTTGTAACAGTTCATCTGTTGAGGTCAATTGGCGTTCACAATGCAGCCATCAATTAACTGGAGCTCTAGACATCAAACATGATATGTAATATATTTTACATGACAATTAAATATTTATAAAATTACCAATCAAATTATGTTTGAATTAAGCCTAAAAGAATGTGTCGGTGAAGTTTGTAAACTAAAATCCGAAAGTTAAAGCACTCTCTTGCTGTCCCGGATCTGTAAATTGAATATCTATGTACAATTATATTCATATAACGAAGAATTATCGATTTGATCAAAATATTTCTTGAAGTTTATTTAAATTACCTTTTCTTTTATAATATTCCTTGATCAAAATGAACATGTTCGTACATTTATGATCCAAACATCTCAATAAATCACGTAACACTACATTAGATCGTTGCCCCCATTAAAGATCAGTTTTTTCTCTACGTAATCAAAAGAACCTTCTCTCAATTTGTAATTTCCCTCTCAGTATATAAAGGTATATTTAAATTAATCAAATTGAAAACAAAAAAGTAAGAAAGAGGGAAGAATTTAGTTTATTTATTTCATTAAATATTCTAACATTATTTCGATAAAAAGAAGAAGAAGAAAGAAACAAATTAATATCATTAATTCAACTAAAAGAAGCAAGACTTTATTCATCTAAGCAGCTCCAGCACCCTTGCCCTTTTTCTTATGCATTTTCTTCATGTAGAACTCCAGCTCTTTACCTTCCAAGATGTACCTTAACACATACATTGTGTTCAATTAAATATGGATAGTGCATGAAAACGGGTAGTATATATATATTAATCTGGGGTAAATACAAGATAATATATGTTCAAAGATAACTCTCAATATTTCGACATTGAAAGCTCACACTCTTAGCATCTATGGTGCTCGAACCCAAATTCTCAAGGAATAACAACAATTATTTTATCACGGAGTTCACTTGATTCGTATCTATATATAACACTTGTATTTTAAACACCAAAACTTACCCATCAGCTCTGCCACATTGACCAGGCCTGGAAGATATGCATGCCAACAACCTACCACCACCAAATTGGTCTTCAACGTGAGGTTCAAGTTTGCGATCCTTTTGGCGCTTCTCAAGCTTCCTCATCACATGCTTACTCTTCTTGGTTTCCTCGGTAGTGCTTTCTTGTTCCTATAAGTTTTAACCATTAACACGTTAACCTATGTTACTCGAACTCGGATTTGAGTATATATATCTAATACGAATACATTTATTTCCTTTCGAAAAATAAAGATTCTTCAAATTCTTTTCTTAGGTACTAGTAATTAAGCTAAAAAAAAGAACGGATCATTGGATTATCACATCCAACTTGATCTTAAAGGTGACCCTGCAGGCAAAAGAGAAAATTCATAAAGGGAAGAGATAATTTGTCTACTTTCTATATATACCTCAGTAGCTTCCTTCTTAGAGACAGTCTTATTCTTCCTCCCGACGTCGATGCCGTAGTGCTGGAGGTACCACTGCTTAAAAGGAGCGGCATCGACTTGAACAATGGCGCTCTTTACGAGAGTCTGTGTCCGAACGAGCTCGTTGTTCGAGGCGTTATATACGACGTCCAGGATACGAGTTTTACGGGTGATGGACTCACTGCCCCATGAATAGTTGCCTGTGTCCAGCCTCAATGCTCTCCACTTCACGTTGCCTCCTCTGGTACGGATTCTCCTCACGGTTTTGTTGCTCGAGAGCTTCGTATTCCCGGGCTGGCGACCGAGTTCATACCTGCTCGGAGAGAAACCCAAGTCATTGAAGAAGGCAGTGCAACAAAACTGGAAATTCAATTGATCTAGTATCCATCCATCAAGTAGTGCCTAAAAACCTCAAACCAAAGTGGAAGTTCAATAGATCTAATTCCATATTCTCTAAATTTTAATATAACTTCTAAAATTCACACTCCTAATATAAAATTTTATATTTGGGTGGATCACATGCGAGTTTTCCCATCATTTTGGACTTAGTCGAATGCCACACGATCTCTAACATCAATCGAACATCATCAAATATAAGAACATACAGATATTTCACCCAGAAAAGGGAACGCCAAATCATATTATTCATTAACGGATTTACAAAGAGAGAAAATGGTAAAGAAATTAAGCAAAAATTCAACAAAGATGAGAAGAGAAATGGGTGGGAAAAAAAGGACAGAAATGGAGAATTACTTTCGTTTCTTCCTCCAAGCCTTCTTCTTGCCTCCAGTGGAACGTCTCTTGTGCATGGAATCCCTGGAAATACCTGAGAAAAACAAAAGATTGACAAAAAGAAACACATAATTGAGAGATAAGGATAAATGAATGTCAAATAGGAGAAACGTTTAGAGTGTTTGGATGGTGAGAAAATACCCATTTTTTTAACTGAGCGGCGCAAAGAACTGATTCAGTTCGTCTCTCTCGTTTCACTCTCACAGGCAAGGCGACATCATGCTGTATTTATATGCTGTTTTACCTCCAATTAACTTCAAATAATAAATCACTTATTTAATAATATTTTATTAAAATTTAATTTCAATATAAATATCGCTAACTATTCAATAAAAATAAAGATATATAAATATCACCAATTACAATAAAATTTAATTTTAAAATATATAAATATCTACAACAACGATAATATATGTGCATGAATATTATTATCAAATATTCAATAAAAATAAATAAAAAGTATAGTTAAATATTCATAAAAGTTGATATTCAATCAAGATAATGTATTGTTTCTTTGCATTATTGATAACAATTAGTTCTTTTTAATTAAAATTAAAAATATATATAATTAAAAATATATATAATTATAAGTTTAAAAGTAATTTCTTAATTACAAATATCAAAATTTGTTATATTTAAAATTATATTTTTAGACCTATTCACAAGCTTCTTCCGTATTTTCTACATCTTTGTTATGATTAAGCTGGAGTTTGTTACGTATCATTTCATTTCTTTCTTTCTTTTTTTTCAAAAATTTTTCTGATAAATTAAACAAACTAGGGTTAATTTATGAAATTCATAAAATGATAATAAAAAAATAAAAAATATAATATATAAAAATAAAAATAAAATCACAAACTTTTTAAATTAAATTTTTTGAAACAATTTTGATTAGATAATAAGGTTCAACATCTCATGAAGAATGAGAAAATTTAGAAAACTAAGAAAATTGTGATATTGTTATTTTTCTTTTCTAATTATGTATATAATTACAACATTTATTTTAGGTAGAAATAGAGATAAAGTTTAAATAATTTTTAAAAAATAAAAAAATAGTTATGACGAAAGTAGGAATGATATATATATTTTTTTATTTTTTGTGAAAAAAATTAGGTTAGAGGTGACTCGTTTTGTCCAGAGTCAGGGCATATTTAAGACCTAACTGAGATTTATATAGGAATTTACAGATTGTTAACAAAAAATAACAGTAGTAAGATTCAAACTTAATCTTTTAATCTCAAATTTATGAATACCAATAACTTATGCCAAAACCCATTAACAGATTCTTTTATTATTTTAAATGGCTATCCCTTTTTCCCATATGTATGGGGTAAGGGGGAGGTAAGATAGTAGGTTATCTCCCAACACCAGGTTGAGAGCAACTTCCGTAAGAGAACTCCAAATTATGAAATGCCCTCCGTGGGACTCGATCCCACGACCTCAAAGTTAAGAACCTTGTGCTCTACCAACTGAGCTGGATGGTCATTTCATTCTTTTATTATTTTAAGTATTCAATTTTTATCAAAATCATAAGTTTTGATTCTAATATGTATATGAATTTTAGTTATAGTATGCAACATACACGTATTTTAACTTATAAAAAGATGTACCCTAGGAAGCGCCGATCAATCCATTAGAAAAGAAAAGTCATAAACAAAGACGCGATTTGAACCAAAAACCATTTTTATAAAGATTCATCTTTTTGATTTTTTGCTATCCAAATAAAAAAAACTCAGGTAAATTACCTCATTTATCGACCAGTTGTTTTCTTCGTTTCTGTTTCTCTATTTTGTATATTCTTCATTATTATTGTTGTTGTTGTTTCAACCTCTTACATCAATCATTTATGTCCAGTGTTTAGTAAAAAAGATGATTATATTCTCAAGAAATGCATATGATTGATTTCAACGGCAAACGAATTGTTCTTTCCTTGCATCCAATAGGTTCCGTTTGTTTTTTTATGGAGAAATATCCGGGGAATTCTTTCACAGCATATTTGATAGCTCAATGCTTTACTTGTTTGGTGGGTATATAAGATGGAATATTTAGTGGTTATTTGCATATTAAAATCAAATTATGCTTTTAGACCTGAATTCTAGTTGGGATTGCGGTTCTAGGAATTGACTAGGGTTTAGATTTAGATCAGTAATTTGAATTTGGATCTCCGAATGGCGATGGAATCTGCAGTAACAGCACAATAAGTCCCTTCTGGAATTGCAACTCCTGCCGATGTTGTATGTTTCCCTCTTCTTTGGATGTTTTACTACTACTAATGCATATAAAGTTAAAATTTAATTTCTATTGTTGGTGATTTTAGGTGGGTATTGCCTTCGTTCATCAATACTACCACATATTACACCAATCCCCTGAGCTGGTTCACCGGCTTTACCATGATGACAGCAAACTTGGTCGCCCTGAAGGAAATGGTGTCATGAGTATAGCTTCAACCATGCAAGTAAGTTCTATACGTCTCTCTTTCATGCATGTGTGATTGCCTTGGGTCTGACTTTCTAAATGAGTGTATATGTCGTATATGTGCCATTTCTTTTGAAGCTTATATTTCTTTATAGAATCCAATGCTTTTATCGAAATCAGGTTTTCTACTCTTTTCAAAGTATGTATCTGAGTAAATCAAGGCTTACTTGATATCTAATGTGAGAACCTATTGTCTTTCTGGTTGTGTTGTGAAAAATTGGACATAAAGGAAATATACCATTCTATGGAAGATTTCCAGTTATTGACCATTTTTTACAAGTCAGGGTTATGCGCATAATTTTAAATTATAGAAACTCATGCTCGATATTGACTTTTGATGGTCATAAGCAGCTGTACAAATACAATCTAAGGAGTTATAAATTCAAAAGCTGAGATTATTTTTTGTCTCTGTGTTATAGTTCTTGAAAATAACGATGGAAGGTGAGGCAAGTGCTAAGTGGTTCCAACTCAAGTATTAACTTTCGTACCTAATTGTGATTTTTTTAAAAGAAATTCAAGACACGATATATTTTGGGTAAATTTGCATTTAGTAATTAAATTATCAGTTTCGATTCGTTTTAGTCCCTAAACTTTCAATTTTTACAGAATCATACCTAGCGTTTAGTTTTTGTTTCATTTTAGTATATCACTGTTAAAAACTTAACTGCAACGTATTTTTTATGGGTAAATTACATAATTCGTCTCTCAAATATCTTCTCACTCCTATTTTGGTACTAAAGTTTAAAAATTTTCAATTTAACTACTCAACTTTCAAATTGCTTCTATTTTAATCACACTAAATTATATTATTAAATTTTTTTGTGACATAAAATTTTTTTATTTTATTAATATATTATTAAAAAAAATTGAAAGTTGGAGTGATTAAATTATAAGCAATTTGAAAGTTAAGTAATTAAATTTTAAAATTTATCCTAAAACGAAACAAAAATTAATGTTAGGTATGATTTTGAAAAAAATTAAAGTTTAGGTACTAAAACGGGCCAAAACTGATAGTTTATGTACTAAACGTGTAATTTATACATATAATTTTAATAATATATATTTTTGCATAGTTTGGAGTGTTTATAAGAGTAGTCTTTATTCAAAACTTTCTTGTCCAAATGACAATGCACATATATCTTAGAGACGCAGTTACTCGAACTCAGATCCTCTCAGGAAAATAACATTCTCTTTTATCTTAAGGCCACTTGATTAATTCAATTTATATATATATATATTAAAATTGAACCATTAGTCTTATTAAAAAATATGAAAATATTCAAAATTACAATAAGAGTTTACAAATATAATCGTAAACTAAATATATAATTTGGACATTTTCTATAACATTGAAACTAGTCACTTTAAATCATATAAAGATTATACATGGAAAAGGTTAAGAACCCAAAAAAAAAACTCGAACGAAAAATAGATACAAACAAATTTGATTGTATCGACTAATAAACCACAAAAAGAGATTAAATTACTAAAAGACCATCAATAATTGCAAATAAGAGTCTAACGTCATGAGAAACTATCCACAAATACATAATCACGTATCTAAATTCAGTATGAGGACCCATAGCAGGGAAATCATCATAACTACGAATAAGCGTCATCTTGATCAGTCGTGATGTCGTCAAATCTAACATTGAGAAAACATAAAATAAAAAGAACAAACAAAAAATGGAAAAAGAAGACGGAAAAATGTCATAAAATACAAAGAAAAACATATCACCAAAGTAAATTTATTCTTATTAAAAATTTTAAAAAAAATAGAACCGATTGTCGATAACTAACATCAAAATTGATATCATCTCGAGTAAACAAAATTAAAGAAGAAAAATTAACATGATTCATAGAAAGCTGCACAAATCCTAAAAGAAAAAGTGGGGCTAGTTTTTTTTTATAAATAATCTTATATTTTTTAATAAATTATATTTTAATTAATATATTTAATGACGATGATCTAAGCTTCCAGTATATTCCAAAATTTTAATTAACCTAACATTGAAATGAGCTACAAGTTAATTATATCACGCATATTTGGTAATGAATGTTAGTATATTATATCTTGTTACATACTAGATATAACCAACAACAACAACAACAACAACAAAACCTTATTCCCATATGCAATGGGTAAGGGGGAGGTGGGGTAGTAGGTTGCCCCCAACGCTAGATTGAGAGCAACTTCTGTGGAAGACCTCCGACAGTAAGATAATTAAAAATAAAGATAAAATACAATGCATGCATAAATAAATCAATAAATACACAGTTGAACAGTCTTCATATGCAGTCTTCATATGCGCGTCTGTAATGGGAAGTAATCCATGCAAATAAATCCCTGCGTAAAAATCTCTGCTTCTAGACAGAAACGTAAGTCTCGATTAAATTTAAAAAGAGAAAACAGTAAGAGAATGACACACAGAAGTCAGCGATAGCAAGCTACAAGAAGGAATAAAGTCAAATAGGTTAAATCCTAAACTAAGGCAACACTACTCCGTTATCCTAGTTCTAAGCCTTCATAAATTTCCATGACAGAAACATATGAAAAGTAGAAGTCATGGAGATTAGTGCGTTTGGTTCACGGAATATAAGATTACCAGTGGGAATAAAAGATTACCAGGGAATAGGATTACTGTGAATGTTGTATTTTGTGTTTGGTTGGTTTAGCAGGAATGTAAGATTACCGTGTTTGGTTAAAGAAATAAAAGATTATTGGAATATATATTTTGACCAAATTGTCCTTATTATATATTTGTATAATATTACAAATTATAAAATATTTATATATTTTCTTAAAAAAATTAAATTCATAATATTTACATAATTTTTTTTACAAAATTTAAAATATAAAAAAGGTTTAATAAAAAGGTAAAAAAAATTAACCCCTGAACTTCATATAAAATTTTAATTATAGTCTTTTTTGTAAATCTAAAATAATTTAAGGATAAATTTGTAATTTAACCTTCGTAGAATTTTTATTATTCAATGACAGAAGAATAATATTTTTGAAAAAAATAATAATTTAAGGGCATTTTAGTCCAAAACGCCGGTAATGTTACAATACCTAAGGGAAGGGAGGTAATGACATTTCCGGTAATATACCCCAAAAAATCTACTATTGGTAATAAAACATTACTGGAAATGAGATTCAAGGCCAACCAAACATGGGAATGTGTGATTCCCATCCTATGGGAATCCCACAATCCTTGAACCAAACACCCCCTAAAGGCATTAAAAAAAGACAGAGATGCTACACTACTTGGGTACCTTGGTCTCGAGTCTCCATATTAGATATAAACAAATATATGTAAAAAATGTATATAAAATTAATTTTACAAATAATTAAAAATATAGTGAAAAAGTTTATATACAAGTTTATTAAACACGTGCTTAATTTTTAATTAATGCCTTCTAATTATATTGTTTGAATATAAATGTTCAAAAATAAAATTATTCTTATAATGGTATTTTTAAATATCGTTTAATTAAATTGATATTTAATTTAAGAACAAGTTCATACATTTACATATATTTTATATGTGTTTTGTGAATATCGAATATTTTGAATTTAATTAATTTATATGTTAAAATCATTATTTGCTGTAAACAGATAAGTATAATTTAAAATACTAATCCAATTTTTATATACTCGATATCCAACAGATAATAATATTTAATTCAAATTTAAATCCAAATAATAATTATTGAATAATATGTAGGCGATTTTCCTGATATATCATCGGTGACCGATAATATTATCGATCTAACACCGGTCAGACTATATTTTTCGATCTAACACCCTTAGCAGTAAAGCGCGCTCCCTGCACCGCGTTATACGATGATTTGGCGTCACGTGGGGTATAGCGCGCCCCCTGCACCGCGCTATACGGTGAGCTGGTGCCACGTGGGTATAACGCGGCCCTTGCAGCGCGTTATACGCCACGTAGGGGTATAGCACGGATCAGGTACCGCGCTATACCTTTACTCCTAATAATTTTATATAGCGTGGGGCAGGTACCGCGTTTTGTATAACTTTCCTCGTTATAAATACCATTCTCCGTCGGTTAATTTCTCACATCTCTCCTCTCAACTTATAAATTAATACAACAATTCCGTCAACGAGTCAATAATTCTGGCAATCTTCTCATATTTTATTTAGAAATTTGTGCGATTTTTCGTTATAAGGTAATTTTGTTATAATTTTTTTTATTTATTGTTTATTATGATTATTGGAAAATATTATACTAATTATTTTCAATTAATTTTTGTGTTTGTAAAATTGGAAATCGGGAGCATACATCGAAATAGTTTTGCAGTGCAGCTAATAATATTAAATTATATTATTTAATTTATTTACGTTGATGTGTAAAAATTTTATTGTGTTATATGTTCGTTCATATATAATTTATTAAATCAGGTTTGTTTTATTTTTTTCCAGATATAATAGTGTCGCACTTTTAAACTCAAATAATGGCGCGACTTTCAGCTATTGTTTATTATGATGGTGAAATTCGAGAAGATGAAACCGGCGTTGTTTTCGTATCAAATGAGCGTGTTAAAATATCATTCAAGAGAAACATAACTCTTGAGGAGCTTATAACGAAGATTTCGAGGAAGATTCATGTTGGAAGTAGTAGAAGAGTGTCGTCGTTGTAGTATAGATTTCAAACATCATTGTTGCCATTAACTTATACAGCGTTCGAACTTTCGAACAATGATGATGTTGAAATGATGATTGAAGCTCAAAGTAATTATTCAGACGCCGCTATTGAGATGTATGCACATTTTGTTCAAGTGCGTGTTGTTCGGGGTCAATCATTAAGCTCCCACTATGGGCTGACTGAACAAGTTGATCAAGTTGATAGCCCGACGATAGTAATGTGTAATTATTTTAATGCCATAATGGGGAGACATTCAAACTGCAACTCCTTACGATATGTACCAAGGTAGGTCGACGAACAATCCGTATGGAAACATCGCGTCCAGTTCAAGGGGAAGGCATTCATCTGCAAATCCCTTTGACCTTAATATGGAGATGCCATCGACGCAACCATCTGTGCAGTTTCCATTTGACGCGATGGCTTCAAGCTCTAGGGGGAGGCATTCGACTGCGAGATTTTTCGATCTCAATGTCGATATGCCTTCCAGTTCAAAGGGAAGGCGTGTAAGTAGTAGATTCTTTGACCTAAATGTGGAGAGCATGGAGGAACCATCATCTCCACCAGAAGAACCGCTTCGTGAGCCTGGTGCGAATGGTGCTGAGACTGGACTGTTCATTGACCCAGAATCACCGTAATTCAACTCCGATGATGATGAAGTTCCAGGAAATGTGGCACAAACTGACCCTCCTGCACACATGTATGAAGCTGATTATGGTGCAATGTACGGGCCAGAATTTGCGGATATGCCTCATCTCGGTGACTATGGGTATTACTCATCAATAAATAATGGTGAGTTATCTTTAGGCATGGAGTTTTCAAGCAAAGAAGAAGCGATGATGGCTATCAAAAATTACAATATTCGTAATTCTGTTCAGTCCAGAGTAGACCGCTCCACGACCGAAAAAATATGTATGCTACTGTGCCCAGCGCGAAAACGGATGCAATTGGATGGTTCGCGTATCGAAGAAGAAGAGGAAAAACAACAGATGAGAACTAACAGTATACAACGGTCCTCACACATGTTGTGCTGGAGGGGTCAACCAAGATCATCTCAACTTGGACTCTGAAGTGATATGCCAAGCCATCATGCCCATGGTCAAATCAAGCTCTCATATAGCTGTTGCAGTGTTGATTTCAGCTATACAATCGCAGTATGAGTACACTGTCTCCTATAAAAAAGCTTGGTTGGCAAAACAAAATGCCATTGTCAAACTTCATGGCGAATGGGATGCATCTTACAACGAACTTCCAGGTTGGTGTAGGCTGGTGCGAACGTTGAATCCTGGGACAATTGTGGACTTCGAAACCTCCTATGCATACCATAATGATTGAGTTCTTCGCGATCGATGCCAATTCTACCGGGTTTTTTGGAGTTACCCACAGTGCATTAATGCTGTCAAATTCTGCAAGCCTGTGGTCCAGATCGACGGGACTTTCTTGTATGGAAAATACAAGCAAGTTTTATTATTGGCAGTTGTCCAAGATGACAATCGCAACATTCTTCCAGTTGCTTTTGCTCTTGTTGAAGGAGAAGATACAACTTCTTGGGTTTTTTTCTTCCGAAATTT
Organism: Hibiscus syriacus; assembly: GCF_006381635.1. NCBI lineage: Eukaryota > Viridiplantae > Streptophyta > Magnoliopsida > Malvales > Malvaceae > Hibiscus > Hibiscus syriacus. The sequence goes on along the minus strand of NW_024063340.1, from coordinate 183,616 downwards.
ACCATCACATGTTATCACGAGGGAAAACATCTGTGTCATTTCAGATTGTGGAGCTGGAATCAAAGAAACAATGGAGTCTTTGGGTCCAATGTGGCAACCACCCTTTGTCCAACATAGGTATTGTCTTCGACACATTACCGCGAACTACCATGGAAGGTACAAGAAGAATGCTGAGCGTCAATTAATTGTGCGCATGGGTAAGTGAAACTTAGCAAGTTTGTTATCTTTCGATTGTTTAAATTTTGCAAAGACAGCAAGTTAGTAAGTTATATATTTTTTGATCATGTTACGAACTACTTCCTCGAACGTTTGAATCAATGTTTCAAGAGTTACGGGCGAAGAACGAGGAAGGATATGATTACATCAGCCTCATCGATAAAGAAATGTGGACGAAAGCATATGATGGTGGACATCGATATGGACACATGACGACCAACTTGGCAGAGGCAATCAATTCAACCTTAAAGGGTGCACGTCACTTACCTGTAGCGGCTTTGGTAAAGACTATATATTTTCGTTTGGGGGCGCTTTTTGCTAAACTCGGGGGACAAGCTCAAACCTGGATGCAAGGCGGTTATGTCTATCACCCTATATTAGTTGCAGATCTACAGAAAAAAATTGTTGCATCAAATGGAATGTCTGTAACAAGCTTCTCTAGAATGCATGAAATGTTTCGTGTCACAGAGTTACTGCGACCTCTTCAAGGGATTGAAGCTGTGTCGTTAAGAGTAAATCTAAGGGACAGAACGTGCGACTACGGGTTTTTTCAAGCTCTGAAGTATTCATGCTCTCATGTGATAGCAGCTTGCTCGCATACATGTCAAGACTATAAACCATTTTGTGGATCTCGTATACTTACTATCTGAAGTTTTTAAGGTATACAAATTTGAGTTTCCCCTCATAGGTAATGACAAAGACCCTGATAAGGTTCAAGATTGGCTTCCGATTATACCAAATCCGAGTTTATTGAGGGAGCGTGGTCGTCCAAAAATCCAATCGAATTCATTACGATATGGATATTAGAGAAAGATCTAGACAAGGCAGAAGATGTGGGGCATTGTAGAAACCCAGGACACACTAGAAAAACATGTCCACTTCTGTTGTCATCAAATAACAATTGATGAGGAAATGATGTATTTTATTATCAAATAATAATTCTTCTACTTTAATTTGTATTTACTTCAAGTTAATGTCATTTGATAATCACCGATGAAGATTAAAAAAACAAACACAATCATTAAATTTTAACAAACTAATAACAATAAATATTAAATGGTAAATGATAACCAAATTACAATAACTGATATTAAATGGTAATAAAAAAACGAACTGAAATACATTAAAAAAACAAAATAAAGTAAGTATTAAATGAGAAATAAAAAAATTACAATTTAACAAAATAAAGTAAATACAAATATAATAAAAAAATAAAATCTATCGATGCCTGCGACGCGAATGTGTTCCGCAAGGCGGTGGCTGTCGGTCTCGAGGAGGATTTCTTCGTATCACTGGTTCTGACTCCTCGCTGTCATCATCATCACCATCGTCGTCGACGTAATCGTTGTCATCATCGTCGTCGTCGTCGTTGTCGTCGTCTTGCGCATGTACATGAGGAGCTGATGACGATGAAGCACCTCCGTAGAATAAGGACCCTGGAGGTGTATGACTGAATATCCCACCGGCCTGCGAAAACTGGGAAAAGTCATAAAACCCAGACATCGCTGAGTGTGAAAATTGTACAGGAGGCGGTGTCTGTGCTGCGGCCATGGGTGATGAGGCTGAACCCGCCAAATATCCAGTATATGAACCCCAAGTCGGGTCTGTAAACATAGACCCATAATATCCTCCAGGAGGGGTCATATGTGACGGTGGCGGTGGCGGGGTCATAAAACCGAGTGAAGGCGGCGGCGGCGACATCTGGTAATGGAAAAGGCGATGGCGGCATCATATATGGCTGTGGTGGCTGCTGGGAAGGTCCTGCTGGTGCAGCTGAGGATGAACCGGAAGCACCTACTCTCCGTCCACGAGTCGGGGGACGATGGTACTGTGTCGGTGAACGTCTCTGTCGACGTCGTGGAAAGGTCTGCCCTCGTGCATCCTCGGGAAGTAGAAACAGTTTCCCGTTACTGTTGAACCACTCATAATAATCCTCAGCATACATCAAGAAGTCAGTAAAAATGGGCTCTCTACGTGGAAGGCGCCGATGTTGATCCTCCCACAACACGACCTATTCATGATGCCTCACCAGCCAATCTGTATCTGTCTTGCCGCGTCTATCTAAGCTATGCAACTCATCCATATTGCGAGGTGCTTCCGGAATTGGTTGAAAACAACCAAACTGCCGGAGCACGCAATCAGTGGAGTGTCACTCGATGGTCGCATAACAGATCAGAGGGACCATCACCATCCAAACATCTAATGGACCCCTCAACTTAGGTGAGATCACCACCCTCACATCATCAGTAGAATATGGCACCCATTCAAACTAAAACAAATAATATATATTTTTTTATCAAAATAATAATCTAATTATATAACTATAATCTAAAATCAATTTTTAAACATTAAAATTCATACCTGTGTGCCAACCTTCTGATCGATTAGCACCCTAATCTTTTCTAAATCATCAGGTATCTCCTGATGATTTTTCCTATCAGTAGACTACCTATTCAAGGAAAAAAATTTGTTATACGCTGTATAAAATTATTAATATACAAAATCAGTTTTATAATTACCTCAGAAGTAGTGGAAATACGAATGAGTTCTTCACAACGAGACATAAAAAGGGCAATCGATACCATGCCCAAGACTGCAGCAGCAGGAGACATCCGCTGATAGCATTACGCCTGTAGTCAGTGGCTCCACACATCTCCCTGTACAGCAAAGCCAAAACTGCCGAGCCCCAACTGAATGATCCGACGAGACGAAAGTCGATAAGATGTCGCAACCACATGCAGTGAACTAGGTTGCGCGATTTGTTCGGTATCAGCAACACTCCTATCAGCTGCAGTATGCATGCCTGTGCATACATCTTAACCTCATCCTCAGAGACGTCTGTGCTCAACTCCCGAAAATTGGCATCTAACCAATTTAACGGTATCCTACCTCGGATAAAATTTTCCGGGACACGTCCTAGACTATCCCGACACAAACCAGTCCAAGAACCGGAAGCTATCCCCGATATCACATCTCCATCCACCGGAAGCCCCAGGTGCATAGAAACATCCTCAAGCGTGATCGTGCACTCTCCGCACGGAAGATGGAATGTGTGGGTCTCCGGCCTTCACCGCTCTACTAAGGCAGAAATCAGGTCTGACTCTATTTTACAGTGACCCTAATATCTACCTATGTAACCGAATTCAGCCTCTACTAAATACGACAAGACACGACTGAGTATCACAAACTTAAGATTCCTAATAAAAGGATCTAATACACGGTCCTTCTCCTAAAAATAAATAATTAAAAAAATTAATTCTTAATCTAATAATCATGCATTAAATGAATCAACTAATTATTAATAATAATTTAAATTATATTAAAACGTTAAAATTTTACCGTATCAGCAAAGTGTCGAGATATTTAATTATTAATATAATAATCATGCATTAAATAAATAACTAAATATTACTAATAATTTAAATTAAATTAAAACGTTAAAATGTTACCGTAACAGCAAAGTGTAGAGATATATGATTTCCATCCGAGCGAAGTAGAATGCCTTCCATTATATATCTGCAAAAGAATTATATTAGTAAAATATTAAATAAAGTAAAAATATAATAGTAAAAATATTATAAAATATACCTTAAAAAGATAGTATTTGAGAGAAATTTAGAGAATTTTGAGAGAATTTGGTGTGATAAAATTGATTGAGAATGGAGGTATTTATAGGGAGGAGGGGTCGGTAGTTAGAGGTATAGCGCGCCTCCTGCACCGTGTTATACCCCACGTGTCAGATATACAGGTATAGCGCGCTGCAGGGGCCGCGCTATTCCCACGTGGTGCCAGCTCACCGTATAGCGCGGTGCAGGGGGGCGCGCTTTACTGCTAAGGGTGTTAGATCAGGAAATATAATCTAACCGGTGTTAGATCGATAATATTATCAGTCACCGATGATATATCGGGAAAATCGCCTAATATATACATAAAATTATATTTAAAATTTTATACGTATTTATAAATTCAAATAATTAAAAATTACAATTCGATCTGATATTATCTTTATTCAACAAGTCCATTAAATTAATAAAATAATTAGAATAAATATATATATATATATGTATATTAATATATTATTTCAAACTGAATTATATCTAATTAATTAATGGCATAGATTAGATTTGATCGATTTTATAATAAAGAACTGAAATATACAATTTAATGGTATAATATTAAGAGGCTTCAGTTATGTAGATTTTTAGTGCGACACGTGAACGAGACAACCACATGGTTTAATTGCAATTTAGTAATTAACCTGAAAAGCAAATGGCAATTCACCAAATAACCACCGTACGACCTCGGTCGCATCGACAAATACAATAACTGAAAGGGTAAACCACATAAATAGTCATCAATAGTTTTAGAATACTTATATTTTGGTTACCAAAATTTTGAAACCTGTAATACTATCGATAAACTTTTAATTCATCTTTATTAAGATCATTTCCATCAAGAAGTAAATTTAAGACTATAAACGATAATATATGGGCTATGTTACTAATAGAAACATATTTATAAATATCGAAAAATGAAAAGTACTTATTTTTTTGGTACTGTTAACGTTGACTGAGCTATTCACCAAAATACTTCAATCAAAAATAGAATAAAAGAATAACATAACATGTCATGTTAGCGTCTCTTAACAATAATTGACGATAATGGTAGTAATGAAAGTAAATGAAAAATTTAGTGTTTGTATTGTAAGTTTTAAAAAGATAGTAACAAAAGTATAAGTATTCTAAAGGTCTAGTGACTATTTTTGTAGTTTAACCTAATAAAACTATAAATACTCTAAAATCGATAGTATAAATAAGTACTAAAGAAAGCTAAGCTTTTCGCAGCAGATCAAGGTTGAGGAAGAGATAAGAGATGCTGAAGCTTTGCTCTTGTAATGTGACGGACCAAGTTCAGGCGTCGGTTCAATGCCGATTACCCGGTTCCCCCGGTCCGTTCGCATTTCGCAGGCAGGCCCCGGTCTCTGTCTCTTGTCCTCTTCCGAGTAGATTCAAGTTGACGCCGGTTCAAGCTGTTCTGTCGAGCCAGAAACCATTTGTGGCTGAGGTCGTTGAATCCGGGTCGGGCACTTTGGCTGACCGGCTCCGGTTGGGTAGCTTGGCGGAAGATGGATTGTCTTTTAAAGAAAAGTATATCGTGAGGTGCTATGAAGTTGGAATCAACAAAACCGCCACTATTGAGACCCTTGCTAATCTCTTGCAGGTACATTTCCCCCCCATTTGTTTCGAAATTTGGTTTTCTATTTTCAAGTTGATTTTATTTTTTTGAAACTGTTACGAAACTTCAAGTTTTTCTGGGTTCTTTTAATTATTAATGTTTTTTTTAATGTTGTTGGGTTCCGCATACATTGAAGCTTTCTCAGTGTAATATGGAAGTATGATCATTCTTTTTTAAGTTAATTACTTCATTTTTCTAAAGAAATTGATTCAATTAAAGCTAAAATTGAATGCTGGAGTTAGTGAAGTAATAAATCTCTTTGACTATATTGTTTAATAACAATTTTGTTTTTTTTAAAAAAAAAAACAATGAAAACCATATAGATTTCAGTTCAAAATGAAAATTTTTCATGAGAATGTTAAAACTTTTAAAATGATTAGAATCTATACTATATATAAAGATCTTCAATTGAGTTGTTGTTACAAGTGAGTGTATCACAGTCTAGTTTTTTTCTTAATATATATATATATATATATATATATATATAACCGATCTATTTAGCTTTGATGTTAGTTTCTATTTTCTCCTGTTTTCAACATTTTCCGAAACTTCGTTCTAGGAACTCTATCTTAGTTTCTGCTCATTACATTTTGGTATGGTCAAATTGTTAGTTTAATTTGTCGTAAACTAAGTTTTGGCAACTTTGGATGAAGTCATGAAATGAAACGTTCATCTTTGACTTTTTGTTAGTTTAATCTTTTGGAAATTTATGCAATGCAGGAGGTTGGATCTAACCATGCTCAGAGTGTTGGATTTTCGACAGACGGGTTTGCTACAACCCCCACCATGAGAAAATTGCACCTCATATGGGTGACTGCACGTATGCACATAGAAATATACAAATACCCTGCTTGGTGGGTCCCTTTTTCCTTCATTTAACAAAATTTTGGTTTCCATTTGTAACATATGTTAAAAGTTTGGTATTTGATTTTGTGGTGTAGGAGTGATGTGGTTGAAATCGAGACATGGTGCCAAAGTGAGGGAAGAATTGGTACCAGAAGGGACTGGATCCTAAAGGATGCTGCAACTGGTGAACTTATTGGACGAGCTACGGGGTGATTCTTGAGTTTTAATCCTCCCACTTCTTCATTCTCTTTGCATATTATAAGATTCATAGCATGAACTGACCCGAGGGGACTAATAATTCTCTACACACACTAGTCAACATTGAAAATTTGCATCAAAACTAGAAATTATTTACCAGCTTAGATTCTGTCCCGTGAATGATTGTTTTGCTAAGCCTGCTGCTCTTTCCTGACATATTTCCGTCTCAATTTTTATGTTTCTTTATGAATGTCATTGAATTTCTTCATTTCTGCTTTACCATTTCTAAATTAACTGCAATGATTTGTATAACTTGTGCTTATATATTTGTTAAGATTAGATTTATCCCAAAAGCTAATCTAATCTGGTATGATTGCAGCAAGTGGGTGATGATGAACCATGACACGAGGCGGCTGCAGAAAGTTAGTGATGAGGTCCGGGAAGAGCTTTTGGTCCACTTTCCACAGGAGCCTAGGTATTAGCTTTCCCTCACTTGAGACATAAGCATTGACTCATTTTATATCTTCAATTACATAATTTAATGGGATACTAAATAAAAAACGATGTGATTATACTCCATTAACTACATTACTTTGTCCAATTTTCAAATTTCTAATGCTTTCTGCTTCGTTCAAGTTGAGATTGAAGTTGGATGCCTAATAGCTTATTCATAAGTGCTTAAAAATTTGCTACCATGCCTTTGTGATTTCTGAGGCTCAAAAATGTTTTTGGTCGTGTACGTATTTGTGGCCTGAAAGCCTTGAAAAGGGTTGAGACCAATCTGAGAATTTTCATCAATGAATCTCTTTTCTCATACGTATACAAAAATAAATCCAATTGAAGTTTCTTCAGAAGGGATTATTTTGGAGTATAGAGTACAGTTCTAAACTAGTTGCTGATGTGTGGTGAAGCCGGACATGGCTCTGATTTCAACTGTGATGTTTCATAGTCGGCAGATGTGGTTGGACTGGAACCATTCTGGTAAACATTTAGAAGGTCTGTATTAACTGCATATTAGAACTTTTAATTTATTTGCTTTGGACGCACATTTCTCGATCAAAGTTGTCTGATGCTGAATAGGGTAGTCAATAGTATACATGCCTCGTGATGACTGAATCATCAGAACTTGATACTAATCTTTTAAGATGACGGACAAAATGCTCAATATTGTAAGCTTTATTAATCTCTATATTTTGTTCTGAGAAGTTTTGTGAAAATGCTGTAGAAAGCATATGCTCTGTCTTGCAGGATAAATTTCGCAACTCGGGAAAAGACCCTTTCGATTTAAAACTTGCATCAATAATAAAGCTAAACCTCATGCATTTCCTGATTTCCCTGTTCTCATTTGTGCAATTTGTTTTAAGCAAGGCATTGTTTCTTATTTGATTGATCCTCTTGCGGCCTTTACAGATTAGCATTTCCAGAGGAGAACAACAGAAGTTTGAAGAAAATTATCAAATTAGAAGATCCTGCTCAGTATTCCCGGCTTGCCCTTACGGTAAGATTATTTGGTTTGTCTAAGCACCGTTTAAAAAAATGGACTTCAAGTTTTTCCATAAAAAAAATGGACTTGAAGTATACCGGACCCGACTAGGCATAGGTGCCTGGTTGGCTGGTTCGACCAATCAATCAGGTTCGGTTTTTCCATCAGTGTATCCAAGTTTTTTTAATACTCTTTAAAACCCTTGTTGTGCTTCTAAAATTTGCAGCCAAGGCGAGCTGATCTGGACATGAACCATCATGTCAATTATGTCACCTACATCGGATGGGTTCTGGAGGTCAGCAGAGAGAGCATTCGAAAATTCTTTTGTTCTATTGATTTTTGCTGTCCAAATCGGTTGGTTTAACTCTTCCGGTTGATTTTGTAACTTGACCGATTTATACACATCTATTTGACAGAGCATGCCTCAAGAGATCATTGACACCCATGAACTGGCAAGTATCACATTGGATTATAGGCGGGAATGCCTACAGGACGACGTGGTTGATTCGCTTACCAGTACGGAACCAACAGCTGGTACTGAAACAGATTCAGAGCTTAAAGGGACATATGGATCTGCAGTGGCAAGAGAAGATGATGCAGACTGCCCTAAATTTTTGCATCTGTTGAGAGTGTCTTGTGACGGACAGGAAATAAACAGAGGCCGTACCGAGTGGAGAAGGAAGCCCTCGAGATGAGGTGCGTGGAGAAAGAAACCCTCGGGACGAGGAGATAATTTATAATATACCGTACCGTTTTGCGTATGCGTATGCGTATCGTCGAAGGATTTTGCCTTCAAATTCCGTCGTTGGAAGCCGTATTGAGGCGTGGAGTTCAAAAATCATAGATATGGAGGAGAACGTAGTGAAGATTAGCTCGAAACTGATGTTTGAAACACCCACATCAAAATCCGTTAATCTGTTGTGCTTTCCATTTTTCTTCCATCTTTTCATCACGACTGTGTGGTATTTACTTGACAAGTATTAATGTTTGAAACTCCCCTAGAATCTTGTGCTTTGTCTAATGTATGGATCAATTTTCAGCATAGCTATATTTAATTTTTTAAAATTTAGATTCTCGTCATATTCTTATGGTAAAATTAGAGAGAAAATGGATAATCGAAAAACAGTCGGGGGCTTGTGGATGATAATTGATTTAGGGTAAATTACACGCTTAGTATCTAAACTATTAATTTTAATTCATTTTAGTACTTAAACTTTCAATTTTTTCCAAACCATATCTAACATTTAGTACCTAAATAATGGGATACTAAAATAAAATAAAAATTAAACGTTAGGTATTATTTAAAAAAAAATGAAAGCTTAGGTACTGATAGTTTAGGTGCTATATGTATAATTTACCTTGATTTTAACCTGTGATTTTTCTTTTATTTTTATTTTTTAAATTTGTAAGATCAAATAAGATTTTATAAAAAAAATGACTATAATAAAATAGAATGGTAAGTTTAAGTCTTAAAAATTTAATTTTCTGAAATTTTTTATTTTATTGATTCACTTTCATTTCTTTATAATTTGATTACAAAATAAAAATAGAGGAAGCAAAAAGCACTGCGTGTCAATATTCATTGAATAACATTTTAAAAAAAAACGAATATAACAATCAACTTTGAAAATGATACAAAATAGAACAATTTTTTATCTTCAAATAAGCCTAATATTCCTGTTTGGTGTGTATTATTAAATGAGTATACCAATGAGAATTAAAGATGTTCTAAATACAAAGAGTTGATGCAGCAAACAATGAAAATATTCAATACCATCGAAATTGCAAATGGCTTATAGATTCAAATGCAATACGAAATAGGGAAAAGAAAAACTACAGAACGGTGGTCAAATTCTTGAACTCAGTTACAAACACCATTAACAAAAAACACACATCAGAAACAAATCTCACATAACACAAACCCGAACACGGCGATCAACACTTAAACTGATACTCGATAGAGATATACCTTATTAACGCACGCACGGGAGCTTCTTCCGTCCAGTGAAGCAAAACATACGTGCGGTTAGTCGCGAAAAATTGCACGCGTTCAAGTTGCTCGGGGCCAGCTCCTGATCCAATCAGTTATGGTTGAAATATTTCTAGTGATATCCTTAATATTATCACTCTTCAAAGCTATTACAATATCTTCTGGGTAACTTTCTTTTGCCTCCTCTAGCAGTACTTGAAAGATTTCACACTCTATGTTGTTTGAAAGCTTGGCACCCTCATAACCTCTGTCAGACAAAAAGAGTTCATGAGAAAGCCACGTAAATGTGCATGTCGGATTCGGTTGTGTGTACGACACAGGTGTGCCCGATTATTTCTAAGTTTTTCTTTCCAAGCATTCGGAGGATTCTTGGAGGGTGAAATTCCAACATCCAAATCCAAAATGTAACGGACACTAGTTCCAGGCACAAGTAGTTCAAGAAAAAGAAGCATTGGAATAAAAAAAAGAAATGAACTGGAAAGTCGATCATACAGCGGAACATTGGCACAATGCGAGTGTCGGATATGGGTATGTAGTGAACATGAGTATGTTTTGTTTTCCCTCAAGTTTTTCATGTATTAAGAGGGGGTTCTTTGAAAGTCATATGCTTGTCCCTATGTCCAAAAATAGGCCTGACTTGAAAACTGGTAAGAGTATTATGGACAGAACATCGGTACCTTTTACTCAACCGATCATACAACACAGTGTTGTCGGTTTGAAGAACTACGACAAGATCGAACCATCGCTCCGGAAAGAAATTACAACCATGATAATCTACAATGTTTCCCCCTTCTTCCATTACATCTTCAAGTTCATCACACACCTTCAGAATTCAATACATGGGAATCAAATGCAACAAACCACACGCTGAGCTTAAAATACAGAAAACTAGACAGCAATCAAAGGCCAACATACCCAAAGTATGTACCCAAAGTATCAGTATCCAACATATACTTCGAATCAAATATGATTCTCCAGATATATGAAACGCATAGGAAAATTTGAGCATCCAACATAAGTATTTGGCAATCCTTTCATACTTCATATATTATATATATACACGCATATATATAATTATGAATAGCAATAATCACAGTCAAACAAAGCCTAAGATTTCTTCAAGTTTCAGAACTGTTTATTGCTTAAATTAAATGTTATACCAAAAACTGCAGGTTGTTTTAGCTTCCTTTTTGCAGTAATTAAATTCACCAATATGAAGAAACCTTAAATTAATGATCTCAAATTCCATCAGTCAAGAAATTTAAAAGAATCAGTAGGTTATAAGGTTAGAGCATGAGGGAAGAATCGGAATTACGAGGTCTTCGTTGATGATGTGGCACTGGAGGTCGTCGTCCCAGCCGTCGTGCAAGTTTTTCTCCTTGACCAAATCTCCAATATTGATGTGGCGGAGATTGGTGGCCTCCGCCAGAGCAGTAGACGTCGTCGTTTTGCCGGTCCCAGGCGTTCCCGTCACCAATAAGTTGGGACTCTTTCTCTTGTTGCCGCCGGCAGCCATAGATAAATTCAGTTATTCTTAGAGTTGTTGCTAAATTCAAGGGCTTATCAGAGGTTTCTCACTTTCTCCCCGCTAAAAGATAAAACGCTTTTTCTTTTTTCTTTTTTCGTTTAAAGTAAACAAACGGAAACGGTCACTAAATTAAGCTAAAATGATTCTTTTAGTCACTTAAATTGTAGAAGTTACAGAATAGTTATTATATTTACCAAATTGTTATAAAATAATCATTGCATCCTATAAAATAGTGATAGATTTCAATATAATTAAGGGCTATTTATAGTAATTTTATCATTTTAATAATTATTTTATAATAATTTGATAAATTTAATTATTCATTTTATAACTTTAAAATTATAAATAACTAAAAGTTTATTTTTGTTTAGTTTGGTTATCATTAGTTTAATTTATTATTTTTTATGAAAATCAACAATGTCATAAATAAAGAATGTAGATTTTATTTGAATGAGACAGGCTTCAACTCAATCTTGTAAAATTATTAAAAAAACATTAAATTTGAATCAGATTGAGAGTTTTAAAGATACAATCAAATTATTTTTTTTATAGAAAGTCATTGATTTTATTAAAAGTAGAAAATATTTAAAATTACAATAAATATTTACAAGCATAATCGTAAAATTAAAATATAATTATGACTTTTTCTATTATCATTGAGATAAAAACTAGTCACCTATATTACATAAAGACCAAAGAAGGAAAATGTTAAAAAACTTAACAAAAAAACTCGAATAAAATAAAGATACGAACAAATCTGACTGCATCGGTAAACGAACCACAAAAGGAGATGAAGCTATTGAAATACCACCAACAAATAACAAATTAGAGTTAAGCAATGTGAGAAAACTATACACGAACACAAAAAGCGTATTCAAATCCATTCGATGGTCCAAAGCAGAGAATATTATCATGATAACAAATAAGCGTCATCTTGATAAGTCGTAGTGATGTCAAATCTAACTCCGAGAAAAAAAGATAAAAAAAACAACGGCAAGAAATTGTAAGCTACCAAAAGACAGAGAAAAATATCACCAAGGTAGAGATAAACATTTCATAAAGACACTGAACATGTCACAAAAACATAATTATTCTTATTATAAAACTAAAAAAAAGATAACCGGCGGACTACAATCAACATTAAAATTGATGTCGTCACCGGTTAAACAAAATTTAAAAAAAATTAAATAAGATACAATCAAATTAAGACATGTATAAGATAAAAAAAACATGATCCATAATAATAATAACAATGTAAAAGACATTTATATATTTAAGAATAATAGTTACAATACATCTATTTATATATTTAAGTTTACAAATAGTTTTTCTTCTATAGCATTGATTATTTAAAGTTATAAAATAGTTCCTCGATTATAAGGTATTATTTTATTAAGTTCTCTAACTATTAAAAGTTACAAAATAGTCATTCAATTATTCATATGTTTCAAAACCGTCATTTTCTATTAAAAAATTATTAATTTTATGAGTTTAACGTTAACTTGCTGATTGTGATATGATTAAATATATTTTAATGACCTTTCCTAACATCATCGTTGCTTTCAAGCACTAACTCGATGCCATAATGTTTCAAGCATTAATTCAACGACTAATGTAAACAAAGACTCGATTCTTAAAGTACAACTCAAACAATTTCAAGATTAAAATTTTATCATATCCTAGTGAGCAAGTTAACGTCCGACTCAGATGAAATTAACGTCCGACTCAGATGATCATCAGCTTTTTGACGAAAAATGACAAGTTTGGAATATATAAATAGTCACTTGACTATTTATAACTTTTAATAGTCCTGAGACTTAACAAAGCAACTCCTTATAGTTAACTATAAGATACCATTTTATAACTTTCAATAATTGAGAGACTAAATACAATAATACCTTATAATTGAGAGACCATTTGTATATTTTACGCTATTTTTAATTAAATTACTATTTTATGTAATAAAAATAATATATGAATGTGTACAAGAGTTAGTAAGTAGTAACTGCATGTTTAGAAATTGAATCAAATGATTTTTTTCCCCAAATTCGATTAGATTAAGTGATAGATGAAATAATATTATATTTAAATCAAATTTAGAAGAGCCATAATCTCATCCCTAAGTGCAATTAAGGTTTTGAAAAAGAATTCTTCAGGCCTTATAAAGTTGAAGTCGGCCCGTGAAAAAAGCCCGGTTTATTTATTCTTTAGAAATTGCATCACTTTAGAAGTTTTAAAATGACTAAAACGATTAGCAGCAATTGCTCATAATACTTCTGTGAAAGAAAAACAGAAACCAAGTTCACAAAACAAACCCACTGTTCCAAAACATCCTCCAAGATATTCGGTTACATACACAGATGAAAATATATTTCTATATAATATGATACCTACTTCTGCTGCTCCTCTCAAATCGGCATAGTTAATAGCTTCCGCATCCACCTCCGGTCTGGTGCAGCATCGCATCGATTTCATCTCCATCCTCCATCTCGAGCTAAACCGGAGACGAAGAGAAATAAAATCAATTAGAAACACAATTATGATCCAAATCCTAGAGATAATTTGATTTGAATTCAACGTGTTAAAAAAATCACTGATCGGATCAAAAGCCTATGCATGAACGCATATAGCATCACGGAACCTTGAAATAACAGTACAACCATCAAAGACAAGTAACGAGCGCCTTGGAAATACGCAAGGGGATTTACCTCATTGGGAGTCTGCTCTCCTCGGAGCCTCCGTCCATCGAACAAGAAAGCAATGGAGTTGGAATCCACTGATTGCCTATCGCAGTATGCATTCATTAGTTTCCTTAGTTGAGTACCTCGCTTAATCCTAAAGAACACTTCGTTTCCATCCTACAAACAAAAGATCGAAGAATAAAATCAGAAGAAGATGTAAATAAGAAAACAAAAGGGATTATCCAGACGACGCAAGAGCAAAACCTACCTGGCCCTTCACTTTGAGGTTAATGTGAGCAGCATCGGTCGGCTTCTTATCCTCCTCCGCCCCTCCGCCACCAACTCCGCCGGCGCCTGCCGCAGACATGTTCGATGTGCCGCTCTTCTCTCCGCCTTCGCTTCCTCGTGTGCGAAGCAAACCGTAGCGGAGGGAGCTTTGAAATAGAAGCGAAAGCGTTGGTTTTACGCTATATATAGAATTCTAAACCCTTAAGTGCACCCCGTTTTGTCAAGTAAAACGCGCAGGTTCCTCGCGTAGTGGCAATGAAGTAATATTGTTCAAAAAATATAAACTTACCTTATTGGTGACTGGATGTTCTTATGGAGCTAGTCTTGCCGTACTGTACCTGTCTTATTTGGGAAAAGAAGCGCGTTGAGTTTAACTGGATTCGATCATGGTTTGGATTCCGGGTTTGGGGAATTGGAACGCCGTTGGATTTTTGTTATTGCCTTTTCTGGGGTGATCAGAATGGACGGTCAAGATTGATTGTGTAGAGAATCGGTTAGAAAACTATGTGTGGGGTAGTGTGAAATTTCGGCGATTTTACTTTGTTTGGTAATTTACGATGTGTTTTTTTTAAGACGTGAAAAATACATATTAAAATTAAATATAAAATATTTTTTTATTATTCTTCTAGTTTCACGATTTTATCTTAATTAATTTGGATTAACGTATTACACATTTAATTTTAGTACGTGATTTTTTTAACATAGATTTTTTATATACACAAAAATTTTAAATTCAATATATTATTTAAACGGTATTAAATGGTATATTACTTAAATCGGTTTTTGTCGGTAATGTAAAATATATTTTGATGACTAGCTTGAATTTCATCCAGAGATGCTGTCACAGTGAGATTGGTGAATTTTTTTTTACCATTTTAAAATCAAATATATTATATTTTCTATGATTTTGAGGACAACTCAGGTAATGGAATGGAATGTACAAATCAATCATATCCCGGGAGAAAGTGAAGAGGATGATTATTTCAAATAATTAAATTTTATAAAATATATATTTAAAAATTAATTGATTGAATATTTTTTAATATTTTTTGTCAATAATAAATTTTAAATAATAACTAATTATAATTTAAAAAATGACTAAAAAATTAATAATTGACATATTTTATGGAATAGAGAGAATAAAACTGTTGCCATAAACACCCAATGTCGATAGCAGAATCAATTGAGCCCTTTGTGAATATTATCATGTCATCAACAAAAACAAGATGAGTAAGCTTGACCTTTGCACATATGGAATGAAATATGAAAGTGCCTTTGGTTGCAGCAAAGTTAAGAAACTTAGAAAGGAAGTTCATAGCTAAAACAAATAAGTAAAGAGATAATGGATCTCCTCGCCTAATCCCTCGAGTTCCTTTGAAATAACCTATTAATCCATCATCTTTAACATATATTGAGAATCTAAGAGTAGTGACACAAGCTTCAATCCTCTGCACCATCTTAGTAGGAAATCTCAGCGCCTTAAGA
The DNA here is from genome assembly GCF_006381635.1 of Hibiscus syriacus. Taxonomy (NCBI): domain Eukaryota; kingdom Viridiplantae; phylum Streptophyta; class Magnoliopsida; order Malvales; family Malvaceae; genus Hibiscus; species Hibiscus syriacus. The sequence continues at coordinate 167,666 of NW_024063340.1, read as the reverse complement.
CTCTACCTGTTCTTCATTGCTTCTAGGCTCAAGAACAGAAGAATGCCAACTAATGGTATCAAAAGCCTTACGTAGATCTACTTTGACAGTGCATATAGGAGATAATTGCTTGCTACAATATCCCCAAATTGATTCATGAGCCAGTAAAAAACAGACCAAGCAACCATGAAAAAGCCAGCTGAAAACCCATTAGGCTCAACTGCATTCCCATTCCTTTAGTTCATGCTTAGTTATTTTTCTACTTAAAACTTCCCTTAGCCTCGGTATTTTTAATTCATCGTGAAACACTTGTTTAATGAAGTCGGTAGAGTATTTCGAAACACACCTTTGCATAAGAAATTCTCTGCCTTGTCGTTAAAACCGACTCCATGTATAGAGGGTTACCAGTTGTGCTTGGAATGTGACTGAGTCCCCTTTGAGTTAAAAGCTCCAATGGCGGTCGAGTCAAGTGAGTACATACAGGGAATGCTGATCAGCTTCCACATCGAGGCAAAATTTGGGGGTTGGACGATGAACTGTACAAAAATGGGATGCTACCAGAGATGAATCATTTCATCAATTACCTCACCGGCTGGTCTAATAGCCATCTTCACTATAGAGTTGAGGAGGAAAGATATTAAGAGTTTCGAATTCATTCGTGTCAAAAAGCTTGCGCCACTTGAAAAGGATAATTAGTAACTATGAATCAAAGATTGAGCCGATTGTAATCAAAGGATAATTAGCTCGATATGGAATCTTAAAAAGTTAAGATATAATTGTTGTGTCGGGGCAAGAACCGACGACTTTAAGCTCATAAGACCAACGCTCTAACGAGCTACGGGACCATTACTTTAAAATTAATTAGTTTTACAAAAGTCCTTTAACGTTGGTTATTGTAAATTAAACAATACACGCTTCAAAAGCCTCTCAAATAAGAATCAGAAAATTGGTCCCGGCTGGGTTCGAAGCCGCTACCTTTGGCTCATAAGAGCTAACGCTCAAACCAACTGAGCTACGGGAACGACGTCTTCGTAATGTTTTTAATAAGATTGCTTTTCTAAATGACTGAAATTAGCTCACAAAAAGCTTCAAAACATTCTCCTTATCATCTCAAAATGAAACATTCTCCTTATCATCTCAAAATGTTTCATATTACACATTTTATGAGCTGGTTTTAGAAGTGGAAATGATAACCTGGCGAAGTTATGTATGTATTTGATAACGAAGTGGAGCTTAATCCTTGTTTTTTTTTTCTTACATGCATTCTTTTTCTAAATGTTTTTCATGAGCTCTAAATTTCAAACTACTTTTGATTTTAAAACATCCAAAATTCAAAATGAAATTTTAAAGTACAACCTTTGGGGTATTTGGTATATTATTAAATATTTAACCCAAATATTTCTTAAAAAATCATAAAATGCGTATTATATTCTTTTAACAATAGTAATCTTGTAAAGTATTAATACATCCCAATACATCATTTGATGAACTAAACGTGTTAATACAATTTTTTCAAGATTTTAAGCAATGTATTTTAATATATACCAAATGGCGTAAAGTAGCATTCTAATTACATACTTGATAACTCCGTAAAAAGATTATATTTCATGTCTTTTTATTTAGGTTATTGTTCGTTTTCAAGCTCATTTAATTGCATTTATCATACTTGTGGTGTAGTTTGCTAGTTGGTATTTAATTAGCTTATAAATGATGATTTGATGGGAAAAATGTAGTATTTTAGTGGTGATTTGTGTAGCTGAAGAAAATTGAGGACAATTGGAAAATGTCATGGCATTTTGAATAACATTTATGGGTGAAAAATGCTGCAGCAATATGGACAGTATTTCTGGGTGCAGAAAATGATAAATATCTAAAGATATTTTATTGTTGCTACCAGTTGTCACATGTGAATACCCTCTATCAACTGTCCAACCCACACATGTGAAAGGAATATTCTCTTAGGGTACAAAAGGAATTAGGGCACTCAACCCTAGGAAAAGAATAGTTTTATAAGATAAGAGAGAGAAGGTGAGAGGCAGCCACTCTTCCTTCTTCTCTTCTTCATCGTGGTGACCTACATTACTGGAGCTCCAAAGGGATAAAGCTTGTTGGCCTTTGAGAGAAGCAATGACACTTGGGTGGTTCACGGCAGTCCACAACAACTCTTGGCTTGGGAGTTTTCTTCCTTATTTAGTTGTTCTTTATTTTTTTCATCTGCAACATTTCCAGTTCATATACATGCTTTGTTCACTGTTTTATTGTTTAGATTTGTTAGGGCTTTCGAGAGGTAGCCTTTATCTATGTTTGATGCTTGATATCGAGAGAGTTAAGCTTAGATATACGTGAAAAATGGGGTTGAGCTAGGAAGTAAAACCCTAACTCGCTTTAGAGATAAGGAAAGAGTTTCAAAGACTAAAAAGTGTGGGGCTTAATTGATAATATCTTGTTGTAGCATTTTCACTGTCAGATTTCTTAATAGAGATGACCTAGAAACAACTTAGAAAAACACTTTTGAGCATCGTATTAATTAGAAAATGTTAAGCATTCATTGAGGAAAAAAACATTGGATTCCAATATAAACCCATCCATTTATCCATCTTGAGAGTTCCACATGTGTGAGGTCGTATTGTTGTCTTATCTTGGACACCCAATTCTTTACTTTACTATTTTCATCGCATTTCACACTCATCACACTTCAATACTTTTCCACAACATTTACATCACCTTGTTTATACCATTTTACATTTTATTGTCTTTAGTTTAAGTGCAATAACTTAACTTGGAAATCCCTCCAATCCTTGTGGAGACGAAACTCACTCACTATTATATTATTTATTCAATTGTGTATACTTGCACATATTTGTGTGCCATAGCATAGTACATCACACACACAACAATACTCATGAATCATGTTATATTGACATATCAACATAGGAGAGTATCAAACTTTAAGTAAATTTCTTTTTTATTTGTTTCCTATTTGATTTTAGGGTTTTGTCCTAATTAATTGGATTGACTGGTGTTGTGTACCTAATTTTGGTGGGTGAGTCTCCCAGTAGAGATTGTCTGCATACACAAGAACTCGAACTTGAGACATACTGAAAGATGTTTTATGTGAGCAGACTGAATGATTATGTGAGCATTAAAAATTAAATACACTTATTCTAATTGAAAAATATATATTATGTCATTTTATTATTATATTTAAAGATTAATTGTATTAGAGATGTTTTATATTTTTAAAATGAGGGTTGAATCTATAGGTTTTATAGATGTAAAGGGTGAATTTATTGAATTATATAGAATTAGGACCATACTGAAAGAATATACAAGTATTAAAGATTAAATGTATTAGAGATGTTTTATGTTCTTAAAATGAGGGTTGAATTTTTAGGTTTTGTAAATGTAAAGGGACAATTTACTGAATTATATAAAATTAGGATCAAATTGAAAGAATATGTAAGTATTAAAGATTAAATGTATTATTATCCCATGGAAGGGAATAAATTGAAAAGAAATAATGTATTGCGCCTTTAATCGGGAGGCCCAAAAGATTAAATTTTAGCTTCTCATCTAAGCCGAAAAGACAAAGGAAAGTCTCCTTTCTTTCCCTCTCCGAATCTAAAATCTCCGATCTTTCCTCTCTTTTCCTTCGGTTCCATCTCAGTGGGCGAGGAGTTGTTTTCCGATGGGGCAACAGTCGTTGATCTACGCCTTCGTGGCGCGAGGCACGGTCGTTTTAGCCGATTACACGGAGTTCACCGGCAACTTCACCAGCATAGCTTCTCAATGTCTCCAGAAACTTCCTGCTTCAAATAACAAGTTCACTTACAACTGCGATGGACACACTTTCAACTATCTTGTCGATAGCGGCTTCAGTAATCTCTCCTCTCTATCTCTCATTTTTATTAATTTTATTAATTTTTCGATTTTATTTATCGATTTCTCTGTGATCTGCCTTATTTGGCTGCTTCTTTGATCGACGACGAAGTTTTTTTCTGTTATCGTTGTTGTTGACAAATCAGTTGTATTCTTTCTATTTTAGGAATAAAAATGATTAAACTTGTAGTATTTGTAACTAGAAATTTAAATTTATCTAAGAGATTGAGTTTTTTTCCGATTAAAATGAGTTAAATCCGCATAGAAATATTGTTATTTAGGCCTTCTTAGCTACACATTGAAGCAAATAGCAGTGGGTCGCATTTCGATACAAAATCAAGTGCTAGCATTTTAGGATAATTGAAAACTAAAAACTTGAAATATTCTATAAGCAACCGAAATGCTATGATTGCACTTTCATATGAACTATTATTATGTATAAATGTGTGCGATAAATTAATCATAATTTCACATTCTTAGCCAAATATGATTTTAATTTTTCACTTTTGCTTGCTTCTAGTGGCCTGAACAGAGTAGATTTTAAGTTTTTGCTTTTTTTTTTGTCATTTCAATAAAGTGTACCATTGGCTGATTGTGTGCTTTCCAAATTTTAGTTTGAAGGCATTGTTTGCTTATACTTTATATTTATATATGAAAGAATTGTTAACATGTTATGTAGTTTGAGGATACAAGTACTTGTAGCAAATGATTAATGTCCTACAATATGATACAGACATGCTGATAGGTGAATTTTATTAGATATGAACATGATAATTGTATTATTATTATTATTGTTATTATTATTATTATTATTATTATTATTATTTAATAACTTGAATCTTCAAAAATCCCACCAGAATCAAATTGCTTATAGTTTATTTCATATTTGAAAGAAAAAAAATTTATTCTGTGTTCTGGGTGTGTTACTGTCCAGCCAATTCACGATCATATTTTGACCATGCCCGACTTTCTTTGTATTTTTTGATGTGTTATTACTATACGTATTTTTCCGTGTCAAACTTGCATTTGATACTTGGACACTCCTTTTAACAGAAGTGTCTTTGCTTCATAGCACTGGATGGTTTGGTCCATTAATGTTTTGTTCATACATTGAAAGACTGAGAGCCTAGGCATTCATTTCAAATTGGGTACATTTGGTGCTCACATGATGTTTTCTTGTTGCTTCACAACTTGTGTTGTTGCATCCTTTATCATAAACACAAGGTTACTTCATTATTTGTTTGAATTGACCTCCTTCCTCTTTGCAGCTTATTGTGTGGTTGCTATTGAATCTGTTGGCCGACAGGTTCCTATGGCATTTCTTGAGAAAATTAAAGAGGATTTTACCAAGAGATATGGTGGAGGAAAAGCTGCAGCTGCTCCTGCAAACAGCTTGAGCAAGGAGTTTGGGTATTTTCTTTTCCTTTACTTTAAAGAGTAATGTTATCCGGACTTGAGTTTGGGTGTCAGATGCAAGTATGTGTCCGTTACACTTACGGGTATGTCCAATTTATCTTTTGTTCTAAAATCCAGGTATCTGGAGGATCCTTCCCTTCTTGGAGGGTCATATTCTTGTACCCATGTACATATATACTGGATATGTTGGACACAAGTATTGCTTGAAAATGAAGATTTGGAGCAATAATGTTAAAGAGAATGTCTTTTTTTTTGGTTATCAAGGACATTGATAGCTACGTTTATTATATCTTTAATCTAGGCCAAAACTGAAGGAGCATATGCAGTATTGCATTGATCATCCTGAGGAGCTTAGTAAGATTGCCAAGGTGAAAGCTCAAGTTTCAGAAGTCAAAGGAGTTATGATGGAAAATATTGAGAAGGTAATTATTGACTTATTGTCATCTTTCATATTTTTTTTATGCACATGCTAACATGGACTGTCGTGTGGTGTGAGGTTTTTAAGTGAAAAAGTCCGGCTTGACAAAAATATGGAAAATGATAATCAAGCGTTCGGGATCTTTTTTTGTTTGTGTTTTCTGTTAACATTTATTTTGCAGGTTCTGGACCGTGGCGAGAAAATTGAGCTTCTGGTGGATAAAACAGAAAACCTTCGCTCCCAGGTCAGCAAATGAATATCATGTTGTTCTACTTTAAGCAATATTTGCACTATGGATAGAACCATATCCGGAATTGTGTTAGGCATATGAAATCTACGAAAAATGAAAAGTTGAAACAACATAACATGTAGGGCAGTAATTTGTTTTGTTGTTTGACTAATTGGTAAAATATGAAAACAAAACTGTTAATGTTAGCTTCACAAGGCATCTCCATGGTATGAATGTTAAGTTAAATGTGGGATCCTTGAGCACATGCGATTCAGTTTTGCATTTCTTTCATTTAAAAGCTTTTATCAATACTAGTTCTCAAATATTCAGGAGCTAGCCAAATTGTTCAATTAGTAAACCAGAATATCTCTTGCATGATTCTCCTAATGGTGCTTCAAAATTATAGATTATAGATAATGAGGGGTATTTGTTGTTTTTTTGGGCATTGTAGGCACAAGATTTCCGGCAGCAGGGAACCCAGATGAGGAGAAAGATGTGGTTTCAAAACATGAAGATAAAGCTGATAGTTCTTGGAATCCTGATTGCTTTGATTCTCATCATTGTACTGTCCGTTTGCCATGGCTTCAAATGCACTTGACGTATTGTTTGTCAACTCTATATCCCACTGCCATCTCATAGATCGCAATTGCTGCAGTAACAAGTAATGTATGATGCTTGTAGTGAAAGTTTTCCTCTTCTTCTTTTTTTTTTTGAGTTACATGTGCTTAAAGATCTAGCCTATGTCAGAAGACTTTGTGCATGTAGAATATAAGTTTGAATTTTGGATTCTTTTTGAATAGTATGTTGATGTGTGGATACATGGTATGTTGGGAAATTGAAAAAAAAATGTGTTTTAGGAATAGAAGGAAGTATTTTCTAGTTATTCTAAAGTATTCGAGCTTTTGCTGAAACTCGTTTTATGATCTAAAATATATTTTTCAACTCGACTAGATCAAATAGTATTCGAGTTAGAGAAATCGATGGTCATACGGGAAAGTATCAAAATCGAGCCTACAAGAAGTAGGCTGGAATTGGGAACACCCTTGGTGTTATGAATAACGGGGAGTGAAAAAAAAAAACGAAGACGTCATGTTCGTTTTTGAAACCATCTATCTATATATAACAGCTTATGCTGCCAACTCTAGTAGTTAATACGCTCTTAAATTTAATCACTTATAACGAATATTGTATTTTACATTGAATGATAAGTATTTTTTAGAAGAAAATTATTTAGGTTGGGATTAAATATTGGGATGGATAACTTATCTAAATTCAAAATAATGGGAATTTATACTAAAATTCTGGGGGGTATATACCTTCGTCCTTGATTGTATTATTTATACTTCTGGATAATTGGCTGCAAAACCGCAAATATGCACGATTTTAAATTATTACATGAATAATTTATGTAATAACCGAAATACTAAAATGTTTTGTCTTCCATTTTTGAACTCTCCATATTCCTTTTTAAGCCAGTCATGGTGCTATGTTGCTATTAAACATTCTTAAATTACAAGCACGTTTAATTTTGCAATCTCTCAAAAACCCTTCAATTCCCTCCCCCGCGCCAAGATTTAGCTATATAATCAAAGGTAAAACCGAGTGTTCTTATCAGAAAAATATTGAGAAATGCATCTTCAAACAATGTCCTCCTTCAATGGCTTCCTCCTCCTCGTTGTCACATTCGCAGTCATTTTCATTGCGCACGGACAGGGTTTGCCTCCGGAGTTCACGAGGTGGCATGTTCACGTAGTTAACGGATTGAGCGATTGCCGAACCTTGTTCGTCCATTGCAAGTCCAAGGATGATGATTTAGGTGGCCGGTATCTGGATCCTGGAACCGATTTCAGTTGGAGTTTTCGACAACATATCTTCCGTCGAACCCTCTTCTGGTGCTACATGAGCAAGGATGGGGCACACGCCTCGTTGGAGGTGTTCTGGCAAGACGTGCTTTTGTTCCACAAGTGTGCATGGAAAGATTGCATTTGGATTGCCAAGGATGATGGTGTTTATATCAAAGATCTTGCTAGAAATACCGACGAGTTTCGTCGGGGATGGAAACCAGGACTGCTCCGAGACTGAGTTCCATTTTTGTAAACAGCTTTATTACGGTTTCTTTAAGCTGTTCCTATAAAAACATTGCTAATAAACACTAGATCTAAGGTTAGTCAAATGCCTTATCTTCTCTACTAATAATTTCTTTGGGCTTAGCGACGGTTACTAAAAAGCGTCAATAATTATCATGGTTTCCAAGGTCATGTTTATCTTCCTCCTTATATCTGGCATACATGTTAAACACACACACACAAACACACACACACATATATATATATATAATCACTTCATGTAATTTTCTACATCTAGCTACGACAACTTAAGGATTGCGTGATTGCATTTGTTAAAAATAATCGGATCAAGTGTTAAACTTTTTAGTATGCTCTCAACCATTTGATAATGAACATTTTCTCACTTTGATGCAGCTACTGGTGTTCGAAGACGTGACCTCTAGGAACAACTATGATTCTTTTAACCATTTAGATAATTTGATTCAAATTCTAATACTATATATAAGATGAAAAACTTATATCTATAATAGATTTTAACTCTTGGACTACCATTCTCTTTTCCGATGGGAATTAACACCCGTCATCTCTCTAAGTAGTAACATTTTTCTCACTCAATTTCATGATGCATTTGTCACAGTTGTTCATCCTTTCTACCACCTATGTGCTTGACGTGAAATTGGGCAGTTAAAGAACCGTTAATGTAGTTATTATCATCTTCTCAAAAGACATAGAGTGTGAAACATTATCACTTTTAAACTCTATGACCTCTCTTTTCTTTTTCAAAGCGGGATTAATGTCCACCACCTCTCCAAGTGTGACATTATCCAGACTAATCAACCAATATATTAGATATTAGTCGTGATCGTGATACTACAATTTAAGTTTTTTGAATTTATAAGTTTATTGAACTAATTTAAAATTAAGATCAAATTGATAAAATGTGAAAGTTGTAATAATGACTAAATTTATAACTACATCAATTTTGTTAACTGTGACAAATAATTAAGTGTTTTGATTAATAAGATTAAAAGATCTGTGGCAGGGTGATCAAATTGAAATCCTCCCATAATTAAATAATTAAATAGTGATGGATATAATTTACCCTAAAAGAACAACTTACATTTAGTAGTAATAAACTATACTCAACAGTCAACGTATACAACTTGTAACTGTTGAGTCTGTGGTCCTTTTCTCGCCTTATTTACTTCACAAAATCCTGAGTTTTTAATGTTTTTTGGTCATATATAGGTGAAGAGATACCCTTTGAATATAAGGAAAAATACAATGCAAATTGATATTACAATTTAGTATTTTTTTATTATTATTCGATCACTGAGAGCTGTTTCTATATCGGATTAGATTGTAATAAGGGGAACGTTATTGGAATGTCATAAAATTTAGGGACAAATTTAGCATGACAATTGTAGTTTCTGAAGATTAATTTGAAATGTTCAAAAGTTTAGAGATTAATTTAGAATGAAAATCATAGTTTATGAATCAATTTTAATTAAGAGTAATAGTTTAGGGATGTATGGTAATTTTTGTGTAACTTTCACTTGCTTTTCCTCTATAGAAAAGGACCCAAGGGCACAAGCAAATTGATATGTATGAACATTTTACAGCAAACATGAATCCCACCCCCAATGTTAGCAACATCTTGCTGGTTTTGGCTCTGTGCATGGTTCAGTCACTCGTCGCCTACTCGATCGTGAACAAGTTCCACGTTCACGTCATCAACGTGTTCACCGGCACTAACGAGACGCTCGAGGCTCACTGCCGATCCAAAGACGACGATCTCGGACTCCGCTACGTCCCCGTCCATGGCGAGTTCAACTGGACGTTCCACACCGATTTCTTCTCCTGGACCAATTACTCCTGCCACATGTGGTGGAGCGGTGTCAAAAAGTAACTCGACGTTTTCTGGGTGAACGATAAGTTCTTCACGGAGGAGTGCGGCGGGAACAACTGCCGTGATGTCGGAAAACGACGGGGTCTATTTGTTCAGCTACCAGCATAGGGAGTATTGTTTGAAATATAAGTGGGATCCTTGGAATGGTGAACATGCAGGGAAGAAGATGAGTTAAAAGCTGCTGTAGTTTTTTAATATTCTTAGTGGAATAAAAGGAAAGTTTAATAGATCAATAATTTTATTGCAATAAGATTTTAATATTCAATTATTATAAAACAATTAAATTACATGCACTTTTGGTTATGCAGTCTCTCAAAACTCTAAAATGTTATTGAAGCAAATATAAAGTCGACGAGAAACAATCATGATTTGTTTTGTTATCTTATTAACAATGGTGAACGGATGAGTGACTAATTTGTTATAAATTGATAATATTATTGATTAAATTGTTATTTTAAAACATTAGTACTGAAAAGAGAAACTTGTTCAAATTTTAATGACTATTCATGTAGTTTACCCATTAAAAAGTTGTAATTATCCGCAAAATGTCGATAAACGCAGTTTCGATCTCATTACTTCCCAAAATCAAATGATCGAAACGCAAATTGAAGTCGAAATCGATTGAAAAATCATAGGGAATGCAGACGAACTGCTGCCACGTATCGTTTGCGTTTGTTCTAAAGTTGTTGAATTCTCTCCAAGCTTTCGTTGGAGTATCGATTGTTCTCTACTCGATATGGATGCTGGACCAGTGGAACCATCACGTCCCAATTTCTCCGCCTGCTTTAGCGCCGTCACCGTCTTCTTCTGTACCGGATTCGACACTCTTCAATTCGGGACCGGAGATTGGAGCTCAAGCAGCTAGGGTTTTCGACGGTTTAGCTGTCGGGTTGAGTGATGGTGTCGAGTTAAACTTGAGCTCCGTTGAGCTACCTGCTCCCTGGTATTTCCTCCATTTAGTCCATTTTTAAAAAGAAATCATATAATTGGACACTGCATTAAATGCTATAAACAAAATTGGAAGCAAAGAAGACGAACTTTAATTGTTTGTGAGGGGTTTTTGAGAGGACATGTTAATAAACTCACTTTAAGACTTGTATATCTGGAAACCTTTGATCATGTAATTTAATGATTTGTACTTAGGTGAAGTTCCTTAAGTTTTCCAATAAATCGTGCCATGCATCAAAATTGCTAGCTCGATTCTAGTTGTCTTCTGTGTTGTTTCTTTTACCTCTTAATATTTAGTTAGTAATTTACCATTACACCACTGGCTAGTTGATTTGGTGATTTTTTTTCTTCATAAAAAAGGTTTATAAAGAGTAAAGTTTGTGATTATTGCATTAGATGTTGGTTGTTTCTTGCTGCTATTTGATGTGTCTCTTTCAATTCATTATTTCACAACTATAGAATGTCTGCTTATTCTGGTGCTTTCGGTTAGACATTTGGATTGCAAACTTTGATGATTTTCTCCTTTGTTTCAGGTTCATATACTCTTTTATGGGAATAGGAATCGCGCTATCTTGCGTTACTCTCATCGGTTGCATAGCTGCTGAATCTGTTAATGGATGCTGCCTTTGTTTTGTATCCTACCAGGAGTCTTTACATTTCTTTTTCTGGTGAAATTGGCTTAAAGATAAGTTAAAACTGAAGTGATTGTGAACATCTCCACAGTAGACATTAGCTATTTTTAACGAAAAAAGCTAATTTCAGACTATGGTTTTCTATTTATTGAAGCACAAAACTCAATATGTCATCTTCTACATTTTCACTTTTAATTGTGTCTAAAACTAAGTACTTGTTAAATTTATTGACAAAGAAGAACTTGGGGATTTTAAGTTCTATATCCGCAGCCAAGTATCCAACGGACTGCTTTCCAGTAATGTTTTTCCTTGATAAAATTGCCAGTATACACTTCTCAAAATTGTTTTGATTCTAATAGAAGCTGCTTTGGTTGCATTTATTGCAATTGACCGTAGGTGGGAGAAGGTATATTTTTCTTTTTGGTACATTGGGTTTAGCTTGAGATGCTATGTTTTTGATCATGTGCAGGTTACCATTTACAGCTAAATACCATATTTTATGACAGGATCTTCCATTTGACCCAACTGGGGAACTTGATAGCTTCCGATCTTTTGTCGAAGACAACATTGATATATGTAAATGGGTTGGCCTTGGCGTGGTCATCATTCAGGTATATCTTTTAACCCATGTTTTCCTGCAGTTTATGACATTAAACATTCTAAATTAATTGTTTGCAGTTATCAAAAGAAATGTAGTAACTAAATAAGTACATACTTTTTTTGACCTGTTGCATTGCACTTCATCAGATGAAGGTTCTACTGAAGTTCATTTATGATGCAATGATCTTCTGACCATGTTTTGGAAAAGTATTTATTTTGGGTTTCAGCTTTTGTAGCACTGAACTGTTTTTTTAGTGTGTGTATATATATATATATATTTGTGGTAACTAAATCCAAAGGCTAGATAGAAAGGATCTTGTTTTCTGTTAGGAAATAAAAGATAAGTTCTCACCTAAATGCCCAATAAATCTTCTGGTTTCTTTACTCTAATCAATATTCCTTCAATGTTTCAGGCATTAGCTTTGCTAGTAGCAATAATTTTGCGGGCAATGGTCTCTGCTAGAAGAAGAGACATCGAAGAGGAAGATGATTATGAAAGTGACCGAGGTAGAACTTGGGAGCCACTCCTGAACCCTCAGTCTAGCCACTCATCTACGTCGGCCAAGGGTGATGGCAGGGAAGCACAATCTAACATGTGGGGTTCACGAATGAGAGAAAAGGTATCCCGACTTTCAGTGCTTATATAACTCATCTTTAGTAGAGAAAGATGGCTGGCACGCTAGTTATATGTGACGGTTCACTTGTTGTTTTATTAGTTTATTCTGTATGATGTGAAATCCTTTATGCGACATGCCAACATCTAATTCGAGATTGAATGATGATCACTGCCTGTGGAACTGGTTCCTTTAAGTTGTCTTCATACCAAAGTGGATCTCATCACTGGCATGCTACGTGCGAGTTTTTCTAGTAATCTATTGAAGTATTTGGTGATCAGGTGGCAAATTATTGCTCCGACTCACAGCCATTGAACACTGCATGAAAATCCGGAATCTTAATAGCAAATGGCTAATGATTGAATACATATGCAGTTCGTAATTGTTCATGACTTTGTTCAACATAACTTTCGTGTATTAGAATGCAGTAACTTCAAGTTAACACCGAGTTGTATTTCCCCTTGTATCTTCCATTTGCTGCAATGACTTCTTTATAGTTGTTTCCTATATCATGCCATTTAATTTTGTATATTGCAGTTTGGATTGCAGAGTGGCGGTAACTATAATTCACTGAAATAGAAGGCCATCTGCAAGTATGAAGTTGAAGTAGAACGATGATCAGGAGACATCTCTATGTCACAGGCGGCTGTATCTTCCGTATTTCAAACCAATCAGGTACATATCATCTCACTCCTTTAAGTTCTTGGCATTTCCGAACGAAGTTTGATGTTTTGCATAGGTCTTTGGACTCGTTCGTGTGTATTACCGACTGTATAATCGTGTTTATGAACCGATTCTAATGATTTAATCTGGTGTTACTGATATCCTGTTTGTTGTCATTTGAAATGATTTGTTTGAGTGAATGTTGTATAAACGTTGTTGATTTCATTTCCTTTTCGCCTCTTCGTCAACCCTATTGTTTCCCTGAGGCTTGGACTGTGTTGCCTGTTGACGAATGAACCGGTCACTCATCATAAGCATTAGCTCTGCGCTGGTGGATGAATTTAATAAATATTCGAGTAAATTACACTAGTAATCACCAACCTATTGTTTTTTTAATTAGGGTCACCTAACTATTTTTTTTACAGAAGCATCACTAATATTTTTAATTTTAATTTAGTGATCGACCATTAAATATTTAACATTGACACTGGTGTGATATTTTTTCTTTAAATCTTTACGTCATTTTCTATCTTCATCAATAATCTATGGAGTATTTTTCTGGTTTTTTATGTGCAATCGAATTCTCAAATAGGATAATTAAACCAATTAGATCTTCAAACTGGGAAGTTGGATTAATTCATTTTTACAGTTAAGTTTTTTTATATATAAATATTATTGTCACTTGGTATATTGCGGTAGAATTTATGGATTTTAGAACAATTGTTAATTTTTTATTGAAAATTAATAAATTTATAAAAATATTATTTACAATATTATATGAGACGTGTGACATTAACCGATTAAATTCAATGGTTATTAACATAATCTTTCACATAAAATATTTTCATTCACATTTATAAGCTATTGCGTAATTTAATATTATAACGTTTTGGGTAAATTACGCATTAATACCTAAACTATAAATTTAGTCTGTTTTTGTATCTAAACTTTCAATTTTATTAAAATCATACATAACGTCTAGTTTTTGTTTCATTTTAATACCCGTTGTTAAAAACTTAACGCATTTAATACTTAAACTATTAGTTTTTGTCTATTTTAGTACCTATACTTTAAAAAAAATTAAAATTTAACGTTAAATTTTGAATGGGTATTAAAAATGAAACAAAACTTAAACTTTATGTATGATTTTGATTTTTTTTAAGTTTATGTACTAAAATGGATGAAAATTGATAGTTTAAGTACTAAATAAATAATTTATCCTAAATTTTAAATTTAATCCTAACTCTATCTAGAGAATAGGGGAAGAAAAGATAGTGATCTTAATATGTTTAGAACACATGACCTAAGGGAAAATGAGAAAATAAAGATGAGTAACTTGACCAACAATCAAACGTATTTCCTCTCACAAGTTTAATATTTTTAATTTCGTTTAAAGAAAAATGAAAACTAGCTTAGAGTACAAAAATTTGAATCACATTATCCAAACAAATAAGATATGGTGCATACGTGGCAGCTTCCTAGTGGATGAAAATAATCAAAAGAGTCCACTCCCTCAAAATATCAGATAATCCATTGATGAACAAGGATCCAATAAATTCAAGGCCTCTCAATCTTTGTTCTTCCATTTGCTTAAAACAATTGAACCACAGTTTCAACAATTCCATCCTTTTTCCCTTCCAAAATCAACAACAACAACAATTTACGGCTTGTTGTAAGGGCGGTAGACGAGGAGGTTAGCCAGCGCCGGTAGCCACCACGGCGGTACCAGAAGGTGGTGAAGCACCTAAGCCTAAGCCACCACCCATTGGACCAAAAAGAGGAACCAAGTTTAGCTTCCACATCATATTAACAACTTTTCATGTGAAACTATATATGTCAAATACGAATTTGTTCAATTTACGACCCTAATTTAAATCCGAGAAATGAAAATTGAATAGTTTTTGATCTATTGTAGGTGAAGATTCTCAGGAAGGAATCCTATTGGTACAATAGTTATGGATCAGTTGTTACAGTTGATCAGGTGATTGCGATTCGAATTATAATTATAATTAAATATTATTTTATTTATAAATAATCATTGAATTTTGAATTCGATCAGGACCCCAAGACTCGTTACCCCGTGGTGGTTCGATTCCACAAGGTTAATTACGCAAATGTATCAACCAACAATTACGCATTGGATGAGATTGAAGAAGTTAAATGATCTCACTTAGCATCTTGTAATTTTGTGATGTCTCATATGAGACTGAATTGACATTTTATCTATTTATTTTCATCCATAATCGTATTTAAAATTTTATACGAAAATAAATTATTTTATATATATTTCGACATGTTCATGTATTTGTGTTATTTTAATTACATCGAGAGGAAATGGACTCAGAATCCTTCGCTTGTACTAGGGGCTGTAATGGTAATGTTAATACTCGGGGTTGTCGGTCAACGTCTCGATTTACTTCATATCGAATGTAGTTGACATGTCAGAACTCGTTACAAGAAGGTCGCCAAGCGTGGATGCAATCGGTTTGGAAGGCCGGTCCGGGATCCTAAAGCCATACAGCAGGATGCAGCCTCAAAAATAGGTCAAAGAAGAATCTCCCAGCAATCAGAAAAAGATGCACGGCTTATTAACAGAGTTAATCTGCTTACCACTTGGGCAGCGAACGGTAACATCTTCTCCGGTGATATCACCGACCCCGTAAACGGCTTAATCACCCTGTAGAAAATGGAAGGACCAGTGGTCAGACAACGGACGAGATGATATCACGGTTTGCAGCGGATGAAAATGCAAGATCAATGAAATGATGTTCATACGATCCCCTAATAAATGACACTAGTTCATAATTTTATAAATGTCAGCAGCATCGATGAGAAGATCAATAAGGCCATTTTGGGTTTTTTTAGAGTGAAAATAAAGTTACTGTCAGAAAGAATTACATAAATTACTATAACTTTGTAAACGCAAGTAATCCCAATCGTATCGGATCAGATCAGAGAGAACAAGCAGTTTGAGTAGATTTATTTATCATACGTAGGTTCTGAAACGCAACGACATGTAGATAGCAGATTATGCACATCATCACCATTCCCCTCTGCAAAGCAGAGCAACTTATGGATCACTTCTCTTTCAGGGGTCTGTTGCTGTGGTGCAAGGAACAGATAACTTGTTTAGAGTGTGCACAAGCAAATGCAGATCCGCTATGCACGAGTTCGACGATCCCAAGCGTTTTTGATATCGAAGAAAAGCATACCAGTATCGAAAGGCATATGATCAACAGGAGACGGTGCATTAAGAGATCCTTCTTGAGTACAATGGCTATCCAAAAGGAAGCTCTCGAGCTCATTGTAATACGAGTTGTCTCCATCATTTACGTTGAACGGTCCACCTGCTGTTGTAGACCCTGAGGTGTGAAGCTGTAAATAATCGGCAGGTGGTTGTTGATTACTTTGACCGATGTCGTCCACCAACAAATGTTGAGATCTGAAAAACCATCAAGTGTTGCAAGACGATTGTGATTCTGAATGTAATTAGTATCTTCATGTACATTTGACTGAGGAACATGCCAACTGTTTGTCGAGGATAGAGAGGATACTGAGTTCGTAAAAACACAAATCCGTACTCGACTGTGAGGAGATCTGATGTGTATATGTTCCTAAACTTGTGTCTGAACAATTTTTCGGCCAGTCAATGGGATTCGGGTTCCCTTCGTTTGATGTTGTAACTGAAGCGGGATTTTGTTGATACCGTGACGCACGAGCAGAAGTAATGACTTCAGACGGAACATATGGGACATGGTACACTGTTGAGGAAACTTCTGTGTCAAGTCTTTTGGACATTGTGTTGGAAGAGACAAATTGGAAACTCAAGTTCTTAGTCTTGATGTCCCGATCCCTTTGAATTGTACTATTATGCACGCCTAGAACCTCCTCCGAAACTGAACGCGGCTGAACCATGCTTTTATTCAGAACATGTCGGCCACCCACACTTGGGTTATATGGAATCCCATGTCTGGTGGATGACAAACAAGCACGAATTGTGGATGGCCTCGAAACATGATTTTGTGGTCTGCAGCTCCCAGAAGCTTGAACTGGATTTGGTCTAGAAACATGATTTTGTGTTGCCAATCGAATGGCACTTGGTTAAGTTGGGGCACTACTGTAGAATGAGAAATGATAGTAGGTGCAGAAACATTTCTCCCAATCCTGAAATTCTTCCGCAGAGTCTTCCAAATCTCATCTTTATTAATGGCATGACAATGATCGGCATTAAACATACCCCAACTGTTGGGAAATAAACGAGTAACAAGTATTTTTCCTATAACCAGATTAGTGAGAATGCGAAATAAAAACGGAAAAATAATACCCGAAATTGATAACGGAGTTCAACCAATTGTGCCTACGTCTCCAGACTGCTGCTGATCTTTTTTAAAGAGAGAAAATTTACAAGTGTTTACAAAACACTCTCTACTCACAAGAAAACTCTCTAGTATTGGGAGAAAGAAATGATTTTGGGATGATTTTGAAGCTAAATGAGCTAGGGTATTTATAGTTGAAGCTTAAGGACTTAATCTTGTAAATACCCTAAAGTCTATAGATTAATTGTGATTATCTCATTATCATTTTTCAACAAACATCTATCAAACTTTGAAAAATTGTTTTTCAAAGAAATATTTACTAAACTTTGAAAACCATTTTCAAAAAAATATTTACCAATCATTTTTTCAAAGTTGGTTGCCAAACTTTGAACTTAACAATACTTGTCAATCGAATAATGTCACGGCGTGGCGCTTGGTTAAGTTGGGGCACTACTGTATAATGAGAAATGATAGTAGGTGCAGAAACATTTCTCCCAAGCCTGAAATTCTTCCGCAGAGTCTTCCAAATCTCCTCTTTATCAGTGGCATGACAATGATCGACATTAGACATACCCCAACTGTTGGGAAATAAACGAGTAACAAGTATTTTTCCTATAACCAGATTAGTGAGAATGCGAAATAAAAGCGAAAAAATAATACCCGAAATTGATAACGGAGTTCAGCCAATTGTGCCTACGTCTCCGGACTGCTGCAGATCTTTTTTAAAGAGAGAAAAATTACAGGTGTTTACAAAACACTCGCTACTCACAATAAAACTCTATAGTATTAGGGGAAAGAAATGATTTTGGGATGATTTTGAAGCTAAATGAGCTAGGGTATTTATAGTTGAAGCTTAAGGGCTTAATCTTGTAAATACCCTAAAGCCTATGGATTAATTGTGATTATCCCATTATCATTTTTCAACAAACATCTACCAAACTTTGAAAAACTGTTTTTAAAGGAAATATTTACCAAACTTTGAAAACCATTTAAAAAAAACATTTACCAATCATTTTTTCAAAGTTGGTTGCCAAACTTTGAACTTAACAATACTTGTCAATCGAATAATATCACAGCGTGGCGCTTGGTTAAGTTGGGGCACTACTGTATAATGAGAAATGATAGTAGGTGCATAAATATTTCTCCCAAGCTTGAAATTCTTCCGCAAAGTCTTCCAAATTTCCTCTTTATCAGTGGCATGACAATGATCGGCATTAGACATACCCCAAATGTTGGGAAATAAACGAGTAACAAGTATTTTCCCTATAACCAGATTAGTGAGAATGCGAAATAAAAGCGGAAAAATAATACATGAAATTGATAACAGAGTTCATCCAATTGTGCCTACGTCTCCGGACTGCTGCAGATCTTTTTAAAGAGAGAAAATTTACATGTGTTTACAAAACACTCACTACTCACAAGAAAACTCTCTAGTATTGGGAGAAAGAAATGATTTTGGGATGATTTTGAAGCTAAATGAGCTAAGGTATTTATAGTTGAAGCTTAAGGACTTAATCTTGTAAATACCCTAAAGTCTGTGGATTAATTGTGATTATCCCATTATCATTTTTCAATAAACATATACCAAACTTTGAAAAACTGTTTTTCAAAGAAACATTTACCAAACTTTGAAAACTATTTTCAAAAAAACATTTACCAATCATTTTTTCAAAGTCAGTTGCCAAACTTTGAACTTAACAATACTTGTCAATCGAATAATGTCACGGCGTGGCGCTTGGTTAAGTTGGGTGTAGCACCCTCAACCCGTACCCGACCCGGATACGAGTCCGAGGTGTCACATTGACTTTTCAAACTTTGACTATTGAAGAAAAATCAAGGAAATTTAAAACTTTCATTAAAATAACATTGTTACTTTACACAAGTTAATCAAAACAAGACAAAACTGATCAGAGCATTTGTAACATACACTTTTCTTACATGCCAACCATATACACGACAAAAGACATACTTTATCCGTTACTTCTGATCTGATCTTCTAGCAGTGCTGCTGTTCTTACAACCCTATTTCCACTATTCCTGATTCTTGGTACCTACGTGTAAATCACTTACACGCTAAGTCATAGACTTAGTGAGACATACAAATATAACAATAATGCATTCAGTATGAATATGAACATGCAATCTATCCATTCAATCATGTCGTATACAATTCAATGTAAACAATAATAATATGATAACATATAACTATAACAATGTAATTACCTTTGATAACCTTTTATAGGCCCATGTACATTTTTGAGAACTCAAGGTATTCGAGTACATTGAGGTTGTGTACTATACTGTCACCACAGCTCGTATGGGTCCCACTAGGGGGTATGAAATTTTTCCCGAAGGACCTATGACTGTATTTGTACCGAATGACCACTCCTTAAGAACTATATATATATTCCCGTGGATCAGATCTGTCTTAAAAGACACTGTAAATGTTCCAAAGGATACATATACGTCCCGAAGGACCACGTAGAACCCTCGACTCTTGGCATGCCAACTATACCTATAGCTCTCATATCGTATACCATGGGCATTATTCTTATGTTTCATGTGTTCATGTGTTCATGTGTTCATGTCATTTCTCTTGTGATCACATAACTCATATCACTTATCATATCACATGTGCATTTGGGTCTTTTCACATATATCATTTATCAAATTATATGAACATATATAATTTATGCATGTATCATAATAATTATCATGTATGCATGTTCATAACTATTGTGCTATGAAAATCAACATATGAATTAGACTTATCACAAGTCTTATTCCATTGTACCATACTTCTAATATGTACTCACCTTAGCCTTGCTTGACTAGATTCTAATCCTTCAATTGTTCCGGAACGAGATCACGTTCTAAATCTACATATTAATACATTGATACATATCAGTATACTAATTGATATATTCTAAACTAACATTCCTTAGGCTAATAAGAAAACTATTTTTATCTTTTAATGAAGACATGCATCGATGCACTACACCATGCATCGATACATCCCTTGACAGGTGCATCGATGCACTATTCATGCATCGGTGCATAAATCCTATTCGATGTTTGTATTTTAAGCAGGTGCATCGATGCACTTCTTATGCATCGATGCACTGATTGCATTCGATGTTCATTTATTTGAGAGTGCATCGATGCACATTGAAGATGCATCGATGCACACAACCCATAATTTACATTTTAAGCACGAATTCACTCTCTTTCTGCTTAATTCTTCATCTTTCACCTCCTTTAAATATTCCTAACTTTTATATACATACTTAAACTCACTTCTACTCCATACTCACTTCTTTAAACTCAAAATTCTATCTTCCATATGAAATCCAAGAATCATACTAAATTTTCTACTTGTTCTAAATTCAATTTCATCACTTCATATCCCTTAATTAAATGGATGACAAGTCAAATTTGTCTTCCAATATGAGTAATGAACTCTATTCCAAGATTTCATTCAAGAACTCAAAATCTTTAATCTCTCATATATCTTTCATCTTGTTGTTTAAGAACAAATTAAACTTTCCTTAAGCTTAATTATCATCTAGTGATCATAACCTAACCTTTAAATCAACCAATAATCAAGAAATCACAAACTTACCTTTGAGCTTGGAGATACGGGAGGAAGAAGAAGAAGAAGAGAGTTTCCCAGATAACTCTTTCTTTTCCCCCACGTGTTTCATTCTTATAAAAGGAGAAAAATATCTTTCTTATCAAATGACCAATTTGCCCTTTAATTCATTCAATAATTACCAAACAACCTTCAACTATATTTCCAATAAGTCATTAAACTATTAAACTATTTTACTTTTATCACCAAATTTCAAAAATTCTCATTTTAGTCACTGACTCGGATTTCGGGATGTTACATTGGGGCACTACTGTATAATGAGAAATGATAGTAGGTGCAGAAACATTTCTCCCAAGCCTGAAATTCTTCCTCAAAGTATTCCAAATCTCCTCTTTATCAGTGGCATGACGATGATCGGCATTAGACATACCCCAACTGTTGGAAAATAAACGAGTAACAAGTATTTTCCCTATAACCAGATTAGTGAGAATGCGAAATAAAAGCGAAAAAATAATACCCGAAATTGATAACGGAGTTCAGCCAATTGTGCCTACGTCTCCGGACTACTGCAGATCTTTTTTAAAGAGAGAAAATTTACAGGTGTTTACAAAACACTCACTACTCACAAGAAAACTCTCTAGTATTGAGAGAAAGAAATGATTTTGGGATGATTTTGAAGCTAAATGAGCTAGGGTATTTATAGTTGAAGCTTAAGGACTTAATCTTGTAAATACCCTAAAGTCTATGGATTAATTGTGATTATCCCATTATCATTTTTCAACAAACATCTACCAAACTTTGAAAAACTGTTTTTCAAAGAAACATTTACTAAACTTTGAAAACCATTTTCAAAAAAACATTTACCAATCATTTTTTCAAAGTTGGTTGCCAAACTTTGAACTTAACAATACTTGTCAATCGAATAATGTCACGGCGTGGCGCTTGGTTAAGTTGGGGCACTACTGTATAATGAGAAATGATAGTAGGTGCAGAAACATTTCTCCCAAGCCTGAAATTCTTCCGCAGAGTCTTCCAAATCTCCTCTTTATCAGTGGCATGACAATGATCGGCATTAGACATACCCCAACCCCAATAAAAACATGGTGCTCGCATGTCGCAAACAAAGCAATGGCACTGCAATTTGAAAAACAACATTCATAGCTCACGCCTCACGTTTGAAATGGATGCTAAATTCAAGGGCACCAAACTCAGAAAGAGAGCAACAATCATGAATCTCATAATTAAAAGGTTTCAAAAATATTACCAGATCACAGTGTTGTTGTTGTTCATGTGAGGTTGAACTGAAAGGAAATTTAGCACAATCATGCCATGGATGGGGGAAATCTCTGCATGCAATCTGCAAACAAATAATATAGAAAAATGAGACAGCCATTTGCAAATTCGTGCCCATGAGAACAGTCGGGGAAGCATAAAGCAAAAAAAGAAGAAGAGTAGGTTCAACATTAAATGTAAACAAGTAAGATGGCAACCGGTAAGTAAATGCCCCTAATACCACGCTAAATCCTAAATATCCCAGATAGAAAACTTCGAGGGCTCCATTAATAGTTTCAATCTTTTCAGGTTTCAGTACCAAGTTTGAAGCATCTGACCTACTCCAATATCAATGAAACACATTTATTATGTCCTTAAGAGCATCTGAGCACAAAGATTGGTAAATTTTGGTTCTCTGACGAAGTAGTTTCATTAGTAGCAAGTTCAGCCCTCAAAAAGAGTGATCTACCGTTTCTCCAAAAAAAGTAGTAAACTACTCGCTCTCATTAGTGGAAAATATTAAGACACATTTGCTTGCCGCAGGAGATGATTGTAATTTTACAAAGACTCGATTCTTACCTTCTTGACGTCCAAGTTGACACTTACAGCACAACATACTGATGATCCCATGACGACGGTGCTTCAGCTGGTTGAATGGGCATTTCTAAATGGCGTGAACATACAAAACCGCAGGAGCTAGAAGACATATCACTAAAAAGAAAAAATCTAGAACCACAACAAAACACACACAAAAAATATTCAAAAAATGCCAAAAAAATAGCACAAATAAATTTTAACATTCACCTTTAAGAACCCAGATATCTCAATATCTGTTCCCGCTCACAAAATTCAACACCGTGCGAACACAGCTGTACTTTCATCTCAAGGAAATAAAGATGTGATAAACATGATATCAACAATAAATATTAAGAATCAAGACAATCAACTAATCTCTATTTCTCCACATTCCCTTAGCCTATACACCAATCACAAATTTCAGTAGGAGCTACTGGAAACTACATAGAGATGTCATTGTTCTAATTTTCTCAGAAAACAAACAGAGAAAAACAAATTCCATCGATGAACTTGGGCACAAAAACCAATCAAAACAAAAGTTTTAAACAATAAAATAGTGATTAAAAATTTCGATATTCACCTGCCCTTTTTGACCGACAACAAGCAACTCATCAGAATCTTCATGGTTATCATTAACATCGGACACCACCTTTTCTGGGTCACCGTCCAAAACGATACAATCCTCGTCTTCTATATTAGCATCCTTCCCGACCGATGAGTTCCGTGATTTTGACTTCTTATTAGGGTTCACTTCCCCGACCACCACAACCTCATCTGAATCGTCGAATCCCTTGTTAACGGTTTTCAGAACTTTTGAAAAAAATAAAATTTATAAATTATTAAATCCATAAATTATTAAATAAAATAAAATTATTAAATCGAATTTAATTTTATTAAAAATAAAATAAATAAATTAAGCATATTGTAAAATTAATAGTAAATTTTAATCTAATAAATTTAATGATAATTATTTATATTAAGATTAAAATTTTAAAAGTTATTATTAATTAATTTAAATATTTTGACTTAAACATTCAAGTTTTCTTAATTTTGAATTTAAATAAATTATTTTTTTAAATATACTTCTAATATTTATATTAAAATATTAAAAACTTATAAAATTTAAATATAGTTGATGTTCCATTTCTAATTTTTTATCTTTTTCCTCCACTTAAGATTAGAGAGATTTTTTAATAAGGACTCTTTTATTGTCTTTGTGCTTGTATATTTCCTTACTAATATTCAAGCTCTTTATCCCCATTTTCAAAAAAATATATATATATATATATATATATATATATATATATATATAGAATCAATTAATATTATAACTTTAGATTTTGTTATATACATATACAATAATACTAAAATTACAAGTTAAAATATTAAAAAAATTTGATTTAAAAAATGCACATTAATTTATTTTAATATATTTAAAAGAATATTTAAAATATTTAATTTAAACACGAATCAAATAATCTTAATAATTAAAAAAATATTATTATCCCTGAAATATCGAATTTAAGTAACACATATGCGCTGAAGTGTATAATCCTTTATTTTATATTTTTAATTGTTAAAGTACCTAACAAAATAATAATTTATATTCGAAGACCATTTAGTACTTTATCCTTAAAAAATGCAACTAACCTGACCAAATTCAATATCAAAATTCATTCATAATTTTTTCGTTTTTAAAGGATTTTTAAAGAATTATATGTGTCATGAAAATAAAGACAACACTCTATAATTATGAATTAAGTGATTTTGGTGGTAAAAATTTATTTTATTGTTTAAAGTTTTGAATTTGAGCATTAGAAATATTAAGGATGTAAGCA
Source organism: Hibiscus syriacus (assembly GCF_006381635.1). Lineage (NCBI taxonomy): Eukaryota > Viridiplantae > Streptophyta > Magnoliopsida > Malvales > Malvaceae > Hibiscus > Hibiscus syriacus. The sequence continues at coordinate 142,719 of NW_024063340.1, read as the reverse complement.
TATAATGTCAAATGGTTGAGATCACATCTATCCATCCGCCATATCAATTCGAACACATCTCACTTTATCTAGTTTCGTATTTTAAGAGAATTCGTGACCAAATGACCTACATGGTTATAACCCTTAGGGTGTGTTTGGTTCACGGAAGGTAAGATTACCAGTGAGAATAAAAGATTACCAGGGAATAGGATTACTGGGAATGTTGCATTTTGTGTTTGGTTGGTTTAGCAGGAATGTAAGATTACCGTGTTTGGTTAAAAGAATAAAAGATTATTAGAATGTATATTTGACCAAATTGTCCTTATTATATATATTTGTATAATATTTCAAATTGTAAAATATTTATATATTTTCTTTAAAAAATTAAATTCATAATATTTATATAAATTTTTTTACAAAATAAAAAATATAAAAAATGTTTAATGAAAGGATAAATTTTTTTTTAACCCCTGAACTTCATATAAAATTTTAATTATATAATTTTTTTGTAAATCTAAAATAATTTAAGGATAAATTTATAATTTAACCTTCGTAGAATTTTTATTATTTAATGACATAAGAAGGATATTTTTGAAAAAAAATAAAAATTTAAGGGCATTTTAGTCCAAAACGTCGATAATGTTACAATACCTAAGGGAATGGAGGTAATAACATTTCCGGTAATATATCCAAAAAAATCTACTATTGGTAATAAAACATTACCGGAAATGAGATTCCCGACCAACCAAATATCCCATGAAAATCCCACAATCCTTGAACTAAGCACCCTCTTAGAAGGATGTGGCAAGTGGCAACCGAACATTACCTCTTAAAGGCTGGTCATTAGATTGACAATAGTGACCAAGGCCGTGAAATCCATCAGGTATTCCAACTGGTTTATAAAACGAGATATCGTTTGTTGTGTCCTCCAAGTTACCGCTTGAGATGAACTTTGGTATGGAGACTTTAACGACTTAGAGTTCTCTGAGATTTATTATTTCAGAAACAATTTCTTCATGAAAATCTTTGATATGTGGGACTCCCTTTATTAGAATTCAAGCATGTGTCGTGTTCGTGTTTTTATAAATAAAATTAAAATGATAACATAATATTCTTTAACTTAATTTTTTTTCAATTAATTTAATTATATTCAATCAAATACTTACCCTTAATCAGAATAGTCAAATGAATCGATTCCGATTCGTTAACCCGAGTTACCCGAATATGTCCAGTGCTACTCACCTGAGCCCAAAAGGCTATAGTTTCTCCACTCGGCCATTTTGCGTGTCTACACGCGCTTATATTGTCGACTCGAGATGTCCAGACTCAGTACATCACCATCAGTCGACTCAGTGTCAGAGTTAATTAAATTTAAACCCTCTAAAAGATTTTATTTTTTTGGGGTGTTTTTTCCTTGAGAAAATCACAAGTCAAAACCTTGAAACCTCTGTGTGTGTGTGTTATTTTTACAATCCTTTTCCCTCTTTCCTCTACCAAGATTACTCTCATGACGAAATCTGGTAATATTTGAAACCGAAATGCTTCATTTCTGTTTGGCTCGTCTTACTGCTTTGATTATTTTTTTGCCATTGCACCTAGTTTTGATGACTTCACGTCTTAAGTTCTGTTAAGTGTTAAACTGTAGGGATATTGCAGCAAGCTAAAACGGTTCCGTTAAGAGAAGAGGAAAATATAAAATTTTAAGCATTGTAGCCTTTAGTTTCCCCCCCTCATTTTTTTTTGTTATTTTATAGGATACGTACTGTGCATTTCTATTTTCCAAGATTGTGAAATATTTGATGATTTCTTGGCCTAAGTTCTGTTTGTCTCCTGAGAAACTGTCGGCTAGAATATTTTTCCTCGTAAGTGTTGAACTGACAGGAATATGATGCAGTAAGCTCGGTGATTGTAGTTGTTTGGTCACTGAAACGACACCGTGAAAAGAAGAATAAATTAGAAATTCTTAAAGATTTTAGCCTTTATTTTCTTCTCTTTTATTTTACCCCTTTTCGGTTATAGCAGAGGCTTACCGTGCCTCCCTATTTTCCAAGTTTCTGAACATTTTTTAAAGAAGGATTGATTCCGATATCTTTCTAGGGTTTGGCTTGGTAACGTAAACAGTTTAACTGGTTTCTCCTTTTTGCATGTAATCATGGACGCTTTAGCTTTTATTTTTATTTCTTGAACTTTACTTATGTACAGTGGCAATGTTTTGAAATATATTTGGATGATCACGTAATTATCTCAATTTAGTTGTATAGTGTAGACTTTTAAAGTTAAATCGAAGTGTTCGTTTCCCAATCTGATTTGTTCAAGTTAGCTATCGGTTCAGTTAGTTATGTATGCCAATTTTTTTTTATCTTTCTTGCATTTGGAATTTGCAATTACGACATTTTTAATTTCCTGCTGCTACACTTCTACTTTCATTCCTGGACTGATTGTTGTTTCCTACCTTAATCGTTCCAAAAATGGGGAAGTTTGAGTTTAAGCGTTGGTGTTCTCAAGCGTGCAAAACTGAAAGTTTATCAAGCATCATGGCACCAAACCCCAGAATTAAGCAGGCCTTCCGCTCAATGGAGGAAATAGGGATCAGCAAGGAAAAAGTGAAACCGGTATTGAAGAAGCTTCTTAAGCTGTATGACAAGAATTGGGAGCTAATTGAATCAGAGAATTATAGAGTTCTTGCTGATGCTATCTTTGATGAGGACGATAGTAAGGTGCATTTCCCTTTATAATCTGTTTTGGTTTAGTTTTAACTCTTATCACTTGTCATATATTTGTTGCTGATCTTTGTGCTTTTCAGGTGCCAGAACATGAATTAGACAAGAACAACGATGTATGCGACTCATTTCTCTAACTTATGCTGGCCCTGCATAATATTTCTTGTTTTCCTTGTTCTCCTCAATGATGTTGACTAACATGGTTAGATTGTTTTACCTACCAGGAGGAAGATATTGAGGAAGAAGGTTCTGTACCCGATGAAGTTGTGTGCCCCTTAAAAAGAAGACGCCTGAGAAAAAAATATGATCAGGAATCGTGTTCTCATAGAAATGACAGCTCCAATGGGGGTGGAACCCTTTTTAAAAAGCCTAAAGTTGAGGAGGATGAACTACCTCCTGCACCTTTGCAACAGCAGCCACTTCAGTGTAATGTTGAAAATATAAGGGCAGAATCTCTGCCTGCTTCGGTTGGACCTGTTTCATATCGGCCTACTTTCCCTGCTCCTGTTTCACCCCATCAAGGTGGTAGGAATACAGGGAAGCAAACTGTAGAACCTAGTCCTCTGGTGGTACAAAAAAGACCTGACCCAAATTCACATTTATCTCAAACGCATGTCAGATACAAAGGAAAGGAACCTATATCACCTCATGTTGCTTCTGGTCGGAATGGCCTTGAGCGAGCATCTCGAGCATTGTGCATTAAAGGGCCAGCACCTGAGCCTGGTATTAGCCCTAAAGTAAGTTTGCCTGTTACCCATGCTTTGATAATTCCCAAGGAAGAGCCGTTTACTGATGACATTCCTGTGGATGAGATTCCTATTGCAGTTATTCACCCAGGTAAGATATGAAATGCCTTTTTTATTCCTTAGTTCAATTTTCATTTCAAATCAATATTTTTTCCGATAAGAATTGGAGTTCTCGTTAAAAACCCCCTTCATACTTCTCAGTATACAAGAGTAAACCGATACATAGCAGAAGGAAGAAAAGAATGATTCATATTTCATTTCAGCAGCGGAAACGCATATAAAATTTAAAAAAACAATACATAACCTCATTAAGTATGAAAACTAACACACTAGAAAACACCAGTTAAAAAACCAGCAACCAAGCTTGTATAAAACCAAGAGATCCTTTTCAAACCCCTGCTTTGTTTGTTTCAAATCAATATTTGATTAAACTTGTGGCAATTCTCTAGAGATAATTTCATTTAGACCATTTACATGTTATGGGGTTTTTTGTAATATGTACTATTATATCCTAATTAACATTTATTACTATTATATTGTTGGATATTAAAATTGTAATTGATGCCTTAAGTTTTTTTTGTTTTTGTTCTATTTTCTAATGATTTTAGTCCATATTATTTTACTATTAACACTTTTTTATCAGATTCATCAAACGAAAGAGGTTTGTCAGCGGGGTACTTTTCAACTGCAAAGCCAAATTGGCAGGAACCTCCAGAATCCCTGCATGCAGATAAAATTGTAGGAGCTGGTGCTTCGGCTTCAATGAGTGAGAGGCATAGCAGCTGTGACCTTACTACCGTTCCTAAAGAAATTCCTTCTAGCCTTGAAATTGCCTCAACACCATTGGGAGAGGTGAAGATTTCTATAAGCTACAATTCTGCTCTTGGAAGACCAAATTTCCAATTGCCTAGTGTAGATGAACTAAGAGAACTGATGGAACAGAGGTGCCTCCGGTCATATAAACTCATTGACCCTAATTTTAATGTATTCAAAATTTTGAGTGATATGTGTGAGTGCATATTGGAATTGGCAACTAATTCCACTAACAAATTGCAAGAAGTTAATGTGATGCCGGCTCTTGATATATTAAAGCAATCTCCTGCAAGGGATGCTCTTAATACCGTGAGCAATATGGAAAATGGTTGCTTGCTAGGGAAGATGTTAAATGAATCTTTCAATGTTCAGTGCTCTACAAATGAATGTGTTAATGTGGGTGGGAAGGAATTGATGGTTGTTCCGCAGCATGGACTTACACCTGATGAAATCAGGTGGCTTCATGATGCAATTGACATAACAAGGGGGAAAGAAAAAGTTCAAATTTCGTGGGTAAATGAAAATAGTAAAGATTTTCCACCAACATTTCAATATATATCAGATAATCTGGTCTTTCAGAATGCTTGTGTTAGATTTTGTCTTTTTGGGATTGGAGATGAAAGCTGTTGTCAGACATGCTTTGGGGATTGCCTCTTGTCCCAGCAGCTTTGCGCTTGTGCTCGTCATTCTGGTGGAAATTTTGTATATACGTTAGCAGGTGTTCTGAAGAAGGATTTCTTAGAAGAGTGTTTAACTATGACTCGTGATCCTAAACAACAATGCTTCCTTAGTTGTGCAGAGTGTCCCCTTGAGAGATCAAAGAAGGATGGCATTCCAGAACCTTGCAAAGGTCACCTAAAGAGAAATGTTATAAAAGAATGTTGGAGCAAATGTGGCTGCAATAAAAGATGTGGCAATCGGGTGGTGCAGAGAGGTGTAAATTACAAATTGCAGGTTTGCTTCATCCAAGTTTTATATAGTTTCTGGTCCTTGTTATCATTAGGCTGTTTTTAAAATTAAGGCATCAACCTTTGAATTTGCTTTATAAACCCTTGTTTCTTCAGTTGACTAATTTAGCCTGAATTTTAGGTGTTTTTGACACCTGATGGAAAAGGTTGGGGCCTTAGAACTCTGGAGAAGCTCCCCAAAGGAGCTTTCGTTTGTGAGTTTGTTGGAGAAATACTCACCATCTCCGAGTTGTATTCAAGGAACAGAGAAAAACATGCATCTCCAGTCCTTCTAGATGCCTATTGGGGGTTGACGGGAGTTTCTACGGATGAAGCTCTCTGTTTGGACGCCACATGTTATGGAAATGTTGCTAGGTTCATCAATCATAGGTAACTGTTGTATATGTGTTGTATATTTGACTTTCTGTGCCCTTTTCTTTTCATACCATCTTCATAAAGAATTTTCCATTACTTGTTCAATTATTTCTACTTGTTATGTTTTTTTCAGTGCATCTGTTTCTATGTGGTGTGTTTTTCGCAGTTTAGTTATAGATCACGGAAATTAATTTGAAGCAATACCTGAGCACTTTAAGTAAAGTGAGATTTAAAGTATCTGATTTCCCCCCTTATTTTGCTAGATGCTTTGATGCAAACTTGATTGAGATTCCTGTTGAAGTCGAGTCTCCAGATCTTCACTACTATCATGTATGGCATACTGATTTCTTGTACCTTCATAGTCCTACTTGTTTTGTGGCTTCAATTCTTTTCGATAACAAGTCTAATTGAGCATTGACCATGTACAGCTAGCCTTCTTCACAACGCGAGAAGTTTATGCACTTGAAGAGCTGACTTGGGTGAGTGATTTTTTTTATAGTTATATCATCCTGATGCATGTAATTGATATCTGGTTACATTTTATATGCTTAAGAAAAAAAATGGTACGATCAGATTGTTGATGTTGTATCATGCATGTGAAGAGATGGACTAGAACATTTTTCTTCTTGCGAGACTACTTTCAGATATTTTCTAAAAATTCATGACAAGGTTAATAATGTATATTTTATAAATTAATGCGTGATACACACACATACACCTAGCGTGCTTGTATGAACATCCTCTGACATTGAATGATGCTATTTTTGTTTGGTTTTAATCGGGAGCAATTATATGTTCATGTGTGGTTGAGATGAAAACCGGGCATGAACTTATCCGTTATGTATTTACTTTTTTTCTGTATTAAGAGGCTATATATTCTGCGTGCAGGATTATGGCCTTGACTTTGATGATCTTGATCATCCTGTTAAGCAATTCCAGTGCAGATGTGGCAGTACGTTTTGCAGGGACATGAAACGTTCAACTAGTAAGTAATTGTGGCGTAAAATTTCTTTTCACGGTGAGATAATACGGTTTTAAGAATTTTAAATGTTAGACTTTCCGTGAAAAAGCATAATTGAAACTTCCTAAGATGCAAAAGCTTTATTACCTTCTTGGTTATCTGCTAAACCACGATTTCATCTGCAAAGACTCAAACCGACTCTTGGTCTCAAGACCTGTGTCGACAACGATATTAAACGAGGCCCTGCATTCCTGTTAACTGCTATTGTCTTATCATTAACTGGTAGTTTCTTTAACAGATGTTTCTATGGTGCAGGGTCTAAATCTGCCATGATCACCAGATGAACTAATTTTTGGTAAGGGACATGTTTTGCCAATTTTTGTTGATAGGTTGTTTTGGAACAGAGATCCAGGGCACGTTCGGAACCGAACTATCTTCGGGGAAAAAAACGAGAGCTAGTTATCTCGATTAAGTCTGTAGGTATAGTAAAGCATGTAAATATGGTTTGAATACTGGGACCAAAAATGTCTGAACGATGAAAACTCCGGTGGCAATTAAAACAGGCTAGTTTGGTTTCCCTTTGAAAACATTGTTACATATAAACCATTTCGTCACTAAAATTAAAAGTCGACGTCTAATATGTCTGATATAATAATAGTTTTAGTTATCCAAATTCAATTTCAGCTGCGGTTTCATTCTGGGTTCCTGTTGTTGAACCTTATTTGTTTCACTCTTCTGGACTGTTTTTTCTAGTGTGTTTAGCTTGCGTGTGTGGTTTTTCTCCCCTTCATAAAATAATAAATTTACCACTTTGATAATAAAAACAGTGCTATTGTTTACCTAATAATATTGCTTTAAAAATGACAGGATAACTAGCTGTCTTTGTGAGAAAACTGACAAGAGATCAATCAAGCTTATATACTAAGATCAAATTGGATTAAAGTCGCAATTACATGCAATACTTTTTTTTATAAAGAATAATCAATACAACATATTAATGGAATTACAAATACAACAAATGTATATGTATAACTATAGTCAGCATCAATCATTTCAAAACAGCAAATAAACAATTCGATAAATAAATATAAAACTTAAATTAAAATAACTCTAGATATAATTAGAATATAGTTAAATTTAAAATTATAGTAATAAAGTTAGATAGAGAATCCATATATACACACACACGTAAAATTACGAATAATAATACTCAGCTAAAATCTTCGAGTCGAAGCGAGCTATTCCAAAAAAAAAACCCGCTTTGGTTTAACGTCTATTGGACTCGAACCTTCGACTTCCCAACTCACAGTTTGGTACAGGCACTCTCATATTTTACTTGAAACCTAATACAACTCATCCAATTTCATCACTTATAATATACCCCCATTTCCCCTTCCACCTTTTGCCATGGCGGCCGGCTTCGGTTCACTTGCTGTCGACGAGGTACTCTCTCTTCCCCTACTTGTTATGTTCAAAAAAATGTTATTGAAATGTACATCTTATTTACGATTCTTTGGATGTGGGATATGGCAGAATCGGGCGTCGACACAGCAATCTTCGGCGAGGATATGCAGGGTGTGCGGGGATAAGATCGGGGAAAATGAGAAGGGACAAGTGTTCGTAGCTTGTAATGCGTGTAGTTTCCCGGTTTGCCGGCCTTGTTACGAATACGAAAGGAGTGAAGGGAACCAGTGCTGCCCTCAGTGCAACACTCGCTACAAGCGTCTCAAAGGTCAGTGCTCAGTAATTCATTTCGAGCACAGTGATTCATTTTTTTTTCTTTCTAATTTGGATAGATGAATATATAGTCATTTGTGATATTCTTGGAAGATCTGACTCTCTCGATGGTATAACACATATATATGTATACGAAATTGTTGTCTTCCGTTGTTGTTCCGCAGGTAGTCCGAGAATCCCAGGAGACGAGGAAGACAACTCAGAGCAAGAAGATTTTGACGATGAATTTCAGACGAAGAACCGCAAGGATGATTCGGATGGACACGTAAAACGAAGCCTTTAGTTTTGTCTTGAACAATAATTGTACTAATAATCTGATGATTAAAAAATATGGTTGATTTTGCAGGAAAATGGGGACTATAATAATCAGCAATGGCATCACAATGATTATTGAAATGGTGAGCAGTTGCAGGGAAGGATTTAGAAGGCGAGAAAGAGATGTACGGAAGCGCAGAATGGAAAGAAAGAGTTGAGAAATAGAAAGTGAGGCAAGAAAAACGAGGATTGATTAGCAACGATAATGGTGGAAATGATCTTCCTGAAGAAGATGATTAACTGTAAGGTGTATATATATATATATATATATATATAAAAGAACAGAATCCAATTAAACTGTATAAAACTGTTGAACTTTATAATTTCGATGTTGAACTATTATATCAATTAGATCATTTTCTCAATTTAAAATTAAAATTATCCAATTTTACAAATAATTTTTATTTGATCTTTAAAAAACTTTTTTTTTTAATTTTTTATTGAAATCGTCTATCTTTTAAAATATCAAATTCAAACTACCTATTTAATAAATATATGTTTATAGTTTAATCTATATATTTTAAATATATTTAATATTATATTTAGGTTGATATCTAATTCTTAGCTTGTCAGTTTAACAAAATAACATAATTGATACAATTATAGTAATATTTTAAGAATTAAATTGTAATTTTTTTATTTTTTGGGACTAATTTAAAAAGTAAGGAGATAGTTTGAGGGGGTTATGTATAATTAATCCTTATGTTTCTTCACAAACTGAAATATGACAGTTTAGATTCTTTTGCTGCTTGGCTGAAGCTCGACAACCTTTATGGCGGAAAGTCCCAATTTCATCTAGTTCGATAAGCCCTTACCGGATCGTCATCGTCCTCCGCTTCATCGTCCTCGCATTTTTCCTCCGGTTTCGTATTCTAATGCCGGCATACGACGCTTATCCGTTAAGGCTGATCTCCGTTATTTGCGAAGTCTGGTACTCTGGTTCGCCTTCTCTTGGATCCTCGATCAGTTCCCCATTAGGCGCGAAACTTACCTAGACCGCCTCTCTTTAAGATTCGAGCGTGAAGGGGAGCCGAATCAACTAGGTGCCGTCGATCCTAAGGAACAGCCGATCATAACGGCTAACACGATTCTATCGATCTTGGCCGCTGATTATCCGGTCGAGAAAGTTTGTTTTTATGTGTCCGATGATGGCGCTTCCATGCTCACTTTTGATTCCTTGGCTGAAACGACTGAGTTCGCGAGGAGATGGGTTCCGTTTTGTAAGAAACACAACGTTGAGCCGAGGGCGTCGGAGTTTTATTTCAGTGAGAAGTATTGTGTAGACAATTCCACCTTTTAGTTCTTTAAAATCAAAGAATCATTCTCTATTGGGGGTCATATGGTGACTACAAGCTGAATCTAACAACCATGAACTGAAAAAGCTGGTTGATGGCGTAGCAGCGAATGCGAAATCTGAATATGCATATCATACTCGACCACATTTGATTCTGAGACAGCCTTTCCCCTTTCAGGTTTGCCTTTATTCTTTAACCTATGATATTCTTTCTTCCAGTGCCCTTTTTCTCGACAAAATGCACATTTATCTTTGCTCAATCTGTTTTTTGACTTCGATCTCCCTCTCTTTCCTTTATTCTGACTCTTCGAACAACCTCTAACAACAAGAGCTTCTGCTTCGACACTTGTATTTTCTTGTTTGCTTTTCTTTCTCAATTCATAACTATACAAGGCAACAGTTACTTTATTGAGAGACACATCAACATTCCCATGAAGTAAAGTAGTTTCAAAACACTCAAACTCATCAGGAAGTGATCCCATCAACATCAGAGCCAGATCTTCGTCTTCAAAAGTCATGTCCATATTCATCAGATCAGTCACCAGCTAATTAAAACTAGTAATGTGATCATTCATAGTGGTACCTGGCAGATAGTTGAAGCGGAACAATCTCTTTTTCAAAAGTCACGTCCATATTCCTCTTCCATTCTTTCTCCTCAACATCATCTGGTTTCTCTCCTTTAATAGCAATGTCTAGACCCTGTTGAAATAGGGCATCTAGAACCTCACTTTGTCACATGCCGAAATGACCGGTGCCATAAAAAATCTCCACTGCAAATCTAACATTTATCACAGCATTTCTTGCGGATGTTTTTGTTTTGTCTGCCATTTCTGCTACAAACTCTATTTAATAGCTGTCAATGCGGAATGCCAATTATCCTAAGGAAATTTCTTCTGATGTAGAATATCAGCCTAAGTCGCAACCACAGAGCATACTAAAATAAACCAAGAGCTCTGATACCAATTGTTGTATAGACAATTCCACCTTTTAGTTCTTTAAAATCAAAGAACCATTCTCTATTGGGGGTCATATGGTGGCTACAAGCTAAATCTAACAGCCATGAACTGGAACAGCTGGTTGATGGCGTAGCAACGAATACGAAATCTGAATATGCATCATCATACTTGTCCACATTTGATTCTAAAACAGTCTTTCCCTTTTCAGGTTTGTCTTTATTCTTTAGCCTGGGACATTCTTTCTTCCAGTGCCCTTTTTCTCGACAAAAGGCACATTCATCTTTGCTCAATATGGACTTTGACTTCGATCTCCCTCTCCTTCTTTTATTCTGACTCTTCGAACAACCTCTAACAACAAGAGCTTCTGCTTCGACACTTGTGTTTTCTTATTTGTCTTTCTTTCTCAATTCATAACTATACAAGGCAGCAAATAATTCCCCTCTTGACATACTTAGGATTGATTCAATTCGCTTGAGGAATCAGGATGGATCAATCAGAACCTTAATAGGTGTCCATTATGTACCAGATTTAATGAGAAATCTCATCTCTGTGGGAACCTTAGAGTCAAAAGGTTTAGAATATTCTAGGCATGGAGATATCAAGGGATAAGAAATTGGGGAGTCTTTGTTTGTCTCAGAAAGAATATCTGAGGAAGGTACTAAAACGTTTTGGCATGAATGAGAAGTCAAAACCAGTTAGTACACCTCTTGCTCCTCATTTCAAGCTCGGTGCATCCATGTCACCTAAGGATGATGCAGAATGGGAATACATGTCAAAGGTTCCGTATGCAAGTGTTGTTGGTAGCTTGATGTATGCAATGGTGTGTACGAGACCCGATATTTCACATGCAGTTGGGGTTGTGAGCAGTTATATGCATGATCCTGGAAAGGAGCATTGACAAGCTGTGAAATGGATTCTACGGTATATTTTGAACACCGTAGATGTTGGTTTGGTCTTTCAGCAGGACAAACAAGATGGTCAGTGTGTAGTTGGGTATTGTGATTCAGACTATGCAAGTGATTTGGACAAGCGTCGATCAACTACTGGTTATGTATTTACATTTACAAAGACACCAGTCAGTTGGAAGTCCACCTTACAGTCAACAGTGGCTTTGTCTACTACAGAGGCAGAGTATATGGCAATTACAAAGGCTGTGAAGGAGGCAATTTGACTTCAGGGGTTGCTTGGTGAATTAGGAATGGAACAGAAGCACATCAAAGTGCATTGTGACAGTCAGAGTGCTATTTATTTAGCAAAGAACCAGGTTTATCATGCAAGGACGAAGCACATCGATGTTCGATATCATTTTGTACGAGAGATTCTAGAAGGTGGAGTCATAATCCAGAAGATTCGGACCACTGAGAATCCTGCTGATATGTTGACAAAAGTGGTAACTGCGGTCAAGTTTAAACATTGTTTAGACTTGGTCAATATTGTTACAAATTGAAAGATGAATTTGCAGACACTACTAAAGATTGGATCTTTGAGAGATGTGTGTGGAATTTGTCAAGGTGGAGATTTGTTGGTTTTTTGGCAAAATCCCACATTGGTTGTGTATAAGGAGGAGAGAAAATTCTTTTGTTATAAATAAAACCCTCCTCCTTAGTTTAGCATCCCACAAATATAAGTCTTCTTCACTATTAAAGGTTATTTGTACTATTTCTCTCTTTATAATATTTCCTCTATTAGTGAAATATTATTTTAGTAGTGTTCGAGGACATATGCATAATTTTGGCCGAACCTCGTTAAATTTTGGTGTTCTCTTTTATATCTATTTAATAGCTATTGTCGGGTATGGTATTTAATTATTGTCCTATTAAAATTACTTGTCTTGGTAGTTCTGTCTAAGGAGAGTGGGTTTTAAGAGGGACCATTGTGACCCCTCCACTCTTTCCTGGGAATCTACCTTGGGGTGATTTTTAGTACAATCGTTTTCACACTAGTCACCTAAATAATAGTTTTCAAGGTGAATTGTTATTATTGGTGGAAATTAACCCGAATTCCTCAACAAGAAATTGATTATTTGGAAGACAAGGTTCATCCTAGCTTTGTTAAAGAACGGAGAGCCATGAACGTAAGTTGCTAAACTCGCTGTGTTTGAGTGTGATCTAGTCGAGTCGAGCTCAAACTCTGAGAAATTCGAGCTTAAGTTTCGAATCGACATTCAGTTAGAGTTCGATGCTTGTTTGATTAGTCTCATTTATCTAGTGAAAATGAGTTGATTCAAGTATTAATTTTAAAATTTTAGTTTAAGATACAGATTAAACTGTTAAAATTCCTTGGTTATACTCGTTTTCCTAGTGAGATTTGAGTTTGATTCTCATGCTCAACTTTAAATTCAATCATTCGTGTTTGAATTCAAGCTCATTTTCCTAGTTAAAAAGGGTTTAATGTATATATCTTATGTTATTTTAATGCAGAGGGAATATGAAGAATATAAAGTAAGGATCAATGCATTGGTAGCAAATGCTCAGAAGAAACCAGAAGAAGGATGCGTGATGCAAGATGGCACCCCATGACCCGGAAATAACACACGTGATCATCCTGGAATGATTCAGGTAATTTAAAGATTAATAAATTACAGATTATGATACGATATTTTGGCTTAATTCTTTCCTAAATCGTAAGAGTTTTCACTTCAATATAAATCATGTATTTCTTCATTTTCACAGGTCTATCTTGGAAGTGCCGGTGCACTTGATGTCGATGGCAAAGAGCTACCTCAGCTCGTCATGTTTCTCGTGAGAAACGTCCTGGTTATCAGAACCACAAGAAAGCTGGTGCTGATAATGCTCTGGTGATTACTCTTCTTATAGTTTAATGTTCTTTGTTCTGCTGATTCAGTTATTTGTGACATTCATTTCGATTTTCCTTCGGTTTTTGAAAAACCAAACTACTGCCTGTGAATTGTAGCAAACCATTATTGTTTAGTATTCATTGCTGATCTTTTTCTGCTGATAATGCTCTGGTGATTACTCTTCTTATAGTCTAATGTTCTTTGTTCTGCTGATTCAGTTTTGTGACATTCATTTCGATTTTCCTTCGGTTTTTGAAAAACCAAACTACTGCCTGTGAATTGTACCAAACCATTATTGTTTAGTATTCATTGCTGATCTTTTTTGGGTGATGGATGCCATTACCAGGTTCGAGTTTCTGCAGTGCTTACTAATGCACCCTTCCTATTGAATCTGGATTGTGATCATTACATCAACAACAGCAAGGCCTTAAGGGAAGCTATGTACTTTTTAATGGATCCTCAGTTTGGAAAGAAGCTTTGTTACGTTCAGTTTCCGCAAAGATTCGACAGTATTGATCGCCACGATCGAAATGCTAATCAAAACGTTGTCTTCTTTGATGTAAGCTTTGCTTTCCTTGCAATTCTTTTATTTTGATTTTGAAAATTTCATGTCTAAAACTCTACTTTCGGTCTGTAGATCAACATGTTGGGATTAGATGGACTTCAAGGCCCTGTATATGTCGGCACAGGGTGTGTTTTCAACAGGCAGGCATTATACGGCTATGATCCGCCAGTCTCTGAGAAGAGACCGAAGATGACCTACGATTGCTGGCCTTCATGGTGTTGCTGTTGTTGCGGAGGTTCGAGGAAGAAATCAAAGAAGAAAGGAAAGAAAAAAGGCTTACTCGGAGGGCTTCTATTCTCCAAAAAGAAGAAGAAAATGATGGGGAAAAACTACATGAAAAAAGGGTCTGCCCCGGTATTCGATCTCGAAGAAATCGAAGAAGGACTCGAAGGATACGAAGAATTGGAGAAATCATCATTAATGTCGCAGAAGAATTTTGAGAAACGATTTGGGCAATCACCTGTTTTCATTGCTTCAACTTTGATGGAAAATGGTGGCCTTCCTGAAGGAACTAATAGCACGTCACTTATTAAAGAAGCCATTCATGTAATTAGCTGTGGCTATGAAGAAAAAACTGAGTGGGGCAAAGAGGTGAGTAATGTTACACATTTTAACGATTTGGTGTCGAAATAGTTGACTTTACATTATGTTTTTTTATTTGTTTGGGAGTCGAGTTACGTAATAGCGACCTGTATTTTGCAGATCGGATGGATTTATGGATCAGTGAGGGAAGATATTTTAACAGGTTTCAAGATGCACTGCAGAAGGTGGAAATCAGTTTATTGTGTACCGAAACAACAGGCATTTAAGGGGTCGGCTCCAATCAATCTCTCGGACGGTTGCACCAAGTTTTGAGATGGGCACTTGGTTCGGTAGAAATTTTCCTTAGTCGTCACTGCCCACTTTGGTACGGTTATGGAGGAAAACTGAAATGGATTGAAAGGCTTGCTTATATCAACACCATTGTTTACCCTTTCACTTCAATCCCTTTACTGGCCTATTGTACTATTCCAGCCGTTTGTCTCCTCACTGGCAAATTTATCATCCCAACTGCAAGTATTTATGCCGTTTTTCACTCGTCCAATCAATCTGTAATTCCTTGACTCCGTCCCTGAAAGTATTCACCAGATCCTGTCCCAAAAATTTACATAATAACTTTTTCTGCAAGGTTTTGACAAGTTGTGGTTTCTTGGCAGCTAAGCAACCTTACAAGTATATGGTTCTTGGCACTTTTCCTTTCCATCATAGCCATAGGAGTGGTTGAAGTTCGATGGAGCGGAGTTAGCATCCAAGACTGGTGGAGAAACGAACAATTCTGGGTCATCGGAGGTGTCTCTGCCCCTCTTTTCGCCGTTTTCCAAGGCCTCCTCAAAGTCCTTGCCAGGGTCGATACCAACTTCACTGTAACTGCCAAAGTGGCAGATGATACAGAATTCGGTAAGCTTTATCTCTTCAAGGGGACCACTCTCTTAATTCCTCCCACAACCCTGATCATATTGAACATGGTCGGGGTCGTCGCCGGAGTGTCGGATGAGATCAACAATGGCTACGGATCATGGGGTCCGTTGTTCAGCAAACTGTTCTTCGCTTTCTGGGTCATACTTCACCTCTACCCTTTCCTCAAAGGTTTGATGGGGAGACAAAACAGGACGCCCACCATTGTTGTGCTTTGGTCGGTACCGTTGGCATCCATTTTCTCACTGGTTTGGGTACGGATCGATCCTTTCTTGCCCAAACAAACCGGTCCGCTCCTCAAACAATGTGGCGTGGAATGCTGAACCGTGTTCATATATTTCTCTTCTTATTATGTTCCTATTTTGCCCTGTATGCCACTGTTGATTTTCTGTGATTATGCATATCTTATGAGTTGTTTCCTAGAGGGATCTATGTTGTTTATATAAAGTCTCCTATGAATGATTTTGTTGGTAATACAAGAAGAAAAATGTGATTATTGGTTTAGACCGGTTCAAATGATTTTTTACATGATAATAAATATTTTATTTAGATTGATTATAAAATGTATAGTTTTTAACATTTTTTATACAATAATATATGATAAAGTTAAATTATGGTACATTTTATACAAAATATGATGTAAATTTACAAATCCTCATGAAATTGTTCAGATAGTTGTGATCGCTTAAAACCTCACCCAAGTAGTTTCAGAGGCAAATCCTAGAGAAAGGTCATGAATTTGAACCTAAATATCAACATGGAAAAATTTGATTCGAGTCGGATCCAATTAGGTATATGGATTTAGTTTTTAGGCTCGAATTGATATTTTAATTAATTTTTTTGGTTTAAATCGGTATTTGAACTTGATTTTTTTTATTCAAATCGATAATTAATTTTTTTAACCAATTTGAGTCAAGGATCCAAATTCAGATGCCTAATTAGACCAAAAGAAAGTTTAAGTACTTAATTAGACAAAAATATTGAACAATGATAATTCTATGTTTGATTGGAGGACTTTCTTTCTTTTAGTTTAAATAAAATCTTTGAATTTTTCTTTAACTCCACCTTCAAAATATTTTCGTAGTTGATGGTCAAGTATGGAAGAATTCATGTATGGAGAAGGAACTTTGGTTGTGTTGGAAGCTTAGATGAAACGATGATGGTGAATGATTCGATGATCGTAGAAAGATAATAAATTCTTTAAGTATCGTGAGAATGTAAGATGATAATTGTACAAACAAATGAGATCAGCGATTCTTATTTAGAAATATATTTTAAAGTTCTTATTAGAATAATATTTTATCGTATCATGTCACTTTTTTAACGACGGTGAGTCGCAATGAAAGTGAATTGAAAGTTCAATGGCTTTACTACAAGTTTTAAAAGATCAATGATCAAAATGAATATAATCTAAACGTTGGGGGCCACTTAACGTAATTTATCCATTTTTATTAAAAAATGGAGATTTCAAACTTCCCCAATGAAGCTGAATGGTCGTCCATCGTAAACTTCCTAAGCAGTTTAATGGCTGCTGGCAGACCCCGCTATTCGGGGGAGATGACGTACGGCTGCTAGGTAAATCCAAGCATACATGCACCACAAAGTGAGAGAGGTTTAGGGACAAGAGAAAGTGGATGGGAATTAAATTCAAAAAGCGTATTATTATGATGCCTTTCACACCCGAACTGGGAATTTTTCTATGAACAAATTTTCTTGGTTTCATTTTATAATACAATCTCTTACATCGATTTTGCATTAATCTGAAGCCGGAGATCTTCTCTCAATGAATCTCCATATTTTCCGGCGAAACTCGAGTTTGCTCCCAAATATCTCTTCTTGTCAGGTTTGTTTTCTTTTTCAATAAACACGTGCCAATTCAGTAAAATTCATCAATTATAATGATTGTTCAAACAAGTCATTCATGTATAATTACAAATAAATTTAGTTCTTTAGTGGTTTTCCAAACGTAGTATTGATACGAATATAACATAGACTTTAATTCATAAAAATTCCGAATAGATAGAGCCGCCCAAAATATTTTCGGAACAAAAACTCAAAAATATTCTTTTATAAAATGAGAGTATGTTTCATTATTTTGAACAATTAATTCAATATTACATAAATAAATCATAGAAAATGATTAAATTTTGTGAAAATATATTATTTTAACTGCACGTACGATACATAGCTTGATTTTGAATAATAAATAAATAAATAAATAATGTGTATATTATTTTATTTTTAGATTGAGAATGTAAAAGACTAAAAATTAAATAATATTTGATAAACTGAAGAGTAAGATTTGAAAAAAAGAGAATAACATGATTAAATTTAATTCAAAATTGAATGAATAAATAAGAGAAATGGAAAAAGAGGGTAAAAAACATTTTATAAAATTATAAAAACTAGGGCCCCAATTATAAATATAAAAAATTGGTTAAAATTAATCCAAAAGTGGATGAATTAATAAGAGAAATGAAAAAAGAGTCAAAACTAAAAAAAATATGAAATTATACAAAATTAGGGACTCTAATTATAAATATAAAAAATTGGGAGCCCTAATTATAAATACAAAAACTAAAATAGATTCAAAAACTAACCCCGAAAGACAAGAATATATCAACTTATCATGAAGAATGAAGCTCCAAACTAGGGATACGCATGGGACCCGAACCCGACGGTTCCAATCCGATTATGTCGGATTTTTTTAAATCGAGTTCGGGTCGGGTTTTTTTTTAAAAAAATTGAGTTTGAGTCGGGTCAGGTTTAGAGTTTCTTAAAGGTGGGTTGGATTCGAGTTTAGGATGAAAAATACCAGAATCGACCAGACCCAAAAAAATAATTTTACCTTATATATTTAGGAATAATTACAATAATACCCTTTATATATTATTTTTCCAATTAAATCACTATTTTTATTGAATAAAAATAATATGTTTTATTATTTCGAGTCGGATCAGATCGATTTTATCTCAAAAAGTCGAGTCGGGTTCGGATCGGATGGAAGTTATATGTTTTTAAGGTCGGATCGGATCGGATGAAGGATGTAAATTTTTTAGGTCGGGTCGGGTTGGCCAAAACCCGACCCTAACCCGACCCATGCTCATACCTGCTCCAAACACAATTCTGTAGAGCTTTAATACCATCTGGCCTTTGTGTTATTCCTTCCGTAAGAAGGATTCTTTACAACTTTCAGACACCTTCCTTAACAAATGTCAACAGAGAACAATGGAAGAAACAGTCATTAGTCATAAGCAATTTAGGGGTGTGCAAATTCGGATATCGGATCGGATCCGATTCGAAAATTCGGATATCCGAAATTTCGGATAACTAAAATTATGATCCGAATCCGATCCGAATATATCACTTATTTTGACTATACTTAATCCCATGTTTAATGGTCAAACCGGTGTTTAGCAAAAGGTAAGAATTGGTTTTCTTAAATATACAACTTTTAGAGAAAGCTTGAAAATCACAATTACTTGTTCCGCCCATGTTCCACCAAGGCTTATTGAGGGGGAAATGTGTTGAAATATTTTTAGATTTCGTGTCAACTATTTTTAATAACTTCAAACATTTTACCAATAGTTTTAGTGGAGAACAACTCGTATGCATTAATCCGAAAGCTAAACCCAACAAAGCATCTTTGAATTTTTCATGGTGCAATCAATCCCTTATCTTCTGCATCATTAATCATGGAATAAGCAATGTTGTGGAACAGAAAACAATGACAAAAAGTGTTTTCGCCAATAAGCATCTTTGATACGATTATTATGATCCAAACAAATGCAGAGCGTTGAAGATAGTTCAAAGTGTGATGATACTGCAAATAAGATATACTACATTCGTCATTTTAGGCTGGGATTTGAGAGAGAAAGATAGGGCTACTGGGTCTCGGGCTAAAGGTCAATTTGTTCTTTTTTTGGATATTCTGATAATCCGAAATCGAGATTTCTTCGATCCGTATCCGATCCGAATTTATTCGAAAAATATTTTCGGATCGGATCACCGGATAAACGGATCAGATCATTCGGATCAGATACTTTTACACACCCTAATAAGCATGTAGCACCACAAGTGTCTATAAACCCATGTAACCTTTTGTCAAAATCAAACCAACATGCGTCGGGGCATGAAGCCGACCACCATGATATGCAAGAACCTGCAAAATTCACATAAAAAAACTAAAGGGAATAGTGTTTGTGAACTTGAATTAAAACATTTATTTGAATTTCAGAAATAGTGTGAATCGAGTGATAACGCGTACAACGTAACATTCGTGATTATTTCTCAAATCCAATGAATTTTTTGGATGCTTATTTAGTAAATTATTATACTTTTTATAATTTACTGCTATACGTTGGGTCAGGTTCCTTGTTTGAGTTTTGGTGTGATTTCTGTGTCGAACAATATTAGTTGATGGTATTATTGTTTGTGTCGTTGCTTTGCCCTTGTTTGGAGTACTATTTTCCTCCACTTAAACTTAAGGAGGTTTTAATGAGACTCCTAACTAAGACTCAAATTAATAAATTTATCTTATATGATTTGGGCGAAGAGTTACGCATAATTGCTCTATAGAAGGAGAAGAGAAAAAAAAACTAAAAAAGATGACGAACAATAAAGAGTTTGAGAGAGAGAATCTCCTCCTCCAGTCTTATGATTTATATGTTGATATCTGACAAATAACAGTGATGACTATCTGTAGATTGACATGACAAATAGATCTAGCTGTCAGATAACAAATTTCACTAATAGATCACATGGATTTGTTATTGTGCATATCAAGGGACGATTGCTTCTTCAGGCTTTGAGGTTTGATAGGATGAGAAATAACGATGAAGGCGTGCCTTGCAAAGAGATCCGAAGGAGATACAACAGGCTAATATCCTACTTCGTAGTCGGAAGGTTGGGGTGCCAAGTGGTGGTCCGGTGCTGGTTTCCGTGGATCCTTTGAGCGCTCCGGAGGTGTACTAAGGGTTGGTATAACAGGGACAACTAGTATTAGTTACTAGATGATATATATGTTGGAAAACAAAGAAATTAAATTCAACATAAGCGTAATATTCAATAATAAAGCACATTGAGCAAAAAAAATAAATCTGAAAGTAAGAGCTTGTCCGCCGTTAACTACGAATATGTGCAATTCCTTAGTTGTGGAAATGGTTGGTACAACTGCACAGATCTCATCACTTTATTACAAAAATTCAAACCTAAAGAAGCAAAAGCAGTGCTTCTATTTTATCTCAACTAGGAAAGATGGAGGAAAATTAGGGACATGAGAGAAATCCCTAATTTGAAAAAAAGAGGGAAAAGAAAACTAAAATAAGATAACCCTAACACTTTTACAAACCCTAAATGGATCTGTAATTAATCCATTATGATAATAATAGTGGTTTTCTTCATAATATCAAATGAGAAAACATAATTCAGAAGAAAGATGCATGTAGCTATGGAACAAGCAATTGACAGCAATGGAACAAAGAACGGAACTGAATTTGAAAACAAATGAATATAAAGAACCTGAGTCAGTTTAAGCATGAACAACTTAGAAGTTGTTCCAAGTAATCAGTTCCCAGATCTTCAAACACAATCAAGTTCTTTCCTTGTGTCTTGTTTTGTTTGCTAATGATTTCTTTGTTCTTGGATCTTGTACTCGGGCGGTGTTGTTTCTTCTTCAGCGCCTCTACCGGCGAGCATCCGTCATAGCATCGGTATTTTATGTTACGAAGAGATTCCGTGACAACATCGATCGGGAAATTGAGGGTCGTCGACGATCCCCTCGTCGAAAACGCTGCTTGGTCGTAAGCTAGAGCGGCCTCTTTGGCTGTATCGAATGTTCCGAGCCAAACCCTAAGGCCATGTCTAGTTGAGTCCCGAATCTCCGCAGCGTATTTCCCCCATGGCCGCTTCCTTACACCTATGTAAGCTTTTTCTTTCTTGGGTGATTTTTCATGTTTAGCAACACCTGATCTAAAATTATCTTCGTTTACGCCGTTAATGGAGTTCTTGAAGTTGAGAAGAAGCTCATCCCAGCAACCGGAAAATGTCTCCGGCGACAATGACGGGGATCCAAATGATGGTTCAGGCATAGTTGACCTTTGAATAACGTTGAAAGAAACAAGACCTTGTCTACTGAGCTTGTTCTGTTTTTTGGTAACCTAGGGTTCGATCCAACAACGTCTGAACCTTAAGTGCCAAACGCTTAATAAATGTTCCAAGTCGAGTTCCAAACCCAAAAAAAAAAGTTTTTATATTATGTTTATTTAAAACATTATGGGTATATATTCTTATAATTATGCCTATTAAACTAATTGATGATGATGATGACACTGAATTGTCATTTTGTTCGTAGTTCATTTTTTTCTGCATGAATCAATTTTTCTCAGTGATTAAAAGAATTGTTGTTGTTCTAAGAGGTAATGGGTTTGAGCATCAACGACTACAACAGGGTGATTGAATGTTCATTATCAATTGGTTAAGAATATTTAAAACAAATACTACTTTGTAATCTACTTATATTAATAAAAAAAATTATTGTCAACAATGTATATTTTTTATTGAATGGAGATGGTTATACAAAATAACCTTATACCTCATTAAAATCTCTCTCTAAATAAAAGAGGAAAATATCACATAATGATAATCGACGTTACAGAAGAATCACCTATACGTATCTTATCTCACAACACCTGACTATAACAAAATACAAAATTCTTAACTTCATAATAAGCACAACAACCTCACAGAACTATTAGAAACTTACGGCGACAAGAATGGACAACATGAGTTAAATGAATTCTTATATGATGAAAAATGCTCTTGCTAAACTCTGACCACGCTGATTTTAATTAGAGGTGAGCGTTCTAATGGAGTCGAGTCAAAAAATTTTGAGTTATTCGAGTTGACGAGTCTTATTTTACAACTCAAAGTTGACTTAATTTTTTTTATTCGAGTCAAGTCAAAAAATTTTTGAGTTATTTGTGTTGATGAATTTTATTTTACAACTCAAAGTTGAATTTTTTTAGACGAGTCAAATTTTTGAGTTTCTCTTTAAATTTAATTATAAATATTTATAATAGTATGGTATTGTTTGATTCTAATTTAAGTGACTATTTATAACCGTATACAATATATATATTTCTTAATATTTTTTATATGTGATATACATATATCTTACAGAGCCGATAGACTCGACTCAAACTTGAAAACCAATCCATTAATTACTATAAAAATTTGAGTTACTCAATTTACTATTCGAGTTGTATTTTACAACTCGATTTGAACTTGAAAATTTTTCGAGTCAAGTCTGGTTTATGAAATTACAACTCGAAATCAATTCTAGTCGATTTTTTTAGTCGAGTCGAGTAAAAAAAAACAATTTTTTGAGTCGAGTCGAATTTTACTCACCCTAACTTTAATTCTACTCCTTCGACCATTTTGGTCCTCCTCACAACAAATGTTCAAGGACCTTACATAAAATCATGATGTAATTTTGTTTTTCCTTTCAATTAAAAAAAAAACACTTACAATATCAACCTAATCTGAAAATGATAATATTAGGATAATAATACATAGTTTTATTTTTTTATTTAGTCAAATAATATCAAAACAACTTTATTTAGAAAAAAAATGACACTTTCAAAATAAAGTGTATCATATATGGTTTATAGGGTACACTTTTATTGATTTGATATTTTCTCGGACGAAGTCTTTAACATTTACATAATCTAAGACTAAAATAAAAAATAATGAATTAAAACATAAAAAAATATACGAAATTTTTTAAAACAATAGTATACGATACATATCAAATATATATATATTTATAACAAAATGTCTAAAAACATAGAATAAAACAAACAAGGAAAAGCAACCAAGTCAAGATGACGTACGGCGGCTGGGTTTAAAACCCAAATATATATTTTATATATCGATCGAGCAAGCTAATTTATTAGGGTTTTGTCTCCTTTTTCCCCAATCTTTCTGGTTTTGAATTTTGGTCAACACGTGTCGTTTTTTCTCTCCTGCTTTTGTGTTGGATTGTATTTTTTTCGTAAAGCATTTATGTTTAATTATGTATATGTAACTTTATAAAATTTAAATCGAAAAGTGTTATATTATACCTGACGATAATGAAAAGTATGAATTCTTGTATGATAAAAAAGGCATATATTATACATGAAAAATTCTGTAAGTGAAAAAGACAAAAAATTTAATATATTATCCAAAGATTTAATTGAGATTTACATAGTAATTTATAGATTATCCACTCAGAGTGACAGTGGTAGGATTCAAACTTGAACTTACAAATTCAAAATTTTAAATCCTAACCACTTATACTAATACTCGTTGTGTTTAAAGAGTATATATATATATATATATATATATATATATATATTTAATACATCATTTTCCACAAAAGTTGTTCTGTTTGTAAATGTTTCAAACCGACAACTGATATTGACAGATTGAGCTTTGATTTCAACAACGGTTGAAAGTATCAGGATTAATGAACATAATAACAGGGAAAAATAGATTAAAAATAATGAGAAAAACATTATCCAAAGAAAGTGGGGAAAAAGGCAATTAACACGAGAATCAAAGATGACGTACGGCGGCCAGGTAAAACCCTAATGCACACACGGTACAAAACAAGTAAGAGTTAAGGGCAAAATGGATCTGAGGGATTTTCCCAAACAGAACGACAGTGTTAGCAGACAAGAACCGGTTTGTCAAAGGAAATGCCGAGGTTGCTTTGATCGTTGTCTCTAACAAAGGGAAGCTGTTTGAGTACTCATCTGATTCCAGGTTTACTTTTCTTTTTATATTTTTTTTTTCTTTCAAGTAATTCATATTTACTCTTTCTTCATCTCCCGGTTTTGCTTATTGCATGCTTTCACGTATACACACACACATACATTTATTGTATTTATACGTCCATTTCTAATTGTTTTCAAGTTGCAGGTCTTTGTTATTTACATTCTTTCTTCCCGTTACTGCTCAGTACCCATTGATAATGTTTTTTTTTACTGAAATATCACCTATACATGGAATGGGAAGAAAGAAAGTAAATAACAAAGAAAGGGGAAAAAGTTAAAAACATGGCAAACATATGATTTTTTTTCTAAAAAAAATACATACATCATACATGTTTTTTTTTGAACTATTTGCACTAAAACAAGTACGAGTACAGGTATAGGGATAGATATTTTATTCGGATTAGGAGTTTTGATCTAATCAAATCAAATTTTTATTTTATAAAATTTAGTTCGAGTTTGGATTTATTTATTTTAATAAGATTTAAGATAAAAACTTGACATGTGATTATTTTTAATTATCCCTCTTATATTTAAAAATAATTACAATAATTAATTTTTATGTTATTTTTTCTAATTAAGTTCTTATTTTATCTAATTAATATATATATAGTATATGTTGATTTAGGTTTCAAGTCGGGTGTGAGTGCAAGTGAAGGAGTTTAATTTTTGGGTCAGGTTCGAGTAGGTCAAAAATCCAGCCTAACCCGACTCAATCCATACTCATCCTTACAAGCAGTGACGGATGTAAAATTTTATGTTAGGGGGCAAATTCCAAGAAAGCCTAAAGGGTGATTATGCTTCAACAACATGAAGGTACTTTACTCACAATTTTAGACTATTCATCTCTTCCCTACTGTTGTTCTTTATGGTTAGAATCATAATACTTGTATGAATTGGATTTGTCTGCTACAAGGACAGCTTAATCAACTTGTCTCTCTGTACTGCTGTCATTTGAAGTGGATGGTTTCTAATACCGCATGGAATTCATTTTTTGCTGCAGAATTATCTTGTTTTTCATTCCATTAGTTGGAATCTTTATTCCATTATGTAAACTTGTTCTTGTTGCCGGGGACGGAGCCATGTAGGCCCTTGGGGGCCACTGCCCCTCCCCCTAAATTTTTTTTACCATTAGAAAATATAGGAATAATTACCTATTTAGGCCTTTAAATTTTGATTTATTTTGATTTTCCCCATTCCCCATTTTCCAAAACAGACTGGGTAACTTTGTTTCAAGTCATATAGATATTTTTTAGATGACATATTTTTCCATACACCTCATGAGCAATAAAATCGAGTGGTTATATACATTTCCTCCCATATACCACCATGAAGAAAAAATTTCATTATGTCTAACTGATAAAAAAGACAATCAAAAGTTATCGTAAGAGAGATAAATCATCTGAAAGAAGCAAGTTTAGCAATTAAAGAGAAAGTATTATGAGAATCAACTTCTTCAGTCTGAGCAAAATTTTAAAGACAAGTCTAGTTTTCAATCGAGCAAGAGAGCCCTCAGGATTGAATTTGATAATACAACCAATAGCTTATTAATTTACCAGTTGATCAAGTAACAAAAGATTAGGCTCCATTGACATCTAGACAATCATTTCCTCAAGTATAATTGTATGCCTTCCAAGATAAGCTAATGTCTAACGAAGTGTCAAGGATATAAATTTTATCTAGAGATGGAAGGAAATCACAACAAGAAGAAGACGTGCGATTATACAAAATAATAGAAAAATGGGGTATATATGTACAAGAAGAAGGTAAAATTCATTTGTGGTAATCATATCTGAGGAAAATATAAGACTCATCAGGATATGTTCTAGGCTCTCAAAAATGGAGTTAAAATTAGACGGATGTGGACGATGCGAGTAGGTAGATTATATGCTGTAGAACGTGGTGGCTTAAGAGAAGAATACATTGACAAACCAAAACTTAAGATGACATGGTAGACTAAGAAATCCTCTTCCTCCTCCTTAGTCACAAGACATTAAGAAGAAAATGATGTTTGTTCTAAAAAAGGTAATATCAATATACACAAAGTACTTATCAAAGCTTGAACAGTAATAATGATACTATTTTTTTATACAAGAATATCCTTAAAAGATACAGTTCAAGGACCTAGGATCAAGTTCTGTAACTTGAGGACTAATATCCTGAAGAAATAAGTACAACCAAATATCTCAAGTACAATTAAAACAAACTTTTATTTAGAAAGAAAATATGCAAAGGGGTATTATTGAAAAAATATAGGAAGGCATAAGATTAATGAGAAAACAAGTAGTTAAGACAACATTAATCCAGAAACACATAGGAATCTGCATTGGAAATAGAACAAAATTGTCTCAGAATGTCTATTTTTCTCTCAGTAATTTTGTTTTGAGAAGGGATGTCAACAAAATGGATAATATCATGCTAGGAATGTATATTGTTATAATATCCAAATAATTAACGATAAATCAAACGATAAAAAAACAAAAACACCAAGATTTACATGAAAATCCAAAAGGGAAAAATCACGGGTAAAAGAGAAAATTTTCACTACGTTAAAAAAGTACAAGATTTATTACAACGGTTACAACTCCCATTAACACACACCTAAAACCTTAAACCATATTTTCTCTTTATAGGGATAGAAAACAAAAGGAAACTTACATAGGAAGAATCTCACTATAATTGGATTTTCTTTCTTGATCTAGACGACAGAAAAATTAAAGTTCCAAACGGACTCTAACTTTATGACTTGACCCAAGAAAAAATTGGTTCACAACTCTAATAATTTCCACCTTGACACAATTTCTCATCGAACAAATTCTCCACCTCTTCCACAACACTTTTTCAAAGGGTAAACTTCAACAGTAAACATTGACTAAGTCCAAGAAATGCTCAAAGTTGATTGTAGGTAGCAGTTTGGTCATCATATCTATAGAATTATCATGAGTATTGACTTTGTTCATGTCATTGTTAACTCGAGTAATTACATCACACACAAAGTGATAACTAATATTTATATGTTTTGTTTGTTCATGAAACATTTCATATTTTGGCAAGAATATAACACTCGAATTGTCACAAATATTGTATTGATATGAAGGTCTTCACTAAGTTCACCAAAGAGACCCTTCAATCAAATCGCTTCCTTAAAAGCTTCTGTGATCGCCATGTATTCCACTTTAGTAGTTGAAATGGTAATCGTACTCTACATAGTAGCTTTTCAACTAACGAAACATCCTTCAACTACGAAGATATACTCCGTAAGTGATATCCTCTTATCAAGATCTCTCGTAATATCAAAATCTACGTACCCTATGACCCTGTCTCTAGTTATCCCGAATTTCAAGCAAACAACATTAATATTGCGAAGATACCTGAAAATTTGTTGGACAACTTTCCAATGTTCTTTACCGAGATTCAACATATATCCACTCACTAAACTAATTGTGAACGTTAAATCTAGACGCGTATAAATCATATCATATATTAAATATCTTACTGCACTAGAATACAGAACACGTCATGTACTCTACTTCATGTTCTAAAGAGCTCACAAGCTTCACACTCTACCTATCATAACTACCAAAAACCTTTTTAATGTATCCTTTTTGACTTAGGTACAATTTAATTGTTTTTCCATCTCTTTTAATCTTTATTTCGAGTATTTTATTCGTAGGACTCAAATCTTTCGTCTCAAACTCATTATTACACTAATTCTTTATCTATATAATATTTTTTTTATTGTCCGTAGCTATCAACATATCATCAACACAAAGAAACAGATATACTGGCAAACTATCGGGACCCTTTTTGAAGTAAACACAACTATTAAAATTACTTAACTTAAAGTTAAGATAAACCATAAAAGAATTAAACCTCTTATACCTTTGTCTAAACGACTACTTAAGTCTATAAAGAGATTTTTTTTCAACGATCAGACATGACCTCCTTTCCTTAGATCATGAAACCCTCTGATTGTTGCGTGTAAATATCTTCTTCTAGTTTACCATGTAAGAACAGATATAAAGAGGTTTTGAACTTTATTTGGATACGTTCTGAATCCTATCATTGGAAACGAATGCAAATGGTGCACATGTAGGCATGGTACAAACTTCTTCGACTTTACTTTATTATGAATCATTTGATAATATCATATATTTTCATATAATTTTAATTTAGTTTATTTACCCAAAAAAATTAAAATTAAAATTTCATACTTGTAAAATTCAAAGTCTATTTATCACATTACATGATAAACATTTTACAGTTTTGAAATTAATAGTTGTAATACAAGTGAATATTTTTTTTCTCGGCAATATAATTTTTATTCGAAATATGAAACCTAAGATAAAAATTTTATTAAAATTCTCTTTAAACTTAAACGGAGGAAAAGAGTACCCTAACTAGGTGAAAATACTACAACACTAGAAAAGATCACAGCAAGAAAACAACATAGGAATACACCCTTATATCGCTCTCCTAAAACACCACAAGCCATTGACATGGGATGATAACAACACTGCACTATACAACCCCGCCATAAGACAGACTATCACAGCGTTGATACGATGAAACGACCCTTCTAATAACCAGATAAGGAACCAAAACCACAGTCCATAAAAATGGAACTATCACAATCTGCAGCAAATCCGACTGCCTGAGCTCAAACATACCATGCCTCTTCCTTCGATCTGCATGCATCCTCTCCTTTACCCATCTCTAGACCCCAACCAATACTGATCGATGATGCTCCTACAGAATCATCAAACCAAGGGGCCCGATACGGCTAAAAACTGCTCCGATTCAATACAACTACCACGTCAAAGATCAACAAATCTGCCCAAAAATCTTGAATTAAACTGCTCCGATTCAAAACATGGCCCAGCTGCAAATGCAAACACCCCCCAACATGCGGCTAAAAATCCATATTAAAACAGCTCCATTACTCTCACCAGCTACACTCCCATACAACGTTCCACCAGCACTTTCCAAATCCACCAACTACCCAATTCAAACTTGATGGTTGGACATTAGATTTCACCTCCAGTCACACATAATGCATCAGTTAAAGCAACTCATAGACAATTACGAGCAACGTGGAGGACCACTTCCTTGGATCAGCAATTCCCAACAACAGGGTTCCTTGACACTTACCTTAACGACCCACTGCTTATTACTTAGAGTCCCATCCCCGGACAAAACTGCATGGATTCACCGGACACTACTCTTCTTTATTTATCAAATCTATAACCAATCTGCAAATACACCTCCAGAGAAAATTGAATTTTTTCCACAATCAATCACCACACAACCAGCACGAACAGCCTCGTTATCCTTTTCATAACGCTTGAAATACAAGTGAATATAACGTTCATATTTGTTTTTCCCCCTTCAAATTCTTGGATCGGTTTTATGCTTATTTAGTGTTCAATTTCCTCATCAGTAAGTTTCAGCAAGAACAACTTAGAAGTTGTTCCAAGTAATCAGTTCCTAAATCTTCCAACACGACCAAGTTCTTTTGTTCTCGTACCTTGTTTCGTTCGCTGCTGGTCCTCGTGTTCTTAGATTTTGTCCTCGAGCTGAGCCTCTTCTTCAGCGCCTCTATCGGCGAGCAACCGTCGTCGCATCGGTATCTGATGTCACGGAGCGATTCCGTGACGACGTCAATCGGGAAATTGAGGGTCGCCGACGAGCCTCTCGTCGAAAGCGCGGCCTGATCGTAAGCTAAAGCGGCTTTTTCGGCGGTGTCGAATGTTCCAAGCCAAACCCTAAGACCATGTCTAGTTGAATCCCTAATCTCAGCCGCGTATTTTCCCCATGGCCGCTTCCTTACACCTATATAACATTTTCCCTTCTTGGGTAATTCTTCATGTTTAGCAACACCCGATCCAACATTATATTCCCTTGCGCCGTTAATGGAGATTTTCGACTGATCTGAGGCCGCCGCCGCCATATTCACAGAAACCATTTCTTCATAGTCATTGAAGTTGCGAAGAAACTCCTCCCAGGAACCGGAATATGTCTCCGGAGGCGCCGATCCAAACGATGATTCAGGCGAGATGCCGGAAACAGTTGACTTTGAATAATGTTGAAAGAGACAAGACTTGTCCATTGAGGTGGTTCTGTTGTAAATTTTGGAACAGATATTGATAATATAACCTATGATTCGATCCAACAAGGCTTGCTCTTTGAAGTACCAAACTCTTTATAATAATACAAGAACTAATGATCAAAATGTCTAAAAAAACCGTAGATGAAATATTCAATTAACTGGAGATCCAGAGATGACGTACGGCGGCGGGGGTTAAAAATAGAATTACACAGTAATTTTTATGTACATTCAGCGAGGATTAGGGTTTTGCCTCCTTGTTCTTAGCCTTCCTGGTTTTGGATTTTGGTCGATTTCATAGTTTTCTGTTGGATTGTATCCTTGTTCTTTTTCTATGATATACTACTCCAAATTTTATTAAATTTTACTGTTTATATTAATTTTAATATAATTCTAAAATGTTTTAATTTTAAGATTAAATTCTTTCTTAAAATAATTTGGGGCGATTACAATATAGTATTTATTCAAAACTTTCTTAACTCATTAATAATACACACACATTAACCAAGAACCAATCACCTCTAGAAATAACAACATTGATGGATCGAGGGGTAGAGGCAGTCGCGCCTCCTAAAAATTTAAAATTATAATATATTTTAGATTTTTTTTTATATTTTTATTGAAAATATATTTTTGTCCCCTGAAATTTTATAAGTTAAAATTATCTCCTCTAGAATTTTAAAAGTTCAAGTTCACCCTTAAAATAAAATTTTAATTTCGTCTGGAGAGAAGAACATTCTCTTTTATCTATGAGACTACTTAATATGTTCAATTTTAATATTAAACTTTGATTTTTAGCTTTAATGTAAATATTGACACGCTAATCTATTAACTTAGTTTGGTGTTGAAAATATGTTGATATGAAAATTAAAAAAATATTTTTTTTATTTCACATCATCGTTGATATCAATGTTAAGAGTTTTTCAATTATTTTTATCTATCCCGGAAACAATTATTCTTTGATATCCTTTGTTATCATCTTATACACTAATAAAATTGTCTCATCGTCCTTTATTATTTTGTCAATCAAATTTTTTAAAAAACTCTTAAAACTCACAAAATTAAATATAAAATATTATTTTCTTAGGGTTTAGATACCTTCTCAAATTTGATCATATTCTATGAGAATAATACATACTTCGTGGTCAACCATTTGTTGCTTTAAAATTTAATAATCGTAATTTTTTGATAAAATTTAATGACTATTATGATAGTTTGAGTATTTAATAATTATTTAATAAAAGTTTATAATTACATTTATCAAGTAGTTTTAGTGTCTAAAGGAAACATTTTTTTTAAAAAAATCTTAGATTCAATTAGTCACATTTTTGTGTGTGTGTGCGTGTTATCAATGACTAAAGAAATTCTGAAGGGATGCTACTTTTTAATCGTGTCAAAAAAATTAAATAATTTATAAATTTTAAAAGTTTAAAGACTAAAACAATCTTTTTAATATAATTTAATGATCTCTGCTGTATTTTACCTGAAAATATTCAACTATTACAAGTAGAGAGAAGGATTACATGGACAAGGTTTGAATCCCAATCATATGTAACATCAATAAAAGATTCTAATTATTGTTTTATATTGCACAAGTATGAATTGCATTAAAATTTAATGAATATAATTAACTAAATTAAGTTTTAAATAGCGTCATAATTTTTGGATTTTGGAATCAAAATTTATATGTAATTTTAAAATTTATTCATTATAACATTCCTATTGTTTTTCAGATTCTTGGAATTTCAACATGAACAACTTAGAAGTTGTTCCAAGTAATCAGTTCCTAGATCTTCCAACACAACCAAGTTCTGTCGTTGTCTTGTCTCCCATGAAACCTCGTTCATTTTGCCGACGATCTTCTTCTTGTTCTTGGATCTTGTCCTCAAGCTGTGTCTCTTCTTCAGCTCCACCAACGGCGAGCAACCGTCGACGCATCGGCACTTGACGTCCCAAAGAGATTCCCTGACGACGTGTATCGGGAAATTGAGCGGCGCCGATGAACCTCTCGTCGAAAGCGCGGCCTGGTCGTAAGCTAAAGCGGATGCTTCAGCACTGTCGAATGTTCAGAGCCAAACCCTAACTCCGTTTCTCGTCGAATCTCTGATCTCGGCGGCGTATTTCCCCATGGACGCTTCCTTACACCTATCCAACCTTTCTTTTTCTTCGATGATTCTCCGTGTTTAGCAGTATCCGATGTGGGATTATCCTTCTTTACGCCGTTGATGGAGTTCTTGGACTGATCTGAGGCCGCCGTCATATCCACCCAAACCATTTCTTCAGAGTCATTGAAGTTGAGAAGAAGTTCATCCCAGCCACCGGAAAAAGTCTCCGGCGAATGCGACTGCAAAGGCCGTCCAAACGATGTGTTTGAATAATATTGAAGGAAACAAGACTCCTTCGTTGAGTTTGTCATGTCTGTAAATGTTTGAGCTTTGAAGAACCAATCGCTTTATATATACCAAAATCCCCAATAAAAGAACAAATATTTAAATTTATGGTGAGAAGGATTTCTTTAAACACACACACACACAAAATTAATAACCAGAAATGACGTACGGCGGTGTGGTTAAAAACAAAAGGTAAAAAAAATACATAATTTCTTATGCATATGTATCAATGTAATTTTAAGGTTTCCTAAATATTACCTTAAAAAAATAAATTTTAAAATAACATGTATTGCAGATTAATTTAAAATTGACATTTTCTTAATTTGACATGTAATCAAATTCTTATGATATTAGGTTGAGAATATGACTTATAAAAGTATATTTAAATACATGTTTTATATTTTATGCGACATAAAGTAAATATCGATTTTAAAAATAATTTTAAATGAATATTATTCTCAAAAGTAATTTTTAAGGTGACATTTTAATAAAAATCATAATTTTAGTAATATTTGGATTAGAATTAGTAAAATTTTCTTATTTATTAAATTTGATTTTTTTATTAAACTAAGATGATTTATAAAGTAGTATATGTTCTAAATACTCTCAACCATTTGACAATGCCTGCTCGATCACCCTGCTGCAGTTGCTAGTGCTCGAATCCGTGACCTCTATAACTACTGAGATAAGTTAGTTCATACTAAATTTGATTAATTTTAAATGATTTTTTTTAATAATAAAGTCATAATGCAATTGTATTTTTTATGTTTATTGATATATTATCGTTTTATGTTTATTTATTTCATACATAAATTGTTATATTTATTTTATATGAAACATTATATGAGTAGTTTACTTTTTATAAATGTATATAATTAAATTAAAATTATATATATATATGATCGTATCAAATTAAAACTCACTTGTCGTGCTGCACATAGATAAAAATTTATATATATAATAAATTTTTTTATTAAATAAAAGTGATTATAAAATAGTATATGTTCTAAATATTTTTAATCATTTGATAATGAATGTTCAATTATTCTTGTTGCGGTCATTAACGTTTGAACCCGAAACTTATGAGAATTGTAGATACTAAATTTTTATCCCGGTTTTATTATTATTATTATATTATTTATTATATATTTTTATTATTAATATTATTATTACAACCAGGCCCAGATTACAAAACCCAAAATGGAGGCCCAATTACAAACGGTGGCCCAAATCCAGAAGCCAATGGAAACCCTAAACCAGATTAGGGTTTCCCTCTTCTCCCAGCCGCCTCAGCTTGCCACTGTTGGATCTGGCAAGATCCAACGGTCCAGATGGCGCCAGACGAAACCCTAGGGTTATGATACCCTAGGGACTATACCAGCTGCCGCCGCTCCACGTTGCTCCAGCCACTGCCACGCCCCAACCGAAGGCTCCAGAAGCTCCAATGCCAGCCGTCCACGTTATGGCTAAGGGGTGAGTCACCACTGGGAGTCCGGTGACTCACCGAAGGGTATTCTTTTACCCGGTCCGATGGCCACACCGGTGATGGCTATAAAGCCATCACCCCATCTGCGGGAAAAAAAAGGAGGGAGAACGGAGAGAGACTAGCAAAAACAGAGAACAAAAACGAAGAACAATAACCCACAATCCGCAGTAAACCAAAACAGAAACGAAAAGAAAGGAAAGAAGCTTACCGAGGAAGCCACCGGACCTCTTCAAACTTCACCAAAACCTTCGAAAACCGAAGGTATTTTTTTAGATTTGCTCCGATCGGGAACTATTTAGGAGAAAAGAGCACCGGAACCGTTTCTGGCTTCCCTCCAGTGAGGGTCACGGCGGCAGACGGTTGTCGTCCGGTGACCGGCTTCCCTCCAGTGAGGGAAGCTAGAGAGAAGGGAGAGATTTTTCATTCTCTCTCAGTTAGAGAGAGAATGAAAAATGGAGAATGAGAGAGCTGGCCCGAAGGGCCAGCCGTTTCTGGCTTTAAATAGCCCTTCCCGAACGACGTCGTTTCGGGGAGGGCTATTTGTGTAATTATTAATAGTTAAATCCTTTATGCAGTCATCCTAGTTTATAAACTTTACATTTTAGTCACTAAATCGAGTTTATAATCCTTTTAATTCAGATATTTATTTTTAATTTTATTTATTTTAGTCCTTTTTATTAAAATAATGTATATAGGGTAAATAACAGATTTAATCCCTTAATTTTAATAAGTAATATTTTAATCCTGAGTTTATATTTTTAATTTATTTTAATCTGATATTTCGAATTTTAGATAAGTTTATTTTAGTCACTAAATTAATAAATAAGAAAATAGCATGTTTAATCTCTATAATTTTGATTAGAGAAAATCGCCTCAGTGACCAAAAATGTCTTATAATATACGATTTTAACCAACTTTTTTTGGATTTGCCAAAATGACCAACAAAATCGCAACGCGAAATAAAAATCGCAACGCGATCCCCAGAATCGCAAATCAGTTTCCAAAATCGCAACGCGATTCTTTAAAATCGCAATGCGATAGTACAAATTCGCATTGCGATTTTACAGAATCGCAACGCGAATATGAAAATCGCAACGCGAACACATAAATCGCAACGCGTATCCGTAAATCGCAACGTGTATCCGTAAATCGCAACGCGTATCCGTAAATCGTAATGCGTATCCGTATATCGCAACGCGTATCCGTAAATCGCAACGACAATACGTAAAATCGCAACGCGTATCCGTAAATCGCAACGCGATTTTTAAAGCGCCATTATAATCGCTACGCGTATTTTATTTTCAAATTACAAAAACGAATATTAAGACAAAATCCCATAATCGCAACTCATAACCTAAAACCTAAAATCATAACTCAGTCCCATCTCCATCTCTCACTCTCTACGGCGAAATCCGTCCCCATATCCGAAGATTTCCGTCCCCATCTCCGGCGAAATCCCTCACAACCATTCACGGTCAGAAATCCCTCACAATATTCAGAAATGGAAAATCAACCTCCGAGGGTTAGTTTTTTTAATTATTTTTATTTTGAAATTTTTG
The DNA here is from genome assembly GCF_006381635.1 of Hibiscus syriacus. Classification (NCBI taxonomy): domain Eukaryota; kingdom Viridiplantae; phylum Streptophyta; class Magnoliopsida; order Malvales; family Malvaceae; genus Hibiscus; species Hibiscus syriacus. Next base: position 106,702 of record NW_024063340.1, on the reverse strand, counting down.
CATTATTGTAGGTTTTTCATATTGAAACTGATGATAAGTTTACTGGTCATTTCAATAATAGATTAACCATTTCACTTAGATTTCATTTCGCGTTACGATTCTCTTATTGCGATTTTCATTTCGCGTTGCTATTCTCTCGTTGCGATTTTCAAGTTAGTATTTGTCTTTGTCTTTGTTCTGTCTTTTGGTTGAAGTAATGCAATCCATTCAAGTTTCAATTTGCAGAAGAGTCGCAACGAGATAAATGAAAATCGCAACGTGAAAATGACTATCTGCAACGAGAAAATGAAAACCGCAACGAGAGAATCGCAACGCGAAATGAAAATCGCAACGAGAGAATCGCAACGCGAAACCAAAATCGCATTGCGATTTTCATTTCGCGTTGCGATTCTCTCGTTGCGATTTTCATTTCTCTCGTTGCGACAGTCATTCTCTCGTTGCGATTTTCATTTCAACCAAAAGACAAAACAGTGTTGCAAATTTTAGTTTCAAGAATAAACTACTACTTTTTATGTTTATTGTTTTTGGTATATCTTCACAGTGTAGTTTTTGGTATATCTAACTTGGTATGTTTATTGTTTTTGTAGAAATTTTTTTCGGCTTCATTGACATTAAGGAATAAAGTTAGCCTAGCCACTACAATTGCTTCGAAGCTTTCACCTGCACAAAGACAATTGTTTGAGGAAACCTGCTTCGGGCCATGGCTGAGAGTACAGCATCCGGGTGGAGATGCTAATTTGACCCATTTGTGGCTTCAGACCATGACATCAAATCTACCCGACAGTATACAACGTGGTGAGGAAGAGATATGGTTTCATTTTCCACCAGCGTATACTTGTTTTGGGCGGAAGGAGTTCTGCTTAATCACTGGTCTACGATTCGGACACGATGATGTAGGCCGATACACTCGTCATATCGCCCGCCCATCATGGTTATCCCGGGTTTTTCCGGATGAGTCAATGGAGAAGCCGAACCTACACGTCGACGACCTGAAGAAATTGTTTAATAAGAAAGCTGGTTTCACTCGGATGGATGACGTCGATGTTGTCCGAGTATGCCTTCTACTACTTGTGTATGCCGGCTTTTTAGGCAGAGAGGCCAGACAACCTATTCCTCGGGAGCTAATAATATTGGTAGAGGACCTGAATGCATGGAATCTGTTGGTTAAAATCGTATATTATAAGGCATTTTTGGTCACTGAGGCGATTTTCTCTTTTGATTAATATTGAATTAGGTTTTTAATTTTAATTTACTATAATTTAGTCAATAATTTTAAATTATTTTATTTATTTTATTGCTTTTAAATATATAGTTCTAATTGTATTTTTATTATTTTAATTTTTTATATATTTAAATATTTTTATTATATAGTCATTTTAAATAAATTATTTTAACATTTATTTTTCAATATCGAAGAAAAGGGCAGTCTTAATACAACTGGATGTCCTATTCTGGTATTTTAAAATTAAATATTATAAAAAAATATTATTTAATTTTATGTAAATTAATATTTATTAATATCAAAGAAAAGAACTGTCTTAAGGCACCTAGAAGTCATTTTCCGATATTTTTAAATAAATAAATATTTTTTATATAATTTCGAAATAATAGGATTATAAATTAAATATATTTTGAAATTTTTTAATAGAGACAATTTATAATTAAAAAGTACCAATTTTGGGTGTTGTAGGGGTGCTAATCATTCCTTAAACGTAACCGACCACGAATCCCTTTTTATTATTAAAAAGAACGAATTTTTGGTTATAAACGCAGATCAGTTCATCTTTTAACTGATGTTTTCTTAAAACTCTTTTAAAAGATAATTTTTAGGTATTCGACCTACCTAACCCAAAAGGTCAATGGCGACTCCCAAATTATTTTAAAAATCATTTATTCACGTCACTTTTCCCGCCAAGTAAGTACAAAATTCGTGCCCGGGCGAAAACCGATTACGACAAGAATAATATCAGTTTTTTTAACTATTAAGTTAATTTGATTCGTACATATTATAAAGTTTATTTTCTATATAAATAAATAAATAAATAAATATAATATTCATACTTATTCTAAAAAATTTATTAAGAAAGTGATATTCAAACAATCATCATATTGTTTAGGTCCGACAAAAACCGTTGGTTATCTTACATAGTCACAATGCATTGCATCTTTTTAATTAACTAACCATCATTCTCGTCTTAACTTTACGTCCGCCGCCGCCGTCACTGTCTCCGGCAACCAACGCTCGGTCATGAACGGTAGCTATCAAGCACTTTCCGCCAAAAAGATTATTTAAAAATAACATATAATGATTATCTCTTGACTAATTTTTTTAACTTAAAAATATTGTTTAATCTACGTTGGATCTTGTATTCGATTCTTAAATAATAATTTTAATTTTTTATTAACTATTATTTAAATAATAATAATAATAACAGTAAGCGTAACATAAATAATACAAATTGAGGCTTTGAATACTAGTATTTGTAATTTTGTCTATTTATATATTAAGTATGGGTGTTCATAACTCGGGTAAACCGAATTAATTGACCGAATCGGTTAACCGATTCAGGCTCAATCGGTTAACATTTTTTTTAAAACTTCGGTTATCGGTTAATTCAGTTCGAAAATAATTATTTAATTGAATAATCAAAAGCATTAAATATTTAATATATTATATATATTGGGTCCTTAATTTAAAAGAAATAATGGGGCAAGGTGCATGAACCATTTGTACGTAACTTAGTTGAAAAAACACATTCAAACCAAGAGGATTTTGCATACGTTTGACATGCTAAGATTTGATACATACTAATTAATTTTATTTTTCAAGTTCATCACAATGTCACGTTCTAATTAACTATTTCATTAATTTTATCAAGTTTAAAATTTAAATTTACATAAATACACTATTAATATATTAAAAGGTAGGGTTTACATAAATTTACATAATCCAAACTTATAATCTAATATAATCAAACACCGTGGCAGATGTAGGCTATACTCAGGGTAGGCAAGTGCATACTCTAAAATCTAAATTTCCTTTCACTAATTAACTATTTTGTTGATTGATTCTGCCCTGAGAGTTTATTTGTGCCTAATCATTTTATGTTGTTAATATATACGTGTGCACTTTAAAAAATATTTCTAATCAAAACTGATCAAACAGAGATATCAAACACAAATAAAGAAATGGATAATGATACAATCATCCAATAAATTTTGACTTAATTATATTATTCCTGTTGCGGAACACGGCTATCGGATAGAGCAAAAATGCAACTGATAATTTGAGAAAATAAAAATTGAAGATAAAAGAGACACAAAATTTACGTGGAAAACCCCTAAATAATATAGGGTAAAAACCACAAGCAACGGTAGAAGAATTTCACTATGAGAAAAATAGGAATTACAACCTCTCTCGATCTACCAAGGAGAAAACAATTGTCAAGAAACTCTCTAAATTCTCTCTAGTATTGGAAGAAAGCTAGAATGATTTGGGATAATTTTGAAGCTAAATGAGCTAGGGTATTGAAGCTTAATGACTAATTTGTAAGTACCCTAAATTTCAATGATTAATTGCATAGTTTTACCATCCAAAATATTCAACAATTTCAGCTGCCATTTGCACCACTTGCACCGAAAATATTGTTGTCAAAAAAACCCACCGAAAGTTGCCTACACTTGTTGACTTTTCAGCAATCTCCCACTTGAAGATTTGATTGGAACAATCATATCTTCACACCATTCTTTCTACCTTGTACCTTCATGCTGCTTACGTTTCTGACAGGCCACAGGAGGATCGACACCAGGTAAATTTATCAACGTTGATTGCCTTCATCATGAAATATGCTATGTTGTCTTTGGTATGGATCTTCTGCATATCTACCGTCCCTTCTTCTACCTTTTCACGAATGAAATGGTACTGAACTCGTATGTGCTTTGTCCTTGAATGAAATATTGGATTCCTTGCTAGATGCAAGACGCTTTAACAGTCACAAAATAGATAGACATACTCTTGATTGTGCCCAAGCTTCTCCAATAGCATCTTCAACCAAATTGCTTCTTTACTGGCTTGTGTAGCTGCCACATATTTTGCTTCTGTTGTGGATGTAGCCACAACTGACTGCAACTTAGAAACCCAGCTTACGGCTCCATCAACAACTTTGAACACATATCCTTTTATAGATTTGCTTTTATCCAAATCCCCTGCATAGTCAGAATCTACATACCCATTGATTAGTAAGTTTGATCCTCTGTAACATAATGCAACATTTGAGGTCCCTTTGATGTATCTCAGGATCCTCTTTACTACATTCCAATGCTCTTTGCCTGGATTCGCCATGTACCGACTAACCACTCCCACTGCTTGTGCAATGTCTGGTCTTGTGCATATCATAGCGAACATTAAACTTCCCACTGTCGATGCATACGATACTCGAGACATCTCCATCCTCTCTTCTTCACTGTTATGACTCATACTGGAGGATAATTTGAAGTTAATAGGAAGAGGGGTAGAAATTGGCTTATAATCTTGCATGTTGAATCGTGACAAGATCTTCTTCAAGTAATTCTTTTGTGAAAGCCAAATCTTCCTATTACTTATGTCTCGGTGAATTTGCATCCCTAGAATCTTGTTTGCTGATCCCAAGTCCTTCATTTCAAATTCCCTAGCCAGTTGTGCCTTCAATTCTTCAATATGATCTTTGTTGGGTCCTGCAACCAACATGTCATCCACATACAACAACAATATAACAAAATCGTTATCACCAGACCTCTTGAAATAAGCACAAGGGTCTGCATTAAGTCTGTTGTATCCAAGGCACATAATGAAGGAATTATATCTCTTATACCAACACCTCGGCGCCTGCTTTAGTCCGTACAAAGATTTGTTCAACCTGCAAACCAAGTTCTTCTTTTCTTCTTCTTCAAAACCTTCAGGCTGGAGCATATAAATATCTTCTTCAAGATTTCCATGAAGAAAAGCTGTTTTAACATCTAGTTGCTTTATATGTAAGTTTAATGTAACACACATTGCCAAGACTACTCAAACTGTTGTTAGTCGAACCACAGGAGAAAAAATTTCATTGAAATCAATACCTTCTTTTTGAGCACACCCTTTGACCACTAGTCTTGCACGATACCTCTCCACTTGATCGTCACTATTTCACTTGATTTTGAAGACCCATTTGTTACCAATTGGCTTCCTTCCTTGTGGTAGTGGCATAAGGTCCCATGTATTAATTTTATGAAGGGCTTCGATTTATTCTTGCATCGCCATCATCCACAGTGAAGCATCTGAGCTGTTTATTGCCTCCTGATATGTTGATGGCTCACCGTCCTCTGTTAAAAGATAATATGCAACATTTTCTTCTATAACATAATCTGAGTGCCAATTGGGACGCCTTCTCACACGATCTGATTGACGAGTTGTTGGAGCTTCAGAACTTTCTGGTTCTTGTTCATCATGAGCTGGTTCTGCTTCAAAAGAATCTCCTTGTTCAACCTCCTTTTCCACACGTATTCGAGTATTCTCTGACTTTTCAACACTATCATCGTCTTCTTTTCTTTGTAGTTTATCTTCTACAAATATAACATCCCTGCTGATGATCACGTTACGGGAAGTGAGATTCCACACATGATACCCCTTTACTCCATCAGCATACCCCAAGAATTTACATTTCCTGGATTTTGGATCCAGCTTTGAGATTTATTGGGAGTTGTACATCACGTACACAATACTTCCAAATACATAGAGGTTTGAATAATCAACTGGTTTACCAGTCCACGTCTCCATTGGTGTTTTTAGCTCTATTGCAGTTGATGGAGCTCGATTTGCCAAATAACAGGCGGTATTGACTGCTTCTGCCCAGAATGATTTTTCTAGGTCTGCATCCCTCAACATTGCTCTTGTTCTTTCTAACAAGGTTCTGTTCATCCGCTTTGTCGCTCCATTTTGTTGAGGAGTGTTCGCCACTGTGAACTGTCTTTTGATGCCTTCTTTCTTACAAAAGTCATCAAATTCTTTGCTTGTGTATTCTCCTCCATTATCTGTTCTGAAACACTTGATCTTATTTCCAGAATCAAGTTTCACCCACGCTTTGAAGTTTTTGAAAGTTGAAAACACATCTGACTTCTTCTTAATAGGGTATACCCATCATCTCCTGGAGTAGTCATCAATAAATGAGACAAAATATTTTGCTCCGCCTAAGGATGTAACTGGTGCTTGTCATACGTCAGAATGAACTAATTCTAGAACATTTTTGCCTCTAGAATTTGACGTATTGAATTTCAACCAGTGCTACTTACTTGTTATGCAATGCTCACACAAAGTAAGTGATACCTTTGTTAAGCCTGGAAGTAGCTTTTGCTCCACAAGGACTTTCATTCCTTGTTCTGACATGTGTCCAAGTTTCTGATGCCATAACATTGCAGAATCTGAACTACATGAGGCAATAGAGGCTTCTGCTTCTAGCAAAGTCTCTCCCTTCAGCATGTACAAGTTTGTTGCTATCTTTTCGCCTTTCAGCACCACAAGCGCTTCACGGAACACCTTCATGATTCCTTTACGTGTTTCAATCTTGCTTGCATTATTATCCAACAATCCGTAGGATAATAAATTTTTCTTCAGGCCTTTCACGTGCCGCACATCTCGAACAACTTTGATTGTTCCATCGTACATCTTTAATTTGATGGTTCCCACGCCAATGATCTCTAAGGCATGATCATTGCAACTATACACAGATCCTCCTGAGACATGTTCATAATGATGGAACAATTCTCTTCTTGAGGTCATGTGATATGTTGCTCCCGAATCAATGAGCCATATATCTATAAATCTTTTTTTGCATTCCACGGTGGTTGACGCTTCACAGCATAGAGCATCTCCATCATCTGAAGTGTTTACTGTATTACCTTGTGGATTGGAGTTTTTATTTAGACTCCAACAATCCTTTTTCAAGTGACCCTTCTTTCCACAGTTGTAGCACTTTAAATTCTTCTTGCTTCTCAACTTTGATCACCATGTTTGTGACTGCTGCTTTGGTCACGTTCTGTTGATCTCCCTCTCATCGTTGTTAACGCTTTTGCTTGTTGCAGATTTACTTGTATATCTTCCTTGTTCTTGCGCCGATTTTCTTCTTGTAGAACAGCAGCTGCAACTTCATCGAAGACTAGACTGGTGACATTATTGTTTGTAAAGTTGATGATGAGTTGATCATACGAATCCGGTAGACTTTGAAGTAGAAGTTCAGCATGTTCTTGTTCTCCTATTTTACAGCTTAAGGATGTAAGCTGAGAAAATAAAGTGTTCAGTGTATTTAAGTGCTCCGTCACTGAAGTAGATTCTGACATCCGGAGAGTGTACAATTTCCTCTTAAGGATAATTTTATTGTGCAACGATGTGGCCTCGTACAGTTTGGTGAGATGATCTCATATCTCCTTAGCTGTCTTTTTCTCCTCGATGCTTGACAATACTTCATCTACTAATGCTAGATGAAAGTTTGTCATAGCATTCACGTCCATTTCTATCTATTTGTTGTCATCTGTGAAATCCACCGGCATTTCACTGATAGCTGCTAGACAACCGTCTTTCCTCATGATGGCGTTCGTCTTCAATTTCCACAATGAGAAATTTCTCCCATTGAATTTTTCAATATCAAATTTCGTTGTCATAACTTCTTTTACGGATAGCTCCCACTATTTCACTATCGTGAATAGTTCTCTGGAACCTTCAAAAAATGGGTAATACCTTCTTACTTTCTTATGTTGGAGGATCCACCTTTTGGTGGCAACCACAAAGACAATAAGCAAATATTACACACTCTAATCTGGCTCGGATACCAATTGTTGCGGAAGACGGCTATCGGATAGAGAAAAAATGCAACTGATAATTTGAGAAAATAAAAATTAAAGATAAAAGAGACACAAAATTTACGTGAAAAACCCCTAAATAATATAGGGTAAAAACCACAGGCAACGGTAGAAGAATTTCACTATGAGAAAATAGGAATTACAACCTCTCTCGATCTACCAAGGAGAAAACAATTGTCAAGAAACTCTCTAAATTCTCTCTAGTATTGGAAGAAAACTAGAATGCTTTGGGATAATTTTGAAGCTAAATGAGCTAGGGTATTTATAGTTGAAACTTAAGGACTAATTTGTAAGTACCCTAAATTTCAATGACTAATTGCATAGTTTTACCATCCAAAATATTCAACAATTTCAGCTGCCATTTGCACCACTTGCACCGAAAATATTGTTGTCAAAAAAACCTACCAAAAGTTGCCTACACTTGTTGACTTTTCAACAATTCCATCGCTAAGATTCAACCTTCCGAAATAACTAAGAACTCTGAATAGAAGTGATAAGATTACTGAACCGTCAGAACTATTTAATATCTTTTTTTAGTTCCTATCCACTGGAATTTTATGAATCCACGCATATTTTGTTCTTCCATTTTCTTTTTCCAACCTATTCCTTACTTTGAATTTCTCGTTTTTGTCTTTCTTTATCTCTTTATTCATTCAATTCAGAATCAAAGATGAAACAAAAGAACTTCTATTCTTCTATACTTTGAATAAAATAAGATCTCTTCTTAGCTAAAGAAGGTAATCACCAAGTGACTCAAAATAAATAAAAAAAAAACTATGTATATTGAGATGTTTTAAATTTACAGTTGAAGTAGGATTGTCTTACTATGAAGTGTGAACAAACCTAAAAAATAAATAAATAAACAAATAAATATTTATAAAAATTGAAGTAAAATGAGACTAAAAATAACCCACTTTAAAACCTAGTCACACAGTGCTTCAAAAAATACCACAAATGTAACCCTTGCCAAAGCAATGAAAAATAAATTACTTTTACAATTTTACTCCCACCTAGCAGTGTTACTTGGAATTAAGAGAGAGAGATACGAGTATATATCCGACACGATATACTCGACTTTTCAAACTTTTTTTGTTCCCATATAATTGGAGGTCCAAGCCTCGACATCCATATTCGAATATGTGTCGCACAAATGTCGAATGTGGACACTTTAAACGAAATAAAGAGTCGGGATAACATAGGTGGCAAGTGTGTAAAACCTGATCCGGGTATTTAACACTTCGTGGTAAGCTGAGATCCTGCAATGCTGCAACTTTTGAATCAAACTTCATGCTGGCCACTTTATCCTCAATGTCGATGCATCTGAAATATTAATGTCATATTCAGTCAATCAAGAGTAGAGGACTAAAGCTTGAGGATGTCACAGAAAGAAAACCTGATTAACTAGGTAGAGCAAGGCATTAAATATAAGTTACTCAGATTTGGGTGTGTGTTGGATACGAGTATGTTCAAGTTTCCAAGATGCTTTAAGGGTCATATCCAAGTATCAATGTCTAGATATACATCGGACATGGATATCGGTCAAATGGGGTAATTCAAGAAAAATCATAGAGTTGGAACAACATAGCATTGGATTAAATGCTTAAGGAGATCAACAGCATGGTAATGGAGTTGCAAACAAATATGGCAAATATTATGATCAGCTTAAGCACATTTGGATGATAATGCAAAACCGGACTTTCTTACTAATGGTAAAATAGATGCAGTTGTGCAGACACTTCCGCTTATCTCTCAAATGCCTATTATCATTGCTTCCTATTTTCTATTCTTAATCCTACAAAACTCGCAGCATTGGTTTTTTTTTTTTATGAAACTGGAAACAAAAGATCAGCTTGAAGTGGAATCAATTTACATGAAACAAACACAAGGCATCGTTAATCATCAAGAGGCATAATAGCAATTTCCACCAGCAGTCAGTCAAGGCATGCAATAAATTTATAACAGATGTGCAGGATCTCCATCAAGAAGAGACTAATTTCTTCGGAGAGACGTTTATATGTTAATATGCCAAGTAAAAAAGAATCAATTTAGATTGGTCCTATGTCGTTAGCATGCTTACCTTGTAATGATACACATAAACCTCATGAAAGAGACATGTTCCTACTCCTTAACCCAAGTTTCCTCAATTCTCTTAACTCCTGAAGTATCCCTTGAATAAAAATCCGTCCTTCATTTCCATCTTGAAGAGATTTTACACAATCCTCAAGAAATGTACAGTCGGACACTAGTGCTTCCAACTTCTCATGAAGGTCGGAAATTTCGTTTTGAAGACTGGCCAAATCAGTTTCATTGCAATCCTCAGAACCCTTCAGTCCATTGGAAACGGAATGATTGTTTCCCTTACTAACCACTTGATCTTTGCTTATCGAAGTACTTGACCGTTCCTGAGAAGGAACGCTTCCATTAGACACTGATGAAGCTTTTTCCACCTCAGGATTTGCATGTTTTTCCTTTTAATCAATGAACTCTAGCGGATTTTGGTCTCCGTTTGCTGCTTTATCAATGAATTCTCCATCAGAAATGTGTGGTGAAGTCACGTGATGAGCAAACCTGATAACTCTCATCTCCAAATCTCGCAGACGTTCATAGATGTTCAACCTCTCTTCTTCAAATTGTGACCATGCAGATTTGGCTACAGGATTATCATCCTTTACAGAAGATGTAGTCGTACTCTCCATAGAAGCCTGTCTATTGGTTAAGTTGATGCTTGCCTCGGGTAAAATCTCCATCAGTGCTTCATCTGTTATGTTTAATCTGTAAAATTCAAGCTCTGCTTCCAGATCTTGTATTTCTTTCTCCTTTTCTGATAGAAGATCATTAGCTTTATCTAGGGCATCTCCATCGTGATCCGCTTGCTCATCCATCATCCTTAGGTAATGCAGGGTCTCCATCTGGAGTGCTGACTTTTCTTCTTGCAACCTTGTAATCATAGCCATAGCCTGGTTGGCAGCTATCGCAGAGGCGTTTCTTTCTTCCTCCAATTCCTTGTATAAGTCATTCACACACTTCCGATAATGCTCATTTTGCCGCTTCAGCCTTTCGACTGGATCTTCACCTTCAATTTCATTGAAAGTGCTTTCATGCAAAGATTCGAGGCTGCCAAAATCACTTCTTTGAGTGAAGTAGTTATCAAAACTCTGAACCCCATAAGGATTGGATTCATCAGTTGCCTCAAAGTCATCATCGCTATGACCTCGTAAATGAATTCCTTCTTCAGAAGAATTCTGAGCTGGCAATGACTGTTCTTTGTTAACTCCAAGGCTACCAAATTCACTTGTTTCCGTAAAGTAGTTATCAAAACTCTGGACCCCAGAAGGATTGGATTCATTAGTCTCCTCATCAAAGTCGTCGCTATTATCTTGCAACTCGGGACAATTGTTAAATGATAATTGAATCCCTTCTGCAGAAGAATTCTGAACTGGCAATGACCGATCTTTGTTAACTCCATTATTATATGTCGGCATAGGTTCTCCCGTAACCAACATAGGTTCACTTTGTTCTACACCACAGACAGGTGGTGTATACACAACACGAGGATGTACCAAAGCAATATCATCTACAAACCGATCAGTTTCAAAATCCGCTCCAGATGATTTGCTTATCAACTTCAGGGCTCTGTCCTTGTTGATAGAAATATTTTCATTTTTACTTGCTTCAGTAACATCTGCCACTACAAATTTCAGATATTAAGCCATATAAGGCCAACACGTATATACACATATACACATAGATAAAGGGAGATAACTTACACTTTCTCGATGATGTTTCATAAGAATTTTCTTTAACATCGACTGACTTGGGCTTATCAACTTTCTCAAGGCAGGATGATGTGGGAATATCATCTAGAGAAATAACCTCTGGCAAAACCGAATGGTTGGATCTCTGATCAGCCAGCTGCTCGTTACTGTCACAGACATCATTGTCGCTGAGAACATCTGGAGGAAAACATCTTACATCATAGTGCTCGCTCGCATCAGACTGCTTCCTTTTAGCCAAATCGCTGCAGAGTCTTTTAGATGGAGCTTCCGGGGCAGAGTGAACTAGATATTCTTTTTGACTCTTGTACACGTCAGGAACCATACAACTGCTAACCTCGTCTTCAGAAAATGGAATCTCATGCTCCGATTCAGAAGTGATCTTCAGCTCAGTGTATCCATCATGAAACGGAGGATCAAATCCAGTTTTTCCAAAACGAGTCTCGGCTGGTGCAGAACACTTCTCCTTTATCTTCTTCGTACCACTTCGACGTCTTAAGCGACATGGCAAATTATTGTTTGGCTTTTCAACAGAAATGCCACGTGATTTTATGGGGGGTAGTCCTTGGGCGTTTTTTCCCGGAGTCCAAGGTTCATTACAACATAAACATACATAATAGCCAATACCCGCAGGATCAGTCCCCAAGTTTCCTAAAGAAACCCTCTGCATATATGAGTTGGATTTGGTATCCTCAATGTGTGATGAGAGACAATTCTCACACAGACAACGACCATCAACCAGCTTCCCATGAATGTTGCAGGCAATCAACGATGAAATCTCTGATCTATGCTTGCTGCAATACAGATTCCAATAATATCCGGGTTCTTCACTTCTGAAAACATGATCAAGCCGAGAGCATACAATGCAAGGCGATTGCAGTCCACAATAACGCGCAAATCTCGTCAGCAGGTAAGAGAAGGAAGCATCAACAAACCGCAGAACGATCAGAAAACATTCACAAGCGGCGGACTTGAGGACGATTGCAAATCCCTTCAAAATCCTTTGTACGTGTGAAGTATCGCCTATAGCCATTTCCCGACAATTTCTCTAGGATACCACAAGGTTCATAACTGGATGAATACCATCAAGTTTTGATCGATGCATAAATCAGTTCTTAACCTTGCAATACAAAGCTGACAATCCCATCCCCGATTCCATGTGGCAAGCTTCGATTACAAGATAAAGAAACAATCGATCAAGTCAGCAATAGCCCCACTTGACAAAATGAACAAATTTTAAAATTTAAGAATGATGTTTAAAATTTTAATTTTTTCTTAAAAATAATGGGTATGCAAAATTTTTTATTTTTTTATTTTTTTCCTTAACACATTAAATTAAATTTAATCACTTTTTTAAAATAATAAGATACAATTAACCTTATTGGTGTTTAGTGCATCCGCCACTGTGGCTATCATCCTATCTTTTCATTCTTTGCATGTAAAGACTTGCCCAAACGATCACCGAAGGGATCTTGGAAATCGATAAAACTCTCTAAGATCGATACATGTATCTCTTAGCTCTTTTTTGCTGATGACCTAATTCTATTATCAGAAGTAGATGTGATGAGAAATGTCCTACAAAGTTTTTGCTCCAGCTCGGAATGTGATGAGAAATGTCCTACAAAGCTTTTGCTCCATCTAGGGCCACAAAGTAAGCATCTCGAGAACCAACATCTTCTTCTTCAAGAATGTACCCGTGATAAAGTTAGTGGAAGCTTTGGGTTCAATGAAGGAACCAAACCATTTTCGATTCTGAATCGATAGAAAGAGAATCAACCCTTAAGAAAGGTATAAGGATAACCCATGAAGTTCTCAACTCCAGAAATCTTGTAACCATGCAGGGAGATCAAGATCGAAATAGAAGGAAGGAAACACGGCAGGCTCCAAACGCCCCTGGGTGAAAATGAACACTGATGGCATACAAAAAACCTCTTCAGGGGAAACAGCATGCGGAGGAGTAATTTGCGATCATAGAGGAAGATGGATAATAGGATATGCTAAAAGAATTGGAATATGCTCATCGCTGGAAGCAGAATTTTGGGGATATATGAGGGCCTACAGACCGCATGAAAACTAGGAGTTGAGCAAGTCCAGCTAGAGACAAATAGTAGCGAAGCAATACAAAAAATTCGGGATGACACAGGTAATGGAAGGAAGCTCACCGTTGTTCATAATAATTAAGTACTTAATAAAATAACACGGTATAATTAAATGATCCTTGAGAACTTTAATTAAAGGATTAAAAAAAACAATGTTCTGCCCTATAATTGGTTATCACCGGGGAAAGTCGGGTAGGAAATGACACGAGGGAGGGAGTTGAACCACGTGACGGATCTGGGCAGCAAAGTAGTTGTACGTGGGACCCAACAAACATGCACCCGTGATGTTTTGATGCTAGCGTTGCCCTCTTTCGCCACGTGTGTCTTCCACTCTGTTGCTAAGCTTAGAGGGGGACTAGTTGCCACGTGTCATGTGATCTTAGTGAGGTGGAGTCTATCGGGTCTTTGACCATACGATCACGTTTTACTTTCTCTTTTTCTGATAATATTTTTTATAATTATTGATAATTTATTAATAAATTAATTTAAAGTAGGTATCATAAAGTAGGGTGATCATCTCAGCTTAGTTTATTCTATTGATAAAAATATTAAAATTTAAATTTTCTAACCTTATTTAAAGAATTTAATCTCTCATCTTAATTAAATCAATTGATTGATAATCTTTTTCTAGTAATATAATTATAAATTAAATTTATTTATTAAATTAGTGTAATGAGATGGTTTAACATTAACGTAATTAAAACTTATTTTTTGAAAAGTTAGGTGTAAAAATCAATTTGAAAATAATATAAATAAATATTAAAGGATACTTTTTTTTCTTTACGCTTAAAAGAAAACCTAATTCTCACATCCTCTAGAAAATCCTTAACAGAGACTGCTGGAAAACTCCTTTAAAGAAAAGAATAAAAAGATGGGATTTGCTTGCAAGGAACAATTTTGAAGAGTAGTTGCTTTCCACTTTTATTTACAAAATTTCCCATCACAAAATTTTAACCAATAGTGGAATATCTTAATTCTAATTTTTTTGGGTAACAAATTGTGGAATTTCATTTCCTTAGCAATAAAGTAAAACAAAAAAAAAGACCAAACTCGGTACTCTAGAATATCTCAGAACCACACGCGCTAGCACAGTTTTATTTTACAGAAACGGATAAAGCTTTATTTAGTCATCAATTTAATAATTTATTTTAATTTAGTCCTTTAATTTTATATCAATACTATTTTATAATTTGATCTCTAAACTTAAATCTTTTTTCAGTTAAGGATGTGACGATTTGTGACTGTGCTACATCATTATCCAAAAAGAGAAGCACATCTTTTCTTTTCAAAATTTTAGAATAAAATACGTTAAATATTATTAAATTGTGTTTAAATGGTCTTTTCAATTATTCAATTTTTAAAAGATATAAAGTAATTATTAAAATATTAAAAATAATAAATTTTATCTAATCATGAAGAAATTACTAATATTCTTATAAAAAAAATTCATTTATTATAACATCATTATAATTTTTTATAATTTTTTAAAAATTAAATAATTAAAATAATTAAGCGAATACAATTTCATAACCTGTATCATATTTTATTCTAAATTTTAATACAATATTAATATATTAAATTCAAAGATTAAATTAAAAAATATTAAAGATCAAATTGAAAATGTTATAAAGTTTAGGGGTTTAAATGTAGTTTAACACGAAAATTACTCCACGTGTCAACTTCTGGTGGAAACTTACAGCGGGTACGTGCACTTACGAGATCCATCAAGAACTTTCTCCCCACTAAAGAAACCGCCACTTTTCTTCCATTTATAAACGTCCCCTAAACCCCCCATCTTCAAAGGACGAACAAAAGCACTAGTACGAATTCACCCGCCATTTCCCCATTTATACTTCACTCAGCTTCTTCAATCTCTATTCAACGATGATGTGGAATCAACCGTACGGGAAAAACGACATGGAGGCCGGAGGAAGGCCTCTGTATCCGGCGATGTTAGAGCCGCCGGAGATGAGGTGGGCTTTCATCCGCAAGATTTACTCCATCATTTCCATTCAGTTGTTGGCTACGATCGCGGTGGCTGCCACGGTGGTTACTGTGCGTCCGATATCTCATTTCTTCGTCGGGACTGGGGCTGGCTTGGCTCTTTACATTGTCCTCATCATCACGCCTTTCATTAGTACGTTTCTTTTTCCCTTCTTCTTCTTCTTCTTCTTTTTTTTTTGGCGTTCGTGATTTGTGAATTTTCGGTTTACGAGAAAAATGAATCGGTTTCTTTGTGAACTGTGCAGCTTTGTGTCCATTGTATCACTATTACCAGAGGCATCCGGTTAATTATCTTTTGCTTGGAGTTTTCACGCTTTCTTTAGCTTTCGCGGTTGGATTGACGTGCGCTTTTACCAACGGTAAGTTTGGATTCTTGCTCTGTTTTTGTTTGATAGAAATCGGAGGACGGAGAAGAACGAATATAAGTATATTTAAATCTTAAATTAAATTTTCAGTTTGTTAATTAAGTTGTGTGGGTGTATTAATCATTTTATTCTCGGTAAGATAAATACATTTAAATGAAGCTTAACTCAAGATATAGTTAAAAGCGAGTATTCAATGAGTTTTTTTTTAGTTGAATCGAGAATAGAGTTTTGTTTATCCTCAAGACTAACATAAAATTTGATGTTAGGTGACAAATTTATGAAGACAGAGAAGGCAAATTTATGAAATTTTAGGGTTAAAATTTTATTATCTATTAATATAAAAAAAATTAAATTATACGGACGATATATTAAAATGCTTCTAATTGACTGCATGACGGTGAACCAACTAAATTTGATGCGCATCCTGCTGCATTCTGAGCAGGAAAGGTTATTTTGGAGTCGGTGATCCTGACGACAGTGGTGGTCGTGGCTCTAACATTTTACACCTTCTGGGCTGCAAGGAGAGGCCATGATTTCAACTTCCTTGGCCCTTTCTTGTTCGGCGCCGTCCTCGTTCTTATGGTTTTTGCTTTGATCCAGGTAATGTGATCTAGTCCTGCATGTTATATTGTACTATCTTTCGTATCCTATTGAAATTACCGAGTTGGTGTGAATGTGTACAGATTCTCTTCCCACTGGGTAGAATCTCCGTGATGATATACGGTTGCTTGGCTTCGATCATCTTCTGTGGTTATATCGTATACGACACCGATAACTTGATCAAGCGATATTCGTATGACGAGTACATCTGGGCTGCTGTGTCTCTGTATTTGGACATCATTAATCTCTTCCTCTCATTGCTTACTGTTTTCAGGGCTGCAGATAGTTGAGTTTCATTTTTGTTGTTCTTTCGAGGTTCATAAGATATTCGTAATGATCACCCGAGTGTTTGCTGTTGATCTTGTTTCTCTCTCTCCTTGTATCAGTTTAGGTGGTAATTGTGAATGATGTGAGGGAAAAGGAGGGATATGTAAGGTTGTCTAAACTACTAAACTTTGATATCGTTGTACATAACTGATTGAATGGAAAGCTCCGTTTTGCTTTCTCTAATACGAGTATGACATAAACACGATATACGTGGGATGGACGGACATTCAAGATAGAAAAATCTTATTTGGTATTTTTTTGGTTCATTAAATCTATCCTTCATTAATTTTTATAAAAAAAAAAATTAATTTTAACTTATTATTATTAAAAATTGAAATTTAATTATTTAAAATGTTTAAAATAAAAATAATTATGGTTAAAGTTTAAAGTTTTTAATATTTAAAAAGTACCCTAATATAATTAGGGATGGTAAAAAAACTGAAATCGTCGGAGAAAATCGAAAATTAAATTAAACGGGTCGAGTTTGAGGATAATAAACGGGGACGGGAAGAGGAAAAATCGAATTTTTTAAACGGGACGGGTTTGGTAATTCCCGCCCCGATTATCCGAATACCCAGCTCTATACCCGACCCGATAAATATTAAAAATAATTATTATTATATTATATATATATATATAATAAATTTAATTTAAATTAAAAAATATATAAAGGGTTATTTAAACGGTAACGAGGATCCCGCGGTGAAAAATAACCATCTAAGGTAAACGGGTAATTTTCACCACAGGATATTCGTTTCCCCGCGGTTTTTCCCGATTACCCGATGGAGATCCCCGCGTTTTTTTAAACGGAGACGGGTATGAGTTTTTAAACGGGGACGGGACCAATCCCCGGCCCGAAACCGTCCCGTTGCCATCCTTAAATATAATATTATAATTATGTACTATATTAGAATCATTCTAAATAAATCAGGTCGAGATAAGTTTTTATATAAATCTGAAGTGTAAGTTTTTACTATATTGGAATTATTCTAAATAAATCAGGACGAGTTAAGTTTTTATATAAGTTTGAAGTGCAAGTTTTTACATAAAATTTGAAGTTTTGGATTGGATGGCGTCTTTTTAAATTAGAATCAGTGGGAATGTAGGAATTTAATTTTTGGTAAGCTCGGTGGACTAAATCTTTAAATCTTTAAAAAAATTGACTCGACTCGTTACCACAACACGAATCAGGTCATCTCTCTTGTATTTTCCTATGAAGGCCTTCGAAGCATCCATTGAAACAATCGGGTTCCGTCTCCTCCGACCACATGTTGCCGCCGCAGAACAATGCAGAGCGGAATCCACCCTGTCAAACAAGTGCATCAAGCCCGTCCTAGAAGCTTCGACATAAGTCGGCTGTCATATTTGTCTCGGAAAATCTCCGTGAATTTGCCATCATGTATAGTAACATCATCCATATAAAATGCCAAACATGATATAAATAATTAACATGTAACTAGACTATATCAATCAAACATGTCTAGTAAGTTGGAATTTCTTACAATTACATATGTAATTATTAGAGAAACAATTATTTTCATACGATTACTCTATAATTGCTCTAACAAGGTCGTCCTCAAAGTTTTAACCTTATAACTGAACCCTACACTATTATGAATTGTTCATCAGATTAAAAGAACCAATTTAGATGATACTATATCTTGTTCGGCACTTCCATTGAAACCTAATCTGTATGTACATTTCAAATGACCAGGAAGCCTTAGGCTCATGCATATATAACCTTAATCTGTATATATCCATTCGAAATGTCAATGGCAAAATTCATGAATCTTGTACTTTCACAACAAACATATGATTGGGAAATGATTGAACTTTCACAGAGAATGATTTATGGCAAAATTCAAGCATCTTGAACCCAAACCCTTATTGTTCTATCCCCTTCAAGCCCAGCAGAGGCAATTTTATTCTCAACAGGATGGCAAGTCACGGATACAACTGCATCCGAATGGCCTTCGAGTCTCTGAATCATGGCCTTGGATTGAAGATCCCATAGATACACACATTTATCCTCCGATCCACTAACAATGTACTTACCACTCGTAACGGAGAATGTCGATGTTATGCAGTAAGCTCTGTTTGTATGCCCTTGATAAATCTTCAGAAACTTCCCTGTTGAGTAATTCCAAAGCTTCTGTAATCGAAAAGAATGACTAATTAGGGTAAAATTAAAGGGAGTTCATGTTAATCTTCAGAATTTAAATGGTGTTTTTTTTAATTTACGAGAGTGCTGTCTAGAGTTGCAACGAGGATGAATTTCCCGTTGGGGGAGAATTTAGTGAAAGAGACGCCGGGATCTTTGTCGTCGATTAGGGTTTTCAAGCAAGTGCCTTCTTTGGCGGCCCAAATCTTGCAGGTCCCATCGTGGCTACCCGATACGATCAGCGAACCGTCGCGATTGAAGTGAACCGACGTCACCGGCATGGTGTGCGCCCGAATTAACCTTACGCACTTCCCCGTTTTCACCTCCCAGATGCGAATCGTCTCATCGAAGGATCCCGAAACGATGAGATTCGATTGCGGGTTGAAGTTAACGCAGAAGACGAAGTCGGAATGTCCTTTGAGGATCTTGAGGCAATCGAACGGTGGACGCGCGTCCCAGATGCGGAGAGTACGGTCGTCAGAGGCGGAGCAGATGTAGTGGGAATCGGATGACCAGGCGAGGTCGGAAATTCCTTCCGAGTGGCCAACGAGGCGGTGGAGGAGGGAGAGGGTCGAAGCGGACCAAATAATTAGGGTTTTGTCGAGGGAGGCGGAGGCCAAGAGGGTACCGTCGTTTGAAAATTTTACACAGGATATGGCGCGTTGATGACCGGCTAGCGTTTTCAGGTGACGGTATGGCTTGTAGCCGGCGGCTGACGGTGGCTGGTTGCTGCTGACGCTAGACATTGGGTGGATACGGCGGAGCGAATGGAAAAGCTTAGGAAAGCTTTATAATATCTAGTCTCTAACGTAGCTGGCCTGTTCGTTTGATTAGTAGCGCCCAATATAAGTTAGTTTATGTGTGTATAAATTAAACATATATACTTTGTCCACAATAAATTGCAAGTATTTCATAAATGGTATTCGTAATAAGTGATTTTTTAAAGTTAATTAGTATACTATGTATAGTGTATTGTCCAATAATAGTGATCCACAAACAGATAGCAACAGTAAGTTTTTTTTTTTTTTTGTATAATTTTAGCACCGCAGATTTAATTTAAGAAAAATAAAATTTTTGGTTCAGTACATGAAACTAATGTAATTGCGGTAATTATGATTTTGAAATTGAAATAGTAAGTCTACCTCTTCTTTGCCTTACTCGCGTTTATTGTAAATGGTTGTCCCTTTTTCTCATATATATATATATAGGGTAAGGGGAGGTAAGATAGTAGGTTATCCCCAACATCAGATTGAGAGCAGCTTCCGTAAGAGACCTCCGAAAATCAACATACATGTGCATGCCTGCTTGAGCTGTTTTATCTCATCCCAGTTTCAAACTTGTATTTCATTTTGCTTTATTTTATTTACCATTAAAATGTTTTGCAGGTTCTTGTACAAAATATTCCTCCTGGTCCAGATGAATCAGTTAGTGAGCATGTCCAACATTTTTTTCGTGTAAATCATCCTGGTCATTATCTTACTCACCAGGTGAATTTTTCTTTGACAACTTTTCACCTATGATAATTTGGCTGTTAAATAAATTCTAAGTAGCACCAGTGCAGGAAATAAGAAAAAATAGATGATCAAACAGGAAATCCTATGTTACAAGTTTTTGGATTGATGCTGTCTTGAAGTATCATGTTTCTATTTTACACTGATAAATTTCTATTGCATTAACTGCTTTACTTTGTAACTTTGATAGATTGTATATGATGCAAATAAGCAACCGGCATTGGTTGCCGAGAAGCGCCCCTTACAAAATTGGTATATTTACTACCAAAACAGGTATGAGAGAACTTCAAATAGGCCAACCACAAAGGTAATATCTTTGCATGAAAAACTATATTTCGCTTCATTTCCGTTCTTGGCAGAGTAGTTTGTTTAATATTACACCAACTGGCATTTGCTATTCCATGTAATTTTCTGCTGTTTAGTTCGTTGTCCAAATTTCTTGTTATTATAGACAGGTTTCATGGGTCTTTGGGGCACTGAAGTTGATGCAATAGATCATTATTCTTCTCTGATTCAGAAGCTGAGTGAAGAAGTAAGTGTTGGTAATGCTCAATCCCACATAGTATTGGAAATACTATTGGGAATGAGTATTTAAGGTTTGGATTTCTCATTTTCTTGTTGAGTGATAGAGAAGAAGGGGACTCTCGCGCACAGTTGCCGCCGTCGTCCGTCTCGTTTGTCTTCGACATGTCCGCGCGGATATTATCTTTTTAGAGAAAATTCTTGAGGAATTTTTCTTTGAAAGAAACAAATGAAAAATATGAAAGATTTCAACTGATATTTATATGCTGCTGAGTACTGTTTAAATTCAAAATGATGACAACTGATTTATGAGTTATCATAAATTAAACAGATTTTTCCTAAATTAAATCAAAGAACGTTAAGATGTATCTGGACTGATTTCCAGCTTTGTACATAGTAGACAAGCTGTTAATATCAGGAGTTACATGAGTTATTTGATTTAAATCCAGGGGTTACATGATTTAATTCCAGGGGTTATAACAGTTGAATAATGATGCAATGAACATGGACTATTTTTGAGTCAGATTCATCTATACGTTTCAGCTGTTACAAAAGAAGAGATTTAATCCTAAAATTTTATGGACGATTTTAACCCTATTTCTAGCCTATAAATAGAGAGTTATATTCAGCTTCTCAACTCACTCTCTAAGTGTTTTCTAAATATTCTCTCCGTGTGTTTTCCGATCAGAAAAACAATACTACCAGTAGTCCACTCCGGTTTCGGGTGTACGGAATTCGGAGCGACTGTGTTAACCTCGGGGGACGGTCCGCCTACTGCAGCAATTACACACATCGGGGCGAATTCGTTTCTAAGGCAGTGATTTTTACCACGACACGGTTTACGAATATGTTCATTTTAATTACTGTTTATATTTCCAGTCAGTGCTAACGATGTAATTTTGCAGTTCATATATCCAACAGTAAGTAACGTGGTGACTGAGCTGGGATTCTTTTTCTCTTTTTAAATATCTTTGTTGTGCAAAATTTGTCGTGTGATGAGGTAATACTTATTAGAATTTCCTATAAAGGGTTTATATCTTTATTGGCCTATACCGTTCCTATTCTTCATTTTAAAAAAAAACTAAACATTTCTAACACCCGTGTCCAACATATATTTGGATTTTTGTATGGTTCTCTACTGAACCTCCAAATACATGAGAAAAAACTTAGACGTACCCTTGTGGGACATGTTCCATATTCAAAAGTTACTCCCAAGTAAATGGATATTGGCTATGGCTACTTTGTCTATCTTGGTTAAGCATTCCCTCACCATCATCCTTCCAGGCACATGTACATTGACACATGAGAAAAAGCTTTATTTTCTCTCTTCTTATTCAATTAAGGGAAGAATATATAGGCAGAATCAAGGCAATATTAAGATGATATGCAGTTTACCTTCCGGGCAACGCAATGTTATCTCCCTCGTCTTTTTTCATCCCCTTAGTATTTTCTTTTTCTGCAGTTAATGTGCAGTTTAGTTACTCATGACAATCAGAAATTCCCTCAATCTTATGCAGGAAGCTGCTGAAAGGGAAAGAGTCTCGCATGATCCTCATTCTATAGTTCCAGCGGCATTTGTTTCATTCAAATCGCGATGGGGGCAGCGGTCTGTGCTCAAACTCAGCAAAACCGTAATCCTACAATTTGGTTGGCAGAATGGGCTCCTGAGCCTTCGTGATGTTTATTGGGATAATTTTGCTATACCATATTTTGAACTCACCATTCGAAGGTTGATAGTGGCCGTTGCTCTATTTTTTCTAATTTTCTTCTTCATGATCCCTATAACTTTTGTTCAATCACTGGCCAACGGCCAACCTTGAGGGGATTCAGAAGGTTTTTCCTTTCTTGAAGCCATTGATACAAGTGTAAGTTTCTTGAAGTATCTTGTCTCGGGTTTCTTTCTATTAATTAAGCACCTCCTCATGTGTCCCTCAATATTTTCCTCCCTATAACTATATTGTCATTAAATACGTTGTTTCCATTTTTCATTTTGCTTGAATTCCGAGCAATGAAGGTTTCCCTTCCCTCCTTGCCGCAAGTACTATGTTGTTTTGAGACACTTAGTAGCTAAAACTTTCCAACTAATCTGAAACTTCGTTTCAGGGAGTCGGTCAAATCCGTCATCCAAGGATTTCTCCCTGGGATTGCACTGAAGATATTTCTTGCTTCACTTCCAAAGATTCTTATGACAATGTCTATAATAGAAGGATATCCATCGTTATCATCTTTGGATAGAAGATCAGCTGCAAAATATCACATGTTCATCCTTATCAATATATTTCTTGGAAGCGTTATCACTGGCTGCAGCTTAAAACATTCCTCGAGAAGCCTCCAACAGAATATGTACTTTTTACTTTTCACCAGAAAAAAATGGATGGGTTTTCATATCTAACACTTTAATCACCGAACGATGCACAAAGATTTAAATCCGATTTGGATCGGATAAAAATTGATCCGGTTTTTTCACCTAGCCAAAAAACCGGATTTTAAAAAAATCGGTTTGGAGGGCAGGATGATGTAACCGGTTTTGGTTTGAAAAAAACCGGTTTTTAATCCGGTAAAAAATCCGCTCCATCCAAATAATCCTTCAAAGCTAATTTTTTAAACCCCAAACCGAATTTTTTTCGGATAAAAAATCGGTTTTTTATCCGGTAAAAAATTCGGTCGTCCAATTTTTTTTCCAAACCGGTTATATTATTCGGTTTTAAAATATCCGATCCGATTTAAAAAAACCGATTTTTCCTAAATCCGATTTCGGATATCTTTTGCACAAAATCGAATATTTGAATTTTGTATGAACTTATGCCGAACGTCCCCACACGTCCCCCAAACTATGACTCATGCTAGATTGCTCCCCAAAATTTAAATTTTTTTACATTTTGAGATCTCAAACTATCAATATGTTTATGACAGGTTCTTTCGGTGGCTGTCCCTTTTTCCCATATATATATGGTAAGGGGAGGTAAGATAGTAGGCTACCCCCAACACTAGGTTGAGAGCAGCTTCCGTAAGAGACCTCCGAATTATGAAATGCCCTCCGTGGGACTCGATCCCACGACCTCAAGATTAAGAACCTTGTGCTCTACCAACTGAGCTGGATGATCATTTTCTAATGACAGATTCTTTCAGTCTGATCATTAAATGCCAGTTTTGATGTGATGTGGAATATATTTAAAACACATAGATCAAACTTTAAATACTGTGCACTTATTCCTTGGACGACTTTGATTTGATATGTTAAGGAAAAAGTAATAACCCTATTCAATTTTAATGACACGGTTTGCTTTTTAGCATGCCAGATTCAAACAGTCCATGTTGCATGGGTACACATGTTTAGAATTTGACCCAATGTTTGATCTATGTATTTTCAACAGGCTTCTTACAAAAATAAAGTTTAAGATATACTTAAAATTAACTTTTTTTAATGTTAATTTTTGTTGTTGTTGGGTTACTTAAATTTCTTTAACCATTTATTTTTATATCAAACATTTTAAATATGCCTCATGTCATATCTAGTCTGACGTTTAAGAGAAAATAACCTCAGTGACCAAAAATCTTAGATAATATACGATTTTGATCAACTTTTTTTGGATTTGCGAAAATGACCAACAAAATCGCAATGTGATCTCTAATTCGCATTGCGATCTCCACTATCGCAAATTCACGTTGCATTTCGCATTGCGATAGTTGAAAATCGCGTTGCGTTCGCATTGCGATCTCCATTATCGCAAATTCACGTTGCATTTCGCATTGCGATAGTTGAAAATCGCGTTGCGTTTTTCCATTTCGCATTGCGATAGTTGGAGATCGCGTTGCGATTTTCCATTTCGCGTTGCGATAGTTGAAATCGCAACGCGATCTCCATCATCGCAAATTCGTGTTGCGATAGTTGGAGATCGCGTTTTTCCATTTCGCGTTGCGATAGTTGAAATCGCAACGCGATCTCCATCATCGCAAATTCGCGTTGCGATAGTCTACAGTTGTCGTTGCGATTTTCCAAATTCGTTGAAAAAAAGATTTTGTTTCTTAAGAATTTTCTCTAAAAAGTTAGTATACGCGCGGACGTGTCGAGGACACGTATTACCACGACCACGACCCGACCCGACCCGACCCGACCCGACCCGACCCGAGACGGACGGCGGCGGCGGTGCGCGAGAGTCCCCCTTGTTCTCTATCACTCAACAAGGAAGTGGGAAAGCCAAGCCTTAAATACCATTCCCAATAGTGTTTCCAATACAATGTGGGATTGAGCATTACCAACACTTGTTTCCAATACAATGTGATTATTCAGGAAACAATTAACAATCATGCACCTTAAAACAACTGAATCAACAACCAATTACATTAGTATTATACGATTAAATATGTCATAATTAAAAGTCAATCTACAATCAATCGCGATTATTGTAATTTTAAGCAAAACATTCAAAAATAATATCACTATTTAAGGCTCAATCCCACATAGTATTGGGAACAAGTGTTGGTAATGCTCAAATCCCACATAGTATTGGAAACACTATTGGGAATGGTATTTAAGGCTTGGCTTTCCCATTTCCTTGTTGAGTGATAGAGAACAAGGGGGACTCTCGCGCGCCGCCGCCGCCGTCCGTCTCGTCTCGTCTCGGGTCGGGTCGTGGTCGTGGTCGTGGTCGTGGTAATTCTTAAGAAACAAAATCTTTTTTTTTAACTATCACAACGAATTTGGAAAATCGCAACAACAACTGTAGACTATCGCAACGACAACTGTAGACTATCGCAACGCGAAATGGAAAATCGCAACGCGAATTTCAACTATCGCAACGCGAAATGGAAAATCGCAACGCGACTGTAGACTATCGCAACGCGAAATGGAAAATCGCAACGCGATTTTCAACTATCGCAACGCGAATTTGCGATAGTGGAGATCGCAATGCGAATTAGAGATCGCATTGCGATTTTGTTGGTCATTTTCGTAAATCCAAAAAAAGTTGGTCAAAATCGTATATTATCTGGGATTTTTGGTCACTGAGGTTATTTTCTCGACGTTTAATGTTCAGTGATATTCAATAATTGAAGGACTTAATTAGAATGCTTTGAAGTTGGACCGGTTTAGAATCAAAGCATGGCTTAGATGTTTGATGCAATTAACTCCTACCACTTAATGGTATTCCCATCAAGTACACTGAAATTAATTGATTGTCGACAACCATAGGTTTTTAGATCAACAATGATTGGGTACCCTTGCGATAGAAATTTGTACCTTCTTGCACTGAATTCAAACGTGTGACACATGCACACGCAACCATAATATTTCTAAAATTGATGTTGGAGCTGGACTGATGAATGCCTTCATTTTTTTTTATCCTTTAGTTCCTTCTATTTTCTTCTCAGTTGCAATATTTTACGCTTTTCGCTGCAATGATCTTACATAATATGATTTGATATTCTGCCGACGAGCTCATAGCCTCATACAACATTATGTCCGTGCCATCTATTTTATTTCAACTTTTCATTTGTCTTGAAATATCCATATATAACACTCGTATTTGATGTGTGTCCGACACAACCGAGTTCAAGTAACAAAGATGTTTGCATGCACCAAACATGGCTCTCTTTCTCATGCCATATGGAGGTGTGATTAAATCATTTTGCTACTTTGTGCAGGATCCCGGAAACCATTGGGGAATTTATCCCACTGAAAGCCAACTTTTTCATAACCTACATAATGGTGGATGGATGGGCAGGGATCGCTGCAGAAAGCCTGAGATTAGTAGTACCTTTGATTCTGTTCCACTTGAAAAATGCATGTTTGGTTAAAACAGAACAAGATAGAGCTGAGGCAATGGACCCTGGTTGCATTGATTCTTTTCCAGTTATAGATCTTGCTGGGACTTTTGATTACAATAGTTTAAATTCTAATTATTGTATGATGTATAAATTGTGTATTTATTTTTTGTACTCTAGTTTAGTTAATTTTCGCGTTTGTATTGAACGAACTGACAATCGGAACACTTGAGAATCGATTGTCTGAATCCGGTTCCGACAACCTTGGCTACATAAAATATACATTTTAAATGGAATTTTTACGCTGGAATTACTGAGAATGGTGGTTCTTTGTTTGTGGGTGCAATGCAAGATAATCAACGTGTATGATCAAAAGTACGAGAGTGCAGCTGCGTTTTGGCCAGACGTGCATAAGCGGATGATTACAAGTCTAACAATATCCCAACGTCTGCCCTGCTGCTGGGATTGTTGACCACAAAGAAGATTGGCAAATCATATTACGCTGTCCTTCCCCTCCCTGTTCTCACCATCTGGTTCTACGCTTTCCGCAACGGCCGCTTCGAGTTGGCTTTCGTCAAATTCCCCTTGCAGGTACCTAATGTCTCATCTCTCGTCTTTCGACACAGACGTTTCAAGTTCTGAATCTAGAATCCAAATGCAGGAGGCAATGATAAAAGATACACTGGAACGAGCGACGGAACCCAACTTCAACCTAAAAGCATACCTGAAAGATGCATACAAGCATCCGGTATTCAAGGGTACCGACATGGAGAGGCCGCTGTAGTCCTTGTTCGAAGAAGAGGGCAGCCCGCTCGTTCCCACAACCGGGATTGCCAACAAACAGTCTCCATCAACTACTGCCTCCCTTGCTAGTTCTCAATCTCATACTTGATTTACTTTCATTTCCTTAGCCTAATATAATCATCCCCTTATCTTCTCAATTTTCAAACTTATATCGTATTCATGTATGTATATTTGTACGTTTGTATGATATACTTTGGCTTCTCATTACTTGTGGGGTTCAGCTTTGGTATTCTCAGATTCTTAACAAGTTTAGGGTTAAATTTAAGGTTTCTTCACGTCTCTCTTCTCAGTTATTCTATTAATCCGAAAGGTTAAATCGATGTGATTTCCAAATTATCGGTTTGATTGATTGAATTAGAATATTTGGTTATGCGAAAAAAATCAACAGGATGAAACATTCGTGTTGTGTTTCAATTGCATCATATCACAAGTAGGGAAAATTAAATAAATAAAACTTGAATCAAGCATATTTACAAAGAATTGTTTCTTCATTCCCCTGTTTTAAAGCTCTCTACATGTAATGATATGCACCTATAGCAAGTGGCATGTTTGCGTAATAGTAAGGTACCTGAAAATTTAAGCTCCGGTTTTGATAATCAATTCGGCAGCTGTGCCGGCAGCATCGGCACCACCCAGTCCAAGCAAAGCTATAGCCAATTCTTCCTCATTCCACTGCCTCAATCCGTTGCTCAGCCTTTTCAAAACATCAACATCAATATCCAAAACCCACTTGTGTGTGCACCCCACCAGCAGGCTCAAAAAGCCGGTTACATAAGCACGCCAAGTGGCATAATCACATCCCAGCGATATTTTCCCGTCTAATGCGCTCGCGAGAAATTTTAAATGCATAGCGAGTACCTTTGGTCGCCGTTTGGACGCAGATGAGGCTGAATCCACGCCCCATGCAAAGGTACCACAAAGAACAACGAAGTAGGCAAGTGCATAACCGCATAGCATGGAAACTACACCTCCAGGTTCCCAGTGGTTGGGTGTATGGGCTGATATGAACCAGGAAGGTAATGTTTCTTTGATCAATGATTGGACTAAGCCTAATCCGCCGGACAGCCAAATCAATGAAGCCCCAAGTGAAGCAGCTAGTTTGACTCGTTTCATAGCCATTCCAAGAGAAACTTGCCCATACCTCAGTCCAAACTTCGTCTTCTTCAGTTTCTCCATTTTCTCCCTTGACAACCCACTCCTGGCAATATCTCTCACAGAAGATATTAAAAGAGAGACAATTTCTTCGTTCATAAACATGATATCTCTGACTTTCCGATGTGCTCGTAAGTACATAATCCCCGGGGCAACTGGAGCCATTCCACCGGAGAAATGAGAGCCAAATCCATGGCCGAGGACTGCACCCACTCCACCGCTGCTGCAAATAATAGAAGGGCTTAATCCAAGAGTAACCGTGAAGCAACTCCTAAGAAGCTGAACCACAGCATCGCTGTTGTGATGGAAGACAGTACAGGAAGCAGAGAATACGAGGAAATCATTCCACCGCTTAACCTTCTGAGCCCACAGAGCAGAAATGATGGGCATGCACGGCCAAGGACAACCTCCACCTAGGGAATTCAATGCTGGGCCTATTAAAATGAGGAAGCGCTCGGAGGTTTTGTCAAGTTTATAGGTTATCGCGAGGCTAACAAGGGCAGCCAAGGGCAAAGGAAGCATAGCCGGAGAGCTCTCCTCTGCAAGCAAAAATAAAGAGATGGAGATAGAATATTAGCCGACCAATCAGTCAAATTATAGAACATGCTTAGGATAAAACTCATTTTTAGGACATTTTTAAAATTGCAAGGGTCCAGATATATCAGTGGAGACAAATCTGTGTCTAAAGAACATTAGGTCAATCCTCATTTTGCATTCCCATTCCATTTACGTTTCCATTTAGTGTTCCGAAGTCCAAATTTGATCTTTGTTTTACTTTCTCTTTTTCTTCTAAATTACATTTAAAATTGCAGAAAATGTTACAGTGGGCAGTATAACGGAAGCAACCTTTTCTTGAAAGGTCACTTCTGGTGATACAAATCGATAGAAAGTTATCATTATCCAAAAACTAATATTTGGTAAAGGGGAACAAACATGATGGTAAGAATAATACCTGTTTCAAGGCTTGGGACATCAACACCAGTGGCAGCTATAATTTTTTTTATTTGTTGCTCGACAATGGATAAATTAGCCAAGGGACTTGGCCAATCTGTTCCATTCATAAAAACTGGCTTCCATATACCTCGTGTTACTTCAGCAGAGAAGTAGCTAACGATGGTTCCCAAGGTTGCTGGAAGGAAATCAGCAAGATCTTTGAGTCCTGAGATATTGCAGGCGAAAAAAAAGAAATGGCTAAGTATCAAATGAACAAAGATATTGAAGAGCAGGATACCATTTCCTTTATAAATTGATTACTGTAGCAAGCCGGCTGCCGGCACACACACTGTTTATGAAAGATTCAGGGTATAATTCAGCAACTTAAAAAGACTGATTGTTTCGATTATGCCACACACAAACTGTTTGCAATTACTCCTATCCTATGCACTATATTATATTCCCATTTATTTAGTTTTACAAAGATTGATTTAGATTGTCAATTTAAATCTAATAATATCATGTTTTAGAATAGAAAACAAATTCGCAGTCATATAACATAAACTTTATTAGAATACCGGCAATTAACCATAGAGGTCGTTTTACAAAATTACTGCATTGACCCCAATGGATCACAAAGAACAACATATAATTCATATTCAAAAAGTAATTCCTGAAATATCACCCCAGCATTCACATGTTACGAGATTGAACCCACTTTTATCTCAACAATAAGATATTATCTTGGTCTATTCTTAAATAAGCTCTTGGTATACTAATACCAGATCCTACCATACCTCTACCAATATTGTTTTCCATGTCTATGTTTACTCTGTATGTTGCTCCGACTCTTCATTTACACTTTGTCCAACAAATGGTACGGGAGTATAACCTCCAAGCATCCTCCGAATACATGGAAACACTTGGAACCCGTGCAGGACACATCTGTGTCCAACATTTCCATCTATGTCCAAGTAACATAGCTTAAGAATGGACATACCTGTCGCTAGTTCACGTGGGGCGATTCTTCCATGGGCACAGGCTGTCAAAGCAGCGTCAAGCACATATGGAGTCCCTTCCAGGATATCCCATGCTGGCAACTTTAGTCTTATCAAGATATCCTCAGCTCCAGTTGCAGAAGAACTACTACTCCCGGAAGTCGTAGAAGTTAAAGACTGTGAACCCCTGCCTATCTTCCTGAACATCATATTGAGGAGCGCATCAACAATCTGATGAACAGTTGTCCCTTGTACAAGTCCTGAGAGGGTTGAAGCAATGCATTCTTGATGCTGCCGGTACCAGCATTTTAACTTGGGAAAGGAATCCATAAATATGAGTTCCTTAGGGAAGTTCAAATTTTTTGAAATTCTTTTAATTTTTAAACGATCCTTCGGTGATTTTCCAAAAGCTGATAATTTAGAGTTTCGAACCATCAACAGGTACTCTGGACTTGGTTGAGATCCTACTGGTGTTGCATCTCTCATCACATGTTCAACGGGTGGTTGATCAAACTTCCACAACCTCAGTAAAAGAGTAAATGCATTGCTGAAAACAGCATGACTAGTCAGCTCTTCCCCTGTTGGAAGGGTCCATGAACCATTCGGAGCAGTTGACCCAAAAACCTCACAAAGGGGCATCAATGCACCAGCAAGTAGTGGAACCTGATATCAAATAATGTCGGTGAGTGGAGATCATAGGACTATACATTGTGGATATGTGCCACAGGGATGCATCATTATTCAGTAATGCAATTGTCTCTGTCAATTCAGAAAGCAACAGCTTCTAATTCTTAACAGTCCAAAATTAAATCTAATTCCCCTCAGTTATACACAGATTGCAGAAAATCTAGGGTTGGCAAAACAATCTGAACCACTGGTTCCAACCAGCCCTGACCCTGTAAGGACCTCTTTTTTTGAAAACAGGGTGCAGGGAAGTTTTGAGATTAACAGGCAGTTCTAGACCAAATCTTCCTGCCCTGGGATATTAACTAAAATGCCCTTCATTTAAATTTATAACTATTCTTAATCATAATTTCTTAAAATTTATTATAGTTTATAACATTAATTTGGTTTAGTCTTTTAAAAATTAATATAATACATTGTGTAAAATATTAAAATCCATTCGTAACTAATTTGCAAGATATGAGGAGGATCTTTTCAGTAAACTCTTTGAAAACTAGTTCCATGGACCTTTCTTCAATTCATACAACATAAAAATATTCACATGTAAGCCAGCAGAAAAAAAACGAACAATGAAAAGTAAAACGTACCATGCCATGTAAAGAGAAGATCTGGACACAATCAACAGATGATATTCCAACAAGAAGAACATTCAAAAATGGGGCGTAACTGATCAAATGGCTCTCACTCCCAGAATAGTTGGCAGGAACTGGTGGTGACAACAAACTTGTAATGAACAAAACAGCTTGTTCCTACAGCAAGCGAGACCCACATAAGCCCCACAAATAGTACAAACGGAAGAAACTTTAATGGGGGGGGGGGGAAACCAAACTTGTCAAGCATTTAAGAAAGATGATGACGAACAAAAACTGTGACAGTAATGCACCTTGTAGGAAGTGACCAACTGTCAAATTACCTGTATATTCCACCCACGAACTAGAGATGCTCCACAAAGAATGCTAGCGGCAGATATCTTGTCATCATTTGATCCTTTGGTTGCAATCTCGTATATTTTCTCGATCTCTGGTAAGCTTCCATCAAATCCAAGAGCTTAAATTCAGTTGTCTTAGCACTGGGTAAATTTACAAAAAAAAAAAACACCTCATATACCTGGCTTCAGGAAAAACAATGCCGTAACTGAAGACCAGGTCATAGCCAATATACTACACAGATGCTACAATTAATCAGTCGAGATACTTTAAATTCCCATTCCCATTCCCAGCCCAGCCCACCTCAGACACATTACCACACAATAATGAAAAAGCTGTATCTGTGGCACGGACACGAAGACATACATTTCTAATTTCTGTATGAGTTTATTTGCTTAAACATGACGTGGATAAGAACTTAATATATAATAAATAACACAATCATACAGAAATAGAAAGACAAAATGATGAATGAAGTTGAAATAATATTAGACCCAAATTTCAAATAACACTTACATTGTCCGTAATAACTATAAGCTTTGTTACTCGAACTCAAGTGTAAGCGTCGGACACGAGTGTGTATCCAACACAGGTATGGCTAAATTTTTCTATATATTTGGAGGATCCTTGGACGTCATATCCCCATATCCAAGTGTCAGACGGAAATTGAAGAGTCCGAGTAACATAGACTATAAGGTATAATGATATAATTGGCTTGTTGACATCTTTCAACCATTCAATTCATAAGTTCTCGCAGAAGCAAAAAGAATCACCATGTTTGAAAATAAAAAAAGAAGGAAAGAAAAAAGATAAAAACAATTCCAGAGAAGCCAAAAAGCATTCCAGTAAAACCAATGGTATTTTTTTTATAGAAGTAAAACCAATGGTACAAGTACTCTAAAAAAAACACCCATTCCTTTTTCATATATCAGATCATAAAAAAGGACTAAAAGACGAATCTACTAGATGATTTTATGGTCACTGCAATTGAACAAAGAATTGGATGACAACTCTTTTTAACAAGGATAGTGTTGTGGTTCAGAGTATGTCTTCGGTCATCAACCCCATCTTAGTGCTTTAACTACGCAACCAAGCCACCTACCCTTCCCATTCAGTAAAGCAAGACAAAAATAAAAATATCTAAAGAAGATACATGTCACATCATACCTAGAAGCTGGAGTAGCAATCAAAGCATTTATCAATGCTGTAGTTAGAGGGGATCCTTTCATCAATGACAACCAACCAGGCACTTGACTAGGAACACTATGGGGTATATTTGCACGTGCATTCACATAGCCTGGCCAGAGATATGCGGATGTGTCTAATAGATTTCTGGCAATACAAGCCTCAACAATCAAATGTCGCAAGTTTCCAGCTGCAATGGATACATAATATTGTAAAATATACCCAAATGGGAATATTAGTATTACACATGCAAATTGGAAAAAGCATTAGCTAGAAAACAGAACAAAATTAAAGGAAAGAAACAGCTACAAAACAGACAAGAGAGTCAGAAAATGGGGCAAACATGTCTGAAATTAATGTAAAGAAAAAGATCGACAAAGTTTTCAGAAAATATAATATCTAGAAAGAGAGAGAGACTTGCAATGATTACGCTCTAGCATAGCAGCTAAATAAGAAAAACCAATCAGATCAAATAATCAAATCCCTTACATAAGAGCATACTTGAGGGGAACATTCGTAAAACTTTGATATAATAAAATAGTAGCTATCACTATTCTGTATGCACTTCTTACTAGGAACTGGCACTATCAATTTATGCAGCATCACATCTCAAAATAGCCTGAATTTGACTAGTACAAAAACACATCTCAAAGTGGCCTTACTAGATAGATAACCCCATATCAAAGGATGAAGGCTAACAGTGCTTACAGCAATTCATGGGCATGTCATTAGCGCTCATGCACTCATAGTATCCATTACCAGCTGTAAGACCAGAAACAAACATAATTGCTTTAGCAGCAGCCTTATTGGCTGCTGAACAAATTGACTGAGGTGGAGTCAATAAAGCCTCAAAATTGGTCAACATCTGTAAGCTGGATATTAAATCTTTACGAAATCTTCCCGTGATTTGCTTCTCTTTTGTTTGATCCATTTGGTTGTAATCACTTTCATCCATTAATTCACTTTCCTCTTCTTCAACAATAGTGGCCACCACAAGTGGGGTAATAGAAAATAACATGCACAAGCAGGTGTCAAGGCGAGGTATTGGACCCTCACTAATGTCCCTTTCCTATGAAACAAATCAAATAGAAAGGAATCGCAGATCAGTTTAAACACGTGAAATACTTGGAAATGAGACAATAATGTGCATGCTTCTCTGAAATATAACTACATCGTTGACAACCAATTTTACTGATAATGACCTAATCAGTTGCCAAAATCATTTTCTTCTAGCAGATATATTATTTAGATATCCTAGTATTTTCCAAGAATGTGTGAATTACCTACTAGGTTGTCACAAGATATCACATAAAATTCCCTCAGAAATTGACAAGAAAATAAGACCCAAATTTAGAGTTCCTTTTAAAGCAGAAAGTCCAAAGCAGCAAACAACAAAGATTGTTTGCCCACAGCAGACACAAGCGCACACTTTTATCCATCTAGAAACATGTATGCATATATGCTATATCATACATGTACATAGACCTGATAACTCTGGACACAATATGATTACAAGATACATGAACAAATAACTTAAACAGGACATGATGGAAATACATGGAAGTGCCAAAATCTACATAATATGAATTATTATCATATCAAAATTTGTATAAATATATAATATCTGAAACACAATTTTGACAAGTGAAAATACATATATACGACGAGAATACAGCAATTTCCAGGTCTACCATCTACATATACACAAAAGCACATATATAGATGTATGTACTTCTGAATGTATATTTGGAATCAGCAAGAAATAGAAGAATGATTGCCCTAAATCAACAAGAACTCAATCAAGTTTGCTGAAATTCTTACCCTCTGAACAAGCCTCAAAGCTGCAATCCATAAACCTAGAAATGTATCATGCCATGTTGTGCCATTGACTGCCTGTAAAGCCTTTACTAAACCTGCAAGGTTGAATCTGCCTTAGTAACATTATTGAGGTACTAGAATCTTTTCTGCTTCACGTGATACAATGTATTGGGCATCTGAAGACAAGTTTTAACTAGTACCAGTAAGTGTTTCAGTGGCACCAGCTGCAGCCACCTTTGATCCATCCATAGCATCCTCAAGAAACAGATCAATAGGAAGCCAAAGTGTAGAAGGACTAGTTCCATGACACTGACCAGATGAAGATGTTAGAGACCCACTGCCCATGACAGCATGAAACTCTTGTCGTGATATTGTTTTACATTCTCTAGACAGAACTTTATGTGTATCAGATGTCAACTGTAGAAGCGTCTCTGGTGTTATATGTTTTGAATTTCGCAATGACATTGACTTTGCTGCAAGAACTCTTAATTGCTGAATGAAGGCTTCCCAATGTGATGGCCTAAGAAGAGAAATGGAATCTAAGTGTCAGCCACATCTTACTCAATCAACTCAAAGCATTGCCAGGACCCCATCCAAATTCAGTAAATCAAATTCTTCACTAAATGATGACATTACATACAGTGAAAAGGTGCCAAATGAATTGCTGGTAATTTCTCATTTGTCTCTTATTCATAGGATATAACTAGCACTATAACCCCTCAACAGAAAGAAAATTAATAACAGATAAAAGTCTTACATGTTTCTCCATGCCAAGAAAAGAATCCTCGAAGTCACTTTATCCTGCAGAAACTCCCCAATTATCTCAATTGCCATCGTCGTATTTCCTTTATACAGAACATCATGGTGTCCATTTCTCATCTTATTACAGTTATCAGCAGTATCTATCTCCATGTCTTCAGTTACAGTAGGCCATATTGATTTCTTTTCTGGTATAAGTTCCAGTAATCCTTCATCTTCTAGAGATGCATCAAGCAGTTGCAATACAACTAAAAAGACAAATTCAACTAGAAGTAGACCAGGTTCAGACACTTGAATGCCAAATATCAGGGAAAGATGTAGAACATCATCTATTGATTTCATAATCCTGTAATTCCAACATAAACTTGCATTAATACGTATTGCAGTAGCTTAGCCAAGTGTCTATGAAAGGATATGAAGCATAGGAAAAAATAGAGAAGTTTACACAATCAAATCAAACCATTTTCATAAAATAGAGGCTGGAATGAATTTAGCAGATAATATTTCTTAAAAGAGGGGAAAATATTGTAAAATATCTCTAACTAATCTTGGATTTTATTCTAACTAATAAAGAGGTCAACATGAATGGCAATTCATAAACAAGCCATACTTCTACAGAAACAAAAGGGGGGGTGAAACCGAAGCTTACGTTTGATAATTTGGCCCGTTGATTTGACATTTAAGCGAAAAGGCATGTCTCCTAAGGAGTTCCATGTAAAGACGATATGCTGTAGGATGAAACTTACGATTTGGAATGACCCTGTTGTAGAACCACATGTCAGTTTCAGTAAAAGAAATAACATATAAATAGGCACCTTCCCACAAAATCATGATCTCACTGGCCAGCTATTGTTGAGCAATATTTGCGGGTGGAAGACTTACAAATAGATGTTTTGTCCAAAAACTGAAATATAGCTATCTAATGACTGCAGTGTAACATAAAATTCCAATTGAGCGGAAAATTTCTTCATAACCAAGAGAAAAAGAATAACAACAGCAACAACAACAAATCCACAATATTGTCAGATACCCTCCAACTTTTGGTCACTCGTGGATTTGTAAATATTCAATTTAGTTAGTACCCCTAAATCTAAGGGATTGTTTTTATTACTAGAATTAGTCTCTTACCTAGTTTAGAAGTTACCTAAGATAAGGCCTAGGCTTGTATATATAATTGTAAGTTTCCTACAAGTTCAATAAGAGTGAATTGCAGTAAAATTCATGGCTTTTGTCAACTCACAAGCAAATGGACAATAAAAGTAAAACGTTTAGACTGCTAATAGCCATTAAAGAAAGAAAAATAGAACCAAATAATACATTAAGTATTTAACCTTTGATGAGGAAACATCAAAAACATCAGCCTTTATCATTTTGTTGCTTTAATTAAATAATGCCATAAAACAGAGAGAAGGATTGAAATGAAAGCAGATGTGATAAATAGGTCCATTCAATGATGAACACAAATCCGCCATAAAACCCAAACTCGGCCATTCCCTCAGCACCACCATCCAGTCATCCACTTCACCACGTATGCATGCATGCATGAATATGAATAGCGGTAATCATCTCTTACACCAGAAACGGAATTTAAAACAATATCATAATAGACAATTGTTGTCACTGATTCCTACATGAGAAAAGGGTCCACAGATTCTACAGTGTCTTGTATTCACATGAACTACGGAGTCTTATTGTGTTTAAAATGAAGTAAGGCATACAAAACGTTGATGCTATCAACTTAAAAGCCAACCTCAGCGAAAGAACCAAACCATAATACAAGTCATCAAAATAATAAAATATAAAATGCCCATTAAAAATAACAAAAAAAAGAAGAAGCAATAGTCACAAATATCATCAACAGTAACTAACGCAAATACAAGCACCATGCCCTTGAGCAAAAGTTTCGGTTTTGAGTGTTATGTAAAGAGCTTCAACGGCAAGCTATCATATACATACGTACGTATGTATTCAAAAACAAGGTTAAATAAGAAAGGAAAATAACCTTATAGAGAGAAGGGCGAGAACGAGCATAGGAGGAGCCAAATTGGCAGTCAAGGCCTTCTCCAGGAACTTCCACGTGATGGGCAAGTGATTATTCCAGCAGATATGGGAGACAAGAAGGTGAGCCAGGTCGATCGAAGGCAATGAAACCCCAGCTGAGTTAAGCCTAGAACTCAGTTGAACCGCCCAAAGAAGTGGGTCACTGTTCTTCTCCTGAGCCGACTTAGTCTGCTCCAGAACCGATTCCCATACCAGACCCTCCCCTACGGAAACCGCCATGCCAGCTGCCGCCTCTGCAAGTTGGTGGTCGGGATTGATTGTACTAGTCTTTACAGTTGAGTAAGTCGAGTAGAGAGAGAGTTGAGCCGATGAATCTCCGTCGCTGTCCCTTCAAGCCATGGCAGCAATTCCAAACTATGGGGTCACCATGATTGAATGAAAATTTATCACAGCGTAAATCAGAAAAGTGGGGTTTTTTTTTGGTAATATGATTGATAAGCAGTGAAAAGGGATTTTTTTTTCTTTTTTGATTTTGACTCAAATTAAAAGGACAATCAAATTTGGGGACTGTTTGGTTTTTTATTCCTCTGCGTGTTCTACAATATAAATCTAGGATCATCCATTTCCCTCTAATATAGTAAACTGCTGCGAATGAATAAATAAATAAATCTCCCGTCCAAATACTAGACCCTGATCTGATATGATCCAGGCCTTTATTGACTAGTCCTCAACGAAGGCCTAGTTTTATTATTATTTAAACTTAATTATAAACTAATTCATAGTAAGATTTGAGTCGATATTTTGGGTTAATATCAGAGAAGGGATAGAGATCTATTTTCCTTTTTTTCAAACTTACCCTTGTATGATTCTAACTCGAAAAATTAGGTGATTTCGAATAAATAAAAATATAAAATTGACTTAAATAATTTGAAATTATGATGAGTTTTATCAGAAAACAATGAAATTTATGGCTAATTTATAAGTGTTGTAACTGTGTAATATATAAGATCATCTAGAAAAAATTCGTAGAATTAAATCTGTTCAAAATTGTTGTTGAAATCCATTGAACTCGTAATGAAATCTTTCAAGTTTTGAATAGCATAATATATATATATATATATAACAAAATTTTGAAATAATAAATTTTAATCATTGGACTTGATTAATAAGAGTGTGTAATCCATTAATTTAATTTTTTTTTGAGTGAAGAAACTCGAAATCAACTTAGCTTATTTTTTAAAAAATAGAAAATTATAACTTATCAAATAAGTAATACTAATATCAATAGATTGCATTACTTTTGTTAACATTTAATGGAGAAATTTATAAATTTCAATTTGAAATTTGTTTTTCTATAATAAATTTTGATTAATTTTAAGTTCTGAATAATGGGTATATTTATTTTGCTTTGGGGAATATTATAATATATTTGAGTTTAAAATATAGGATAAAGTTTATGAGATGTATTCAAAAGTATATAAATTTAGTACATTGATATAAATCCGAATATAAAAACAGCTTAACATGTTTTAACCGACTTCCTCAATCAACCCTAAACCGAAACTAAACCGGATCAACCAAATTATCTCAACCGAGTCGGTTCACTCGGTTTTAACCTAATTTTGCACATCCTACCTCACTAATTGAAACCTGGAAGGGAAATAACGGGAGATTCCGAACCATGGATTAAAAACAATGAAATGTATATGTAAAACCGGTAAGCACTTGCAGACTCCTCCAAATGTTCTCTAGGACATCAATCCTTGTAAAGCACAGACACTGACCAAAGTAACACCAACAAGTACTACAGATATCCAAAGATATATATATATATATATCTGGAAATACAAAGCAAATAAAACAATGGACATCAAATGAAAAACTACATTTACATCTTAGAAGTACAGAAACTCTCATAACACTGGAAAAAATTTCCTAATCCTAGAGAATTAATCTTTCCTTTTGGGGGGTTCTTAAATACGGAGACAGGATTAGCTAGCAGTGGCTACTATATTCGTTGCTTCACCCGTCTACCATTGGCGTCACTCCCGTCGGGATTGGCTTCGTTCCCATGTCTGCATATGATCATGGAGTGCTCGTTCACTCTAGCCACATGCTCCAATAGCTCAGTCAAGACAGACGGGCAACTTTCCTTCAAGTAATCAAAACCATCTGTTTGCATTACAGCTGTAAAACACAAAAAGAAATGAGTCAAGAGACTTTGTTACGAAACCGCAAAATATTGTTATTTATCTCACATAAGAGGGAATGTGACTGAAACAAGAGTGCTAATAATTCGATAAAACATATTGCAGGCAGAATCATTCATTCTAGAGAATAGCAAAGAGATTGTTTTGGGGCACTTGCAGCCAAAATGTTATCTGCACAAGAAAATTTCCTGAAATTGCGATCTTTATGTAACTTGTTTAATAAAGGTACAGAAAGTAACATGGCATCACTCCTCGATCAATGATGATTCCACTTTTAGCTAGAGCAAAACTCATTCCATTAAAACTTGAGG
The DNA here is from genome assembly GCF_006381635.1 of Hibiscus syriacus. Lineage (NCBI taxonomy): Eukaryota > Viridiplantae > Streptophyta > Magnoliopsida > Malvales > Malvaceae > Hibiscus > Hibiscus syriacus. The sequence continues at coordinate 65,927 of NW_024063340.1, read as the reverse complement.
AATACTATCAAAACTCCAGACCATTCATTCAATTGCAACAATCACCCTTGCATAATGCAATATGCAGAATCATGTCACAAGCCGAAATCCATAATTTGGAATTCAATGTAGTAGCAAAGAATGGAAAATCCAAGAATTCAAAAAACAAGCACAGAACTAAAGCTTGGGACAAACCTAACACTTTCTGATATTTGACAGCAGGAAGAATGCTAAGCAAGTGGACTATGGCATGATCAAACTACGTGGAAGATTGAACTTCTATGTGGCTATGACTGCATTTAGCAGTGGCATCTATGGCTCATAACATTACAATATATCAATTCTTAAAAAAGGTCTAATTTATTTACTTTCCATCAAGCTCCTATGTCTGACTGAAAAGCAAGGCTTTGTGATAACGAAAAATGACATTTGGTATACGTTAATATTAAAAATATGATTTTAAAATTAAATGGTATGGCCATTAATCTATAAATAAGATGTTCAAAGTTCAATTTTTATCACTGACAAACATTATTTTAATTTGGTTGCATGTGGTTGACAGCAAAGGATTAAAAAAAAGGACCTGACATCAAGTTATCAATTCAACAGGGTCAACTAGATTATTCAATTAAAATATATGATTAATATATAAATAAGATGTTCAAATTTCAAATTTCATCACTGAAACATTATTTAATAAAAAATAAAATCGGTTTTTGGCCAGTTTTCAGCTGGTTCATGGCCAGTTCAATATATCCCCAGGTATTAAGTAGGTTCCAGATTAGACAAGCCACCAGTTCAAAGTTGAACCAGCTGGATTGATCCAGGTTTTTCTTCACTGGTGGGCAGTCCTTAATTTCAATGATCTTTTTTATAAGAATTGGAGGCCTCGTTAAAACCCCCCTTCATAATCATCAACATACTAAACCGTATGTCAACGAAAATTGGAAGGAGGAAAAGAGTATCTCATGATTTATTAAATAATCAAAACAGTACACCTTAGAAACAAAGAACATTGCGGATTGCCCCATCTGATAATTAGCATAATCAAATAAATCTTCCCTAGTCCCTGCTAAAATAATATTTATACTGCAACAAAATCTTGAAACAACATTGATGTAAATACCAAAGCAAAGAGTTCACCTCTAAGATTTTCCGGCATTGCAACAAACTTGAGACACACGGCTTTCAGCTGGAAACAATGGTGCTGCTCAGCCAAGGCTAATGTAGTTGCCACAGTGTTAATGGTAACATCCTCACAGAGATTGACCTCGCAGAGTAATCGCAACCTATCTAGCCCATACCTATCTGCAGCAGCAAACAGGTGCTGAGACATCAATGTGGAGGCCCACTTTGAGTTGAGACCAGTGAGCTCTTGCATATCAGGTAGAGAATCCCAGTATATAAAGCGAAGTACGGCCTGAAAAGTGAAAAATTAGGCAGAGAAAAAGAGTATCAGTAATTATTACTAAAGAATGCTTGCTATAACTTGATGAATTAATGGTAACTTCAAATTCAGCATGATTATCTTCACTTTTAGAAATGTAAGAAATGCACATACATTGACAACCCACATGTGCATGATATCAAGCAATTAAGGGCTCCAGACAGTACATGCAATAATCATGACTTCAAAAACACAACCCTACCCTAACGTTTCTATTGAGAAGTTTTCACTGACTAGTTACAGGCATCAGGCTTGCTATTAAAAGCAAGTTGATTTGGATCCGAGTACAGTCCATGTTATCATGGCAAGCTGACAGCTTGACACCATGCATCTAGAATTGGTGCGTTATCAAGGATAAGAAGCGAAATGAGTTCTTTCCCCAATATAAGAAGAGGGGGAATTGCACTAAACCTTGAAAACAGGAGCTTCTATATCTTCGATTTTTATTTGCTTTGTATTCTGATCCTTCATTGGTCCAAAAAGTTGTGCCCTAAACACAGGAGAACGAGCAGCAAGTACCAACTTGTGGGCAGGAAAGACTTCCCCATCAACTTCAAAGCTTACATCAGTTCCCTTTCCATTTTCTAGTAATTTCCCAAAATGTTGACAGATGTTTGAAGGCGGAACAGCTATGGAGTAGACCTTAGGACCCTCTGTATGCGACTTAACAACACCAACACTACAGTGAACAGAGAGGCAATCGTCTTTGAGGTAGTCTGATTGCTCCAGTAAAGATCTTTTGAAAAATCGTTTGTATCCCCTGCAGCAGACCAAACTAATTATTACTCACCAATAGTTATTATATATTATGAGAAATAACAGAAACAAATAAACCATGCTTCTTTTTGTTCATTTCTCAGGGGAAAACTGGAGACGGGGTCAAACCCTGGAACGTGGTAAATTCCACAACATAGCAAGCTAATAACCCACAGACAAGAGACTAAGCCTATATTCTAATATATCATAACCAACAAATGTCTTATTAGCAGTTTTTGCCTAGTTAGTTAAGGTCAAAGTCGGACATCATAACATCAAAGGAGTACAGTAATCAAGAGTTGAATATTACAAGAGTTATTCAATCACACTAGCAAAAATGTTGTTGTGTATGTCTTCAATGAATCTTTCCTTAATTGATAGTCACCGAATGCTTTATGACAGAAGAAAAAACCAAGCTACAGTTATATAAACAGTAGTGATTATTGAAATCAAACACAGTTGTACGGAGATAGAGGCATAGCTTCAGAAAAGAACCCTTCTAGGCAAGGATCATACTGGAGGCATATGCAAAACATGATATTTTTTTCTTTGCAAGGAAAAAAACATTAAAACATAAAACATTAGCCTCGAGCATTCAACGTTTAGTCACATGAATAAATAATAGACTTTTCTTTCTCCTTAGTCCTTACTAATCCGTACAAACTTTTCTGAAAACCATACATTGAATTTTAAAAATATTACATTTCTTCTTAAATGAATTTAAATTCACACTGTCATGGGTCATAATGAGAGTATGAGACAAAGCAAAAAATGTAACAATACTAATGCAAATAAAGGAATTTAAAAAAGAATTATGGCAGTTCAGGTTATTGATAACAAATAATAAGCAAATCATATTGCATTCACATGTACCATATAATAGCGGGAAATGGAATAACATTAAGAGAAATAACAAACTTTAGCATATATGTCTGGTGCATTATTTACAAGCCACCCTCTGACATCTTCTAAAGCCAAAGAGTATATCACCATAAGAAGCTCATTACTCCAAATCTCATAAGCTGGATAATTTGGGCATTTCCATCTTTCATAATCATATTTAAGATATTTTATATTTATACAACTTTTGACTAGTCCATAATTTATGTTGTTTACAAGGTCTAATATTACCCCTATTATATAACTATTTTATGCACTATATAGGCAACACGCTTGATATATAAACATCTCAGCTCGCTAAGAATCAACATAAAGTTCAATCGATGAAACAAAAAAAAACCCAGAATCCATCCCTTTAGTAACATCAATTCAACCGGAGAATTAAAATGTCAGAACACAAGAAGTGCAAGCAAACATCATCAAGTTCTTAATGTGCAGCAGCAATAAACCCCCAAAATCCACTAATACATCAATCAATCAAAGAGAAATTCGCTATTCTATAACCCAATAAAAGGGCAATCCACAGAGAGAGAGGAAAAATCTTACCACATGCTGCCGCGATACTTAAGCGTATAAGGACCACTCTCAAGCGTCCTCCCAAAATGGCTATGCACCTTATGTTGCTCTTTCCCGCTTTGGTCCAAAAGTGTGAGCTCAAAAAGCGCCCTTACATCGGTCCCCTCGCTTGCCAAAGCGATGAACAACGAGACGTAGGTGGCATTATCTTCGGGACTTTTTCCATCGGGATAAAAATAGATAGCCCACAAAAATCCACCCACCATGAACGTGTCGGAAGCTATGTATTTTCCGATCCCCAAACCTTTAGACAACGAATATCCCGTGATCTTGAACTGGTGAGACCCGTTCACCGTCTCCGTCATCGACGTCGAAGTCGTTGTCGCGCTGACGGACGAGGTCGACGACGAGGATGGCCTCGATGTATCGAATAGAATCTTCCCCATATGTACCCCGATAAAATTCTAATTTCCTTCAACCAGAAACTGAAGCTTTGAAAACTTTCTTCTTCTTAATTAATATTGAAACAGAATTTTCTCGGGAAAGGGAAGGATTCTATTGGGGGAATTTGGGGCTTCTTTTGATTATCTAATATCTGGAGGTGAATTTCTAGGGTTTCGGGAGAGAGAATTGGGAGAAATGGGGGAATGATTGAAGGTGATGTCTTTAATGGAGCTTTTTCCTGAATAATATTGGTAATTTTATATAACTTTTCAATAAAACAATTAAAAGAGTAAATTACACCAAATATCACTTCAAGTATTGTATCATTTTTACTATTCACATAATTGACTATTAACTATTATCCATCCGTAATTGATTATTAACTATTTACTCATAATGTGAGCTCATCAAGTGATTTGTGTTATTAAAGAGAACGTTATTTTTTTAAAAATATTAGATTCGAATATCTGCGCCGGTAAGGTATACATATGCAGTCAAAATTAAGAATGATAATAGATTGAGTTACTATAAAACATGTGATTCACATCAAATTTCGGAAGAATGATAATAGATTGGGTTACCATAATTGTCTGTTGCTACAGAAGGACGTGATGCAGCCAGATCAGTGCCACTTACCATTCCACGCTGCGCATTATCTCTTTTTAGGCCACGCAGAAGGAGTCCGACATTATCACCAGCCTATAAGAACATCCACACACATAAATATAGTTCAATACCAAATGCAGACGAGCCCTACCAGCTCAAAGTGTCTATAATAGTTACTTACCTGTCCTTGATCCAAGATTCTCTTGAACATCTCAACCCCAGTAACTGTAGTTTTAAAAGGGGTACCCTGCAGGGGAAAAAAGGCACAGTTTTGGAACTAACAGTGAACGGCATTTCATTGAAAAATCAACAGCACCGTTCATAGAACACTTATTAGCTGACTAGATCAGAATATGAAAACAAAACAGACGACTTCGCAGAAATGAAAAGAAAAAAAAACCTGTGTTAACCCCAAAATTTCAACTTCTTCACCAATTTTAATGGTCCCTGATTCAACACGGCCAGTTGCAACAGTTCCACTCCCTTCAAGACACCAACCGATATCATCAGAGAAGTACAAGTACAAGAGACGAAGAAAGAAATCCACGGTTTTCTACCTGAACTGAGAAAACATCTTCAATTGGCATCAGGAAGGCTTGTCAAATTTGCGCACAGGATCAGGAATGTATTGATCTACAGCCTCCATTAGTTTCAAAATTGCATTTTTGCCAATTTCCTCATTTGTACCCTGTAAGGCCGACAATGCTGATCCCCTAACGATAGGTATTTCATCCCCAGGGAACTTGTAGAAGCCAAGAAGCTGTATCACAAAATACAATTATGTGAATTAGGTCAAAGAAGCCACATCAATGAATAAACAAAAAGTGACAGGTTGTACAACACAAAAAGGTTACATACCACGAAGCTCCATTTCGACAAGCTCCAACAACTCTGGATCATCAACGGCATCAACTTTATTCAGGAAACACACAAGTGAGGGCACTCCAACCTGCAGAATGATACTTGCCAATAAGTAAATAGCTTTCCTCTAAAACACAGACAAACATCCATGATAACTAAAGCTTCAAGCTGCCATTAGCAAAGATATCCACCTGGCGGGCAAGCAGAATATGTTCCTTAGTCTGTGGCATGGGTCCATCAGGAGCAGATACAACCAGAATACCACCATCCATTTGGGCAGCACCAGTGATCATATTTTGTAGAACAAGATACGGTCAACGCACTGGTCATGTGGTGTTTGATGGGAAGACTCGTGCTGTGCATTAATAAAAAAATGAATTAATGAGTCGAGCCTGTTAATATAATTAAAATGTGCCTATTTTTGTCATATTAGATAAGACTAGTAGTAGAACTGATATTTAAAGGTGTAATAAGAGAACAAATAGAATAAATAGTTCCATTTACAAAGTAAATCACTTGTCATAAGAGCTTCAGCACTCCTGTACAAGATATTATCAGAATTAGTGCTTCTTGCTTCATCCTAAATTAGCTGACCCTATACCCATAGGTAATGGGGTAAAGGGGAGGTAGAATAGTAGGCTGACCCTATACCCATATGAATTGCTCACCGTAAGACTCGATCCCACGACCACAAGGTTAAGAGCCTTGCGCTCTACCAATTGAGCTGGACGGGCAATTCATCTGCCATATTAAATCTCCAGCAAGGTTGTGCAGCAAAAGAATCCAGAAACATGATTTCATCTGCCATATTAAATATACGACTTACTTTAACATAATCAGCATGTCCAGGGCAGTCAACATGTGCATAGTGGCGTTTCACCGTCTCGTACTCGACATGAGCCTGCAAAACCAAATCAGGCATTATAGCCATTGGTGGAAAAAATCAAAGAGAGCAAACTGCATTAAACATCTCTATTTCATAACAACCAACAGAACAAGCAAGCCTGACATGGAGAACAACAAAATTTACCAACCGTTGCAATTGTAATTCCTCTCTTTTTCTCCTCAGGGGCCTTGTCAATTTCATCAAAGGCAACAGCCTTAGCTTTCCCTTCATCAGCTAGAACCTATTCACCAAAGGCCACACTTATCATCATTCATCAGTTCACTAGTGTAACATCAAATTCAGAAGTAATCGAAAGTGATACTGTTTGTGGAGAGAAACTAACAAGTTTATCAACAAAAGACAACCTTTCTGATTGCTGCAGTCAGTGAGGTCTTTCCATGATCAACATGCCCAATTGTTCCTACATTTACACGAGGCTTCCTGGAAAGAAAATCATCACATTGATAAGGAAAAGAATCCAATTTGAAAACCCATTTCACCTAGTCGGATATCCATGCCATGTTTGTGTATTTTAACTGTATAATAATAATAATAATACAAATTTAACACGTTAATAATTCATATAATTCAAAATTTGAAACATTTGTGTATTTCTGTAACATTCATATGATTTTTTGTGACATGTCTAATATTGTTTCTTTCTCGTGTTTCAATTGATATCCCAATAAACCTCACAAAAACGATCACTTCTTCCGTAAAAGCTGGTACCATAAAAGGGAAAGTTCCTTTGAGTTTTTTGAGGATGAAATGATCTAGATAAAAAGAGAGAAATAAAATGAGATTTTAAGAATAAAATTGATTGAATATAATACGTGCCTAAAAGGTGTAGATTAATTAATTTTAGCATTTTAAGAAGGGTCGACTATAAAATAGTATATGTTCTAAATACTTTTAACCATTTGACAATAATCGCTCAATCGCTGGTGCTTAAGTCTATAACCTCTAAGGTAAATGAGTTCTTGCATAAAAGTAATATTTTTACTTTTACTAATTAGGATATAAATAGGGGACGATTTACTTATTTGAGATCATTTTGAAACGAATGACATTTGTTTTAAAACATTTTCTGAGATTTTGTTTTGAGTTGAGAGATATCTATTGTAGCATACATCGAGACAAATTCACCTCCAAAACAGTGAATTATATCACAATACAATTATTGTAGCGATTACATACTTCATTGTTTTACAACAATCTACATTTATATCATGTTGTACTAGACTTCTAGTATCGATAAAATTATGAGCATTTCTTTCTTTTGTTGTATTGAATTTAATAATCAAATTCTATCGAATTAAATTAGATATAACATTTTAAATTAAATCATAAAGTAAAATAATGATCAAACTCTTTATTATTTCATTCGTAATTAAATAAATAAGTTTAACATATAATTATTTGGGTAAAATACACAAATGGTCCCCCTGATTATAAAACACTACTTTGTTGAGTCTCCTAACTAAAAAAAGTTATAAAATGGTCCCCAACTATAAGGAATTGCTTTGTTGAGTTATTCGACTATTAAAAGTTACAAAATGATCACTCGACTATTCATTATGTTCCAAACTCGTCATTTTCTGTTAAAATATTAACGACAGTCTGAGCTGGACAATAACCTACTAAGTGAGATATGATAAAATTTGATCTCAAAATCTCGAATGATTATCATATCTCAGTCAGCATGTTAACATCCAACTCAGACGACCGTTAATGTTTTAATGAAAAAAAGACAAGTTTATAACGTAATGATTAGTCGGTGACCATTTTGTAACTTTTAATAGTTGAGGGACTCAACAAAGTACCTCCCTATAGTCGAGTGACCATATTATAACTTATAAACCCTAATCCCTAACTTATAAACCCTAAACCTTATATCCTAAACCTAAACCCTAAATCTTAAAAAACAAAATACGAGAGACGCATTGCACTTCACACATATCCCCCAAAATTATATTAGAATCGCATTATACTCCATAGATCTTAAATTGTATTGTAGCAAAAACCCTATTCCATAAAATAATTCCAACGGACCATTATTCGAGCCAATAAAAAATTCCAACATATTATCTAAAAAATTACCCATCATCACACATTATCTAAAAAATTACCCCATCATCACACATTATCAATTTTAAAATGTTCATATTTCACTATCTTTCTTTTCTAAAAATTAATTTTTCACAAAATCCACTTAAAGTCATAAAATTTTCATATTAATAATAAATTACTAACAACTATTGATGAGCCTAGGTGTGAACAGACACTCCTAATTATTTTTAGGGTAAAGTATAGTAATGGTCACTGAATATTTCTGAAGCTTGCATTTAGGTCCCCTAACTTTTAAAACTTGCAATACAGTCCCCCAATATTTATTCCGTTTGCAATATGGTCCCCCAACTTAAACAACTGTTAGAAAATTAGGGTAAATTATATAAACGGTCATTAAACTTTTTAGGCACTTGAATTTAGGTCCCCAACTTTTAAAATTTTCAAAACAGTCCCCCAATAATTTTATTTTCTTATTAAATATAGATGTATAGAAAATATAAATGATTTAATTTATATTTAAATGTATGAATCATTTATATTTTTGATATATTTTATTTTCTTGTATAAATTAGTATTTAAAATATGTTTATATTTTAATCAAAATATTTCAATATACGAATAAAAATATATTTATATAAATGTATATTTATATTTAGATGTATAAATAAAAAAATATATTCATATATTAATGTATGAATCATTTATATTTTTTGAATATTTATTTTTAATAAGAAATTAAAATTATTATTATATTAGAAATACTCAACTTAAGATTATATATAATCATGAATTATAAATATGAAAAATATAAATATTAAATTTAGTTTAAAAATATATAAATCTTAAATTTATTCTTTTAAAATATTGTATCAACTAATATTTAAAAAATATATAAATCTATCAAACAATTTATCAAATATAATATTTTTATTGTAAAAAATATAATATTTTCCCATCATTATTGCTTTCAAATTTTTTGCCGAAGTTCAAATCTCATTATTTCCGTTTTTTATTATATTCTTTTTTTTTCTGGCATTGGTCATACTATTAGTATATGTATTATTGTATATCTCTTAACACAAACGATGGTGTTAGCTTAGTGGCTCCACCCTGTATCTTTCATTTGCGTGACTCAGGTTTGAGTTTGCCCAAGACCCAAATTTACTTCTTTGTAACTTAATTTTCTTCTAATTAGGTGGTGACATGTGTCACCAATAACATATATCATGATCATGTGTTAACATATGTCAGATCCTGGTTAAATGATTAATTTATTAAATTTTATTTAATTTAGGACCAAATTGATAGCATATATAAATAATTAGGTGGTGACATGTGTCACCAATGACACGTGTCATGATCATGTGCTAACACATGTCAGATCCTAATTAAATGATTAATTTATTAAATTCTATTTAATTTAGGACCAAATTGATTATATAAATAATAAAGATTGAATGTATAATAATGTCAATTCCTTTTAACTGCCACTTCATCATTTGTATCAATTGGTAACGACTAGTGGCTTAGTTGAAATAGTTAAATAATTATGTTGTATGATTGATAAATTTAAAAGATCGATGACAAAAGTAAAAAGGGCTAGATAGTTAAGTTGTCAACCTAGTAGTTTACACTTTTATTTATACGTCAAAATAACATTTTATAAATTTAAAATTCGAATTATTTTCAACCTCTTCTATATCCTAACTACTTTTTTTAATTAATTTTTTTTTTCAACAGATAAGAATTATACTATTATATTTATATAAAAAATACGTATCACATGAAATAAGATGAAATTAAATAATAATAAATCTGACATAATTGAATTTAATTGAATTATTTTGGAATTTAGGGTTGAGAATGAAATTGAATTACTTTAGAAATTGGGGTTTAGAATGAAATTGAGGACTGTTTTGCAAGTTTTAAAAGTTGGGGGACCTAAATTCAAGTATCTGAAAAGTTCAATAACCTTTTATATAATTTACCCTAATTTCTAATGGTGGTTTAAGTTGGGGGACCATATTAATAAATGTTGGGGGATTGTATTGCAAGTTTTAAAAGTTGGGGGACCTAAATGCAAGCTTCAGAAATGTTCAGTGACCATTACTATACTTTACCCTTATTTTTAAATTTTATATATTTTTATTAAAAATCTATTTTTATTATTCTTATGATTTTATAAATTCACCTGTTAATATAATTTCGGTAGAAGACTTTTTCAACCACTACTTTCTCTTGAAGCTTAACTATTTCCCTAATAAATCACATTGCCTAAGAAGAAGAAAAATAGTGGGAACGGGGTCTTGCAATCATAATTCATAAACTTACGTGTTCTTCCCTTCGCCACTAACTTGGCGCTCTCCTCCACTTCTCGCATCTAATTCCTTCTCCCTCGTCCAAAGTCCAAACACCCAAATTACAAATAAACAAATAATAATTTAAAACTTTATTAATTTCCTTTGCGCCTTCGACCTTTCTTTTCCCCAATCTTTTAGCATCCTTCAGATTTACTTTCTCTTATTTTTCCCCTATAGATTTATTTATTTTATTTTACTGGGGTTTGTTTCAGTTTTCGTTGGTTTTAAGCACTTGATGGTATTTTTCTCCTATTTTTTGTTGTTGTTGTCAATTCCTCTAAATTATGTTGTTGATTTATGATAGAAAATTAGGGTATCGTTTTGAGTTTTCTTTTTAAGATGGTTCCATGGGGTGGCATCACTTGCTGCTTGAGTGCAGCTGCTCTTTATCTTCTTGGGATCAGCAGTGGCAGGTCAGCTCTCCGTCAACTGTATCAGTAACGCTAATTTTATTGTTATTTATCAATGTATTTGACGGATTTTTCAGAAAAAGATGTTTTAATCAATTCCGTGCTTAAATGATGATACAGGGATGCACAGATTCTCAAGACGGTCACTCGAGTCGATCATCTTAAGGAATTGGGTGTGTAGCCAGATTTGTTTGATTTCTTGTGTTTTGATCACTTTTAGAAGGAAATGTGAGAACTAGGCGAAGAATTTGGACTTTAGTTAAGTTGTCCGATTTTCTAATTTGCGTGAAATTATATACTATCAATTTCGAGAATTGGTTCTGCTTTTTACCCACCTTTTAAGAATTTTTTTATTTTTGTTAATTTAGTTAACTTGGAACATCCTGGGTACTCATATAGTTCATTGTCTGTCTTGATCTTTGATTTGTCTGCTGGTTGCTTGAGTATCAGTTTGACTTTCATTATTTCGTGTTAAAAATTCTGATAAGATTGGAAACATCATATGTCATGTCTACTCTTCAATTCTTTGAAGGCTTTCATGTTCGGCACATATTTGGACATGGGTATATGGGATTATGATCCTTCAAATATTGGAAAAAAATGTTGGGAAACTGAGGATATTCATTTTAGATTAATTCCATATTCAAATTCAATCCTTGAGTCCAAGAATCATAGAAAGAATCCCATCAACCTTAAACATTAACTAATGAAAAATGGTTGTTGGACACATGTATTTGAACGGTGGAGTGAGATTTGTAGGCATTTTCACTTGTCATGACTCTAAAGATGTTCATCATAAAATTAATGTTAGGTGACAGACCTAATTAGAGATGGGTTTGATTAGTTCCCATCATTTGCATTCGCCTAGATGTTTGTCTTAATAACACCACGTTTCTTTCACCTCTCAGCTCAATTGCTTGATATTGAAAGTAAAGTGATTCCTTTAATTGTCACAATCTCTGGAAGAGTGAGTTCTGAGACACCAATTAATTGTGAGCATAGCAAATTAAGAGGTGTTATAGTGGAGGAAACGGTAATTTTTTTAAGTAAAAGAGCTTTAATTTTTTTCTTTTATCCTTTTTTCCTGGTTTCATATGATATTCTTGTTCATGTATCTTCAGGCTGAACAACATTTTCTAAAGCAAAATGATGCTGGTTCTTGGATTCAAGATTCTGCTTTGATGCTTTCTATGAGTAAAGAGGTTCCATGGTACCTGGTTAGAACATGTTTCTCTTCTTCATTTTAGTTCGAGTATTATTGCTGAAATTGTTATGATTTCTGGATTCCTTAGGTGGTGGTTGTTTGAAATCACACTTGAAGGAATTGTTTGTGATGCATAAGAAAAGTTGTTAACGTAGCTCATTTGCTGAAAATATCTTTAAATTATTAATTATAGGATGATGGGACTGGACGTGCCTATGTAGTTGGTGCTCGTAGTGCAGCAGGTTTTGCACTTACTGTTGGAAGTGAAGTGTTTGAAGATTCAGGCAGATCAATTGTACGTGGAACGTTAGACTATCTTCAAGGTCTCAAGGTATTTTTTCCAGTCTTGTGTCCATTTTATTGTAACGCATTCAGTTGGATTAAGCTTATTCGATGGCCAATTTTACTTTTAGATGCTTGGAGTCAAGAGAATCGAGCGTGTGCTACCCATTGGTACTTCCTTCACCGTTGTGGGTGAGGTATGTTCTGGATTAATGTCTGCTTTTAGTTTCTGACGATTCAGGAATATCAATGCAGATTCCAATTTTTAAAAAATGTATAAATATTATGAAATTGCAATGTTTTACTGGTTAATATACTTGGTGCATTCAGTTTTTTACCTGCCAAGGCTTTGAAGTTGAAATTCCTGGATATAATTTGTATTAAAATATCTTATGCATGGTGGAAATCAAGTCCCCCCCCCCCAAGACCACCATACCGAACCCCCCCAAAAAAACACCACAAAGAACTTGTGGGTACTTAAGTTTTATTTTAATGTGTGCCACCATGATTCATATATGGTCCTAAATGAGTAGAATGCTATGTTTCAATGTGGGTTGGACAGTAAAATCTTATCTTAAAACATTAAAAGCTCAGTGCTGAAGCTGTTTGATCATAGTTTGAATTGAATCAGTATGAAACTCACCTGGAGCTTGTATTTGACTTTTTTTTTTTTTGATAAGAATTTCAGGCCTCGTTAAAAACCCCCTTCTTGATTGTTGGAGCTAGTAGTGTAGCTCCTTAATCAACGGAAGGAGGAAAAGAGTGCCTAAGGATTTTATTGCACATAAGAGATTACAAAAGATACAACTTTACAAACACCTATAACAGAACCGATGAACAAAAACAACCTAAAACCACCCATAAATAGCACCACTAGACCAGCCAATTCCTTCATTAGGTAAGACAACAACCTCTAAATTGGCTGTCCTATTAACCAAATCTAACAACACCTAATGCAAAACAAACCAACATTACAACCAAAAACTTGAAGAAAAAAAACGCCTCTGAAAACATATGCCAAACAATTAAGTATCAAATGGAGGATCAGAAGACTTAGTCAAGGCCATTGTTTTGGCTCTGCCTAGATGTTTTAGTCTGCTGTTTTCGTGTTCATAATTTGTATTGAGGTTATATTGTTGGTTTATGTACCGTTTCTCATCTTATCTCTCCTATATGTGGTAGGCTGTCAAGGATGACATTGGAACAATTCGGATTCAGAAACCCCATAAAGGGCCTTTTTATGTATCCCCCAAATCTATTGATCAACTCATTTCCAACCTCGGGAAGTGGGCAAGGTTGTAAACATTCAAGACTTAGGACATCTTTTTCACATGTTTATAAGTTTCGCTGATTGTTTCAAACAATGAAGGTAACAGCTCTATTTTATCAGATTGTACAAGTATGCTTCGTGTGGACTCACCATATTTGGTGTCTTCCTAATCACCAAGCATGCAATCCATTATATTTTGGAGAGAAGACGCCGTCGGGAATTGCAGCTAAGGTATGCTTGATCAGTGCTTGTAGTACTTGTTGAAAAACACTTGAATATGACCGACCAACATATAGAACAGCTAACATTTAATAGTATCCCCCCTTTTTAAGAGGCATGTAGTTGCAAGCATCTACTTTTGTTATTTTCTGTAATAACAAACTGAATCATAAAACTTTGTCCGTTCAGGGTTCTTGCTGCAGCAGCTAAGAGATCAGGGTCAGATACTGAAGGTAATACACTGTCTAATGATGGTTATTGTTATGATTTTATCTGTTTAAGATGTTGGGATCTGATAATAATATCTGTAGATCCAACTTTGAAAGCTGAAAATGGAGAAGAAACCAAGAGAGATCGCATAATGCCAAATCTGTGTGTAATATGCCTCGAACACGAGTACAATGCTGTTTCATTCAGTAAGTCCTGTAGCTGCATTTGCTTAATTAATGCAGATAAAGCTATCAAAGAGCCTTCCTAACGGTGCCCTTTATGCTCATAGGTGTCTCAGTAGTCAGTACTAAAATCTAATGAAATTCTGCTCGCTGCAAGAATAAAGGCTTTTTTAAGGTGTTATTCACTAGAAAGCAATATTTACCATTGTCATACAACATCAATATTTTGCATAAATGCTGTTGCTGTTTGTCATTTGAAATATGCCAGTGCTGGTTCCAAAAGCATTATATGTATGTCTTCTTTTTCCGCCCTTCCTTTTTGGGTCGTGACTGGAATCATCTAAGAGTCCGGACACTTTCTTTTTCCTTGAAGTACTCATATCCAACGCATACCAGCATATCCGGATTTGGGCACGGGGATATTATGTAACCTTCCAAATATCCTTCAAATACAACACTTGAAGTCCCTGTTGCTCTTTTAGGAGCCCAAGCCAGAGGCATTATGCCTCTTGTGATTGCTAGCTTTGTGGAGAGTATTAATTTTTATATGTATAGATTCTTCCTTCCTATTTTTCTAGAATGTTTGATGATTGTTCATTTCAAACGTGGTTTGGAAGTTCCGTTTCATGATACACAACATTAAGTTCTTGTCCATGAAAACTTAGTATTGTATGAAGTTTCATTGATATTGCTTATGATCTGCAGATGTGGCCATATGTGCTGTTGTACAGCCTGTGCTTTGCACTTAACCAGCTGCCCCCTTTGCCGGAGACGTATTGAGCAGGTTGTAAAAGTCTTCTGCCATTGAAGTCTCGGCCTACGAGATTAGGGTTCATTTGGATCTCCTACGGAAGCATCCCAACCGCACCGGGAGTCGTGGTTTTGTGATTACAACCTCTTTAATAAGTGCCATGTTTATCGGCTGGGAAATGATCCTTATTTTTAGCCAATTATGCAAATACCATCATGCTGTAAGTTCATAACATACTTGATAGCTTGTAAATATTTTAGATTTATTTCTTTTAAATGCTTGGAATGATAAATGTTTTTTATTGTTGTAATTTAGTGACAGATTCATATATATTTTTTTTATAAATTTGTTCACTCTGTTAAACCATGTTTTCTACTTAACCCACCCACCTTGTCAAACAAACTCGGATATAAGTTTTTTTTAAATATAGAGTAAGTACAAGATAATATCTATTTAAAGATAATTTTTAATCTCTTGACATTAAACGTTTACACACTTAACATTTTTTGTGTTCGAATCTGTATTCTCAAAAAATAATAATTTTTTTTATCACAGAAGTCACTTGGTTTGTAGAACTTGGATACAAGTACGTGTCTAATTTGAGTATATTTGATTTTATTTGTTTCGAAGGACATGGCAAGTAAAATTATTTTTTTTCCAAGAAATAATTATTGACATGGTGATGCGAAATTTTATATAAATTTATAAATTTTGTGTCTAATTGTCAGAAAAGTATTTTTAATTATTATACTTTTTAAACATAAAAAAATAATTATTTATCAACTGAATTCGTGTGGGGTTGATTTATTATACAATCGTCTCGAGTACAGATTCATTATTTACCTATCATAAGGGGAAAAATAAAATTGGTTCAAGAATTGATGGAGGCTTGTATTTCTTCTAGGGTTCTTCCCTTGGTTTCAGGCACAACCTTGGCCACAAAAATGATGGAAGCCGCACAGACTCCGGAATAGAGAAAAAAGGTACCTGCTTCAGCCAAACAAAACCTCATTATATTTTTCCTAGAACAGATAATTCAAATATATTCATAATTATATTTAAAATATTTTATATTCTTATAAATTTGATATGCAATAAACTATTATATGAATTATAAAATATTCAGTTCACCTGGAGGACTCCAATCCATGAGGAAATTGAAAGTGTAAGAAACAGCCCATGCACCAAACCAGTGTTCTAGATTCACCAAACTCCCGGCTACCCCCTTAACATTGATAGGGAATATCTACACCAATCGATTGGGATTCGAATTCGAATTAAATATTAATAACGTTTATAATATTCGATTTTTATGGGAAATATTCGATTTCGAATTTAAAAGTGGAATCCTAGTAGGGGTGACTGCGTACCTCCGACATGAGCAGCCAAGGCACAGCTCCCATTCCGATTGCAAATGAACCATCGAAGATCTGATTGCATTCAATGATCAAGTTGTTTTGGCACGACAAAATACTAACGATACATTCATTACATGACATGTATTACCAGCAATCCACATAGTACGAACAATGGAGCCCATTGTTGAAGCAAGCTGTGTTCCTAAGATTCCCATATTTTTTGTACACGAAAAACACCAAATGCGAGGGGTTGGTTAAAAATTGACAATTCATTTTTTGAAATGAAAAAAAAAAGTAGTTTTTTCACCTTCATTAGAAATGATGTTGCTGCAATAAAGCAGCCTAAGAATGTTCCTACTGATGAAACCTGCAAAGACCTGCGAGTTAGATTTCGAGTGTCGGATAAAATATGCGTTTAACACGAGTATTTTAAGATACATCGGATGCATATATCGAACACGAATATCCAAAATGACCATATAAGCATAGGGGAACATACTAGCAGTAGGGGTTTTCTTCCACAGTTGTCCACTAAGAATGCACCCACAGCTGTTATAGGGATCTGTACTAATTTAATTAGTTCCACTACAACGTATAAAAATGGCTTCAAGAGAACACCAATGGAATTATACCCGAAGACAGCCAAAAGTTATCATTCCGATTTTCCCAGATGAAAAGCCTGAAACAGACAAGTGTTGCTTTTGATTTACAAAGAGGAAGTGAAAGCGATCAAAACAGGTTCATACAAATAAGAGTTAATTGCATCACATTCCAAAAGTACGATCTTTATTCTAAACTGGTCTTTAAATTTTTAATATTTTAATTTTATTCCCAAATTAATAGTGTCTCTCGTTCTAAATTAATCCTTAAACTCTTGAAAATTCCAATTTATTTTCCAAGTTATGACCCTTGTTCTAAATTAGACTCCAAACTTTGAATCTTTTAATTTCATCCCTAAAATCATCTAAATATCTAATTAGTTTCCATCATAGTTTAACCTGAATTTTTTTTTCAAATATAATTTTTTTATAAGAATTAGAGGTCTCATTAACATGGGATATGATTAGCATATAGTGATAGTCTGTGATGAAATTGAAATGTTCGAAAGGTTGGGGACTAATTATGGTGAACCTGCAGAAGTGAAGGTTTCACTTGCATAGAAACCAACCCCATTTATCCCTCCGAATTGTTGAAACATCATCAGTCCCACACCAATCTGCACACGAGCAAAGAAACCCGTAACGTATGCGACTTGTGAGGCATTATTCATTTTGACTCGAATAACTCGAATATCTCCGCATATATTTTATTTACTGAGGTTGAAGTGTTAAGGTGATTACAGTGATGGAATGCATGTATTTTCTCTGGAACAAGTCCAGCACACTGGCTTCAGATTGCTGCTCCAGAGTTTGCAGATAATCCTGTCAAAAAGAGGTTAAAATTTGCTAGCTTAAATAAAGAAAGAAATTCATAGGCTTGTGTTAATCGGTACTTGGATTTCATTTGCTTCGTGAGAGATATCATCTTCATCATCTCCACGGAGCCTCCTCAAAGCATCATGAAACTCTTTCTCACACCAACCTTAGCCTGAAATCATAAATCAAAAGTAGTAGTATTATGTTTCTAAACATATCTAAACATGGGTCTTTCAAGCACTCCCCGAGTAAAAGAACTCGAACATATCCGTGTCGAACACACACTCAAATTCGAATAAATGGTGCTTACCAGCCATCTTGGAGACTCAGGGTGCAAATAAGACCCACAAGCTGTATTAAACATGGGACGATTCCTTCGAAACAAAGACATTTATTTACTTACTTTCAGAAACGCACAACAATGGTGGCGAAGGTTGAATGAGATAGACAAGTCTTTGGTTCCTAAATATTGTACTAGTAAGAGCTAACAGTCGCCATTGTAAAGCTGTCCCTGCCACGTACGACACCGATGCTCCTATCACGATCATCAGCTGCAAAACCAGATCCCATTAACAACCTGTTACATATACATATATACCCACATTATGTTATTCGAATTCAAGTATAATGATACATGAATGGTAAAATATGGAATCAAGGTCACCTGATTCAAGGTGGATAACCCACCACGAAGATCCTTGGGGGCGATTTCAGCTACATATATGGGTACCTGTTCATGTAGTCATATCACTGTGGATGATGATGAACTGGGAAGAAATTCATGGCAGATACCAACCACATAAGCGAAAATCCCACTTCCATATCCACATAGGAATCTTCTAATATCAAGCAGCAAAGCTCCCTGCCAACATATCTCGAAATTTAATTCGATCATTTTGTATAATCATTCTTAAAAGATGATATTTGACTCGTTCGATAAACACGACCTCGGAGAAGTAAATAGCTATCCATCCTGCAATGCTGAAGGCAGAAGATATCCGCATTGCCTGCATCAATTTTAAATATAATGATAGTTGGATAACTATACTTAAATAGTGATTTTTCATTGATTTATATTTAGTTTAGAAATTGGATTACCCCTTTTCGTCCTGTGGAGTCTGCAATTCTACCACTTGTGATAGCACCAATCATAGCACCACCATTCAGTATGGAACCAAATACTGAAAACTACATAAATATAATCTGAGTTAGTTGAGTTTATAAGTATCAATTTGTCATTCAAACTTTATTGAAAAACTTTTAATCGAACAGAATATATTTGTTAAAATTTAAATGTAATTATTTATAATATTATAGTATTGATTAGTTCGAATTTAAACGACTCTCTTTGAACATATATGATATACATATATATTTTTCATATTCATTTTCACATGAGTAATTAAGATTTATAATACTATTTAATATATCAAATATCATCTAAAATTATATAATTACAATTTTTTGAAGAAGAAATTTTAAGGATAAAGTGTTGATGGTAGCATAAAAAAGTGAATAATTGATGGGAAGAAGGAATTTATAAAAAAATTGTCGTCAAATGACCAAATTAAATAAAATATAAATTTGAGAGATTAAATTAAAAATGTATTCTACGGTGGTTGATGAGCAAGTGATTCAAATTTTATAAAAAAACGATTTAAATTAAAAGAGAGATTCAAGAAACAAGGAAATCATAAACCAAATCACAAAATAAATAAGCTACTTGATTAAAAACTAAAACTACATTTAATTTTTGATTTTTCAGTTATTCAAACTCAAAATTCAAACAAAAAGATTAAAATGGATTTAAATAACTTTTTTTTTAATTTTTTAAAGTCAAATCAAGTTTTAATCACTCTTATCTGTCCCGGCTTTTATAGATGAGCTACTTAATAGAGATATTTTATGTTTTTCAAAATATTTATATTCATCGAATGTATTTGACATCATCACTGACTTGAATATAGAGATATAATTATCTAAAAAATTCTTTTAAATATATAAATAAACTTTAAAAGATTTAAATATATTAATATTAAGTACATATTTATATCTAACATTAATGTAATATCCGAATTCATTCATAATGTTGATTGAAGATCGAAAGCTAAAGCACCAACCTCAGCGATAGACAAGTGAAGACCCTTAGTAATAGCGGATTGAACAGGTGCTGAATATCCCATCTGTGAAAAAAATTCAGTTTTTAAACTGGGCTTGAAATAATGAAATTATAATTTGGTTTTTAAAAATTATTTTCTTAATTCTGAATTAGATTTAAATTTTAAAAGTAAAATTCAATCAAGCTTTAAAGTTCAAATTTCTAAGTAAACTTAAAATCAACTCGAAAAAAATTAGGAAAAAAGATGATTGATTAGTGAAGGGTGCTTACAGAAATGCCAAATTCATAGGAGCCCAGAACTGCAACAAAAGTACTTAGAAGAGCAACCTTCAATAATCCTTTGCTCTTGCTTTCTCCGCGATCTTCAATTTCATGCTTGATATTTATATGTTGAATCAATGGCTCTTCCGTCTCATTTCTCCCACTGCTTTCGCCATTTTCGACATCCATCTCTTGGCTTAAACAATGATCAAAGGAACTCAAAAACTTGAGATTGAAGGAGATGATTTGATTGAACAAACTGGAAAAAAAAAACAGATTCGTTTGCTTAGAGTTCCTACGCGCACTGGCATCTAATTTATATATTGAAAATACAAAAGATAAAAGATGCTATCGTCAGAGGCAGCTTTATTAGCGGGTATTAATGAATTTAGTTTTGGGCATCTATTTAATACTGAATTTGAATTTCAAACAATAATTAATTTAAAAATTGCTAAAAAAATTGGTGAAATGGTAACTTTTACTCCGATCCAATTTATCACTTTTGCTCTTATCGTATTTTTACATTAATTTAATCCTTGAAGTTACTCAATTACTTCATTTTATACCTTATCCTAACTTAAAATCTTAAATTATAAACTTCTAACCCTAAACCATAACATCATAAACTCTAAATTATAAACCCTAACTTAGAATTTATAATTTAGGGTTTTAAGTTAAAAGTAGGGTATAGAATGGTGCAATTAAATAATTTTTAGGGTTAAATTGATGCGAAAATGATAAATTTGATCTACAGGACAAATGTTACCCTTTTGCATTAAAAATTCAACTAAAATTTTAGGGCAAACAATACGTTTAATATCTTAACTATTACTTTTATTCCATTTTAGTAATTAAACTTTATTTTATTTTAAAATCATATCTAATATTTAGTTTATGTTTCAATTTGTTACTCACCGTTAAAAAATTAATTTAATTACCGATGCTATAATTTTTATTTTTTTTAATGATAACGTGACATTACCTTACGGTGACACGTCAATATCATCGTTAAGTTTTTAATGATGGGTGCCAAAAATGAAACAAAAACTAAAAGTTAAGTCTGATTTTGAAATAAAATAAAGTTTAAGTACCAAAATGAAATAAAAGTAATAATTCAGATACTAAATGTGTAGTTTACCCAAAAATTGTATTTATGTATCAGATTTAGCCAATCAATGAACATCACATATTTTTAAAATAAGATTAAGAACATAACAAAAGAGAAACATAAAGTATGTAAATAACACCAAACACTATTTACGCGGTTCGAATCAAATTGATTTTGATTATATTCCTGTAGTCTTATTTAGACAGAAATTTATTAAATCAATTTCAACAAAAACAACGTTTTCATTCTAACGTATAACTATTTTAATTTTTTATTATTAAATTAATTAACTTTAAAATAATTAAATTAGAAGAATACCATCTTTATAGTTTATACAGGCAATGACAAATTTAAATCTAAAATCCAAAATTAAAAGGAAACTTCATATGCATCATAATTAATGTTACAATGCACAGACTTTGGGGGGGGGGGAATAACTAAGTTGACCCAACCCTATAAATTATCCTGTAAAATCTTCATAATATTGAAGTCACTGGTTAAATACTGATCTTTAACTCCAAAGCCATGCATACAACAAACACTTGCTTCCATCTTCTACTCGAGCAATGATCGGTACACGGACTGGTTCGATATATAATTCTTGAAATTCGAATTTAGGTAAGAATCAAACCTCGCGTATAAGAAAAGGGGCCGTCCTCATCCTCGTCCTCCCACGTCATAGCTTTGTAAATTACAGAGTTTTAATCCTTGAATGCATAACGTTGTGTTCATATATACGCAAGTGAGCTCCGGTCGAGTTCAGGTTGAGGGCGACCACGAGTTGGTGTTGGTGGTCTTTGGATGTTCAGTTCCTGCAGTGCCGATGGAAATATATTACGTGTTCAT
Source organism: Hibiscus syriacus (assembly GCF_006381635.1). Classification (NCBI taxonomy): domain Eukaryota; kingdom Viridiplantae; phylum Streptophyta; class Magnoliopsida; order Malvales; family Malvaceae; genus Hibiscus; species Hibiscus syriacus. The sequence goes on along the minus strand of NW_024063340.1, from coordinate 43,467 downwards.
GTACTTGCAGTGGGCAGGGATGTTTTTATATATCAATATAAGCATTACCTGCATCCAATTGTCGTCTCCGACACGCTCTGGCGATGTTTCCGGAGATTGAATGGGAGGTGGCAAAGGATGTATTAGTTTTGGGACGATAACCAGTCCTCTACCTACGACCAATATGGCTCCGGCATTGTTTGCGGTACCTAGACGTATATATACGTAACAGATTAGGAAGCAGAAAATTTGCACCATAGGTTTACTCGCTGTATTTTACTTACCACAATAGTTTGTTGCAGAAAAAAGAGTAATCAATTGCCCCTGAGCGAATCGCTCAAACCCGTCCATTACACATTCATGGGCTCTTATAATAAGCTGTAGCTTGTTTTTCTTACAGAAGTCCGTGACTCGATCCGGCTGCACACAGCAACGTGAATCATTGCAGGTTCGTGCACATGTATATGAAAAGAGTTCAATTTAACATGACATGATTTGAGGAAGTGCGCGCGACTTAAACATGCGTTGTTTGAAACTCTGATCACGTAATCGAAACATCGAGTAAATTCGAACAGATACAATGTGTGATCCGAAGGATTGCCTTGACACATTCAATAAACTATTTTACACAGTAATAACATGCATACCCCAAAAGTGACAAGACCAGGACCTCTGGCGTTCGGTCTCAAGCCTTCTATGCTGTCATTTTCTGTCGGATCGGACCTGAATAAGCAAATCAAGCCAAAATTAATCCATAGAAAGATTTTTTTTAATTGTATAGGTAGATCCAAAAAAAGCTTACCATAGCAAGTCCATCAAAATAATGGATCCTGCATCCATTGTTATCGGTCGCTCAAGTTTCTCTATTTGTTCAACTGAATGTATAGATCTTCCTATGCCACCATGCATGCAAATGATTTTCTTTTCGATAAGAGCAGCAAGTGGAAGATAATTGAATAGTTGATTGAACCGCGTCCATGCCCATATACCATCATTCTCCCCCTATAAATAAATAACAGTGAGCACACTTTCCTCGGAGAAGGTATTTAATTAATCCACATATGCACACTCATACGAACCATTCTCTCGATGCACTCGATACGAAAGCCAAAGAGTGCATTTATGTCAGCAGCCTCATGATTTCCACGAATCAAGTGAACATTTTCAGGATACTCAATCTGTACAATCATTACAAACAAGATAAAGGAATAAAATTAATTAAACAACAAAAGGTTGCAATCATAGTCAAATTTAAGGCTCATTTAGTCCGGAGCTTGCCTTAAGAGCAAGAAGCAATGTAATTGTCTCCAAGCTGTGCTGTCCTCGATCGACATAATCTCCTAAAAACAGATAATCGATGTACCTAAAACATAAATTTTAAAGAAAAACTTTCAGAACCAGTAATATCATAATAGGAAGCAACAGTTGTAGGCCTTAAGTTTCGATTTTGACAAGGAGTTATCTGATTTGCATGGACGGAAAGAGCATCAAACTTACGTAATATCTCCTGCAGTCGAAGGAAATCCATATTCATCAAATAGCCGCATTAGATCACCGAACTGTCCATGAAGATCACCGAAGACTTTTACTGGAGCTTTTAACTGAAGGACCGAGGGTTCTTGCATAAATAGCTGTTCGGCAGCATAACAGAGCTCACCCACTTCATAAGAATCCAAGAAAAACCTCCTATTTACTGGAGCTTTCCAGTTCCGGGGCCTAAGCAATGCAGAAATGACCTGTAAAATGATTGTAGATATTAAACAATGTTTTAAAAAAGTTTCTAATAGAAAACTAATTAATTCCACTTGCCTTTTTATGCAAGCCCTGCGGAGACCTCTGTCTAGCGAACTTTTTGGTAGGGTAGGATAAGTCGTTATTAGAGGGAATCATCCTTCGGCTCTCATTTTCAAACTGGTCCAAAGATAGTTGTCTAACCATCCCACCCAGGTTCCCAATCGTCTCTTTGGCGACCACAACCTGTGTGTGGGGGGGGGGGGAAAGCATTAGAATTATGTAGCTGGACAATTAGAAAACCATACAGACATGCGACTTGAAGTATACATACAGCTCGAGGATGAAGGTGAACATCAGCCTCATTATCGCTAGCACCTGAAGCTGTTTCAGCAGCGGGTGAGTTGTCATCAGAGACGGATGTTTCCTCTGCCGGAACAGCAGACGCAGCCTGTGCGGCTTGCCATACGGCGTTTGCCGCCGCAGCTTCAGCAGCAGAAGCCTCCCTCAGTTTCTCCAAAGAAGTTTTGTCCATGCTATAAGGTAAAGATTAATAATCAATCAGTACTCCCACAATGTTCACGTATGAGAGAGAGAGTCGTTGAGTCAGACCTCAAGCTAGCAGATGAAGAAAACTCTTGACCATCATCTGAAGTTGGAGACGTTCCAAATGGGCTTAAGTTTGGCTGGTTAAATCTGGGGCTGGACAAATTCGAGGCTCTCTCGGGGGATAATATAGGTGAATTCATGTCAGACTGGAATGGTGAATTTTTCTGCAACTAGGAAATCATCCAACAACATATCTGCAGAAAATAAAATAATAAATCATGAAAGCATTCACGGCTAGAATTGACGCACAGGAATAGATAAATGATCTAAATTTATAGCTTTTATTTTTGACAAAAAAAAGTCGAAAGCAAGCTAAACGCATTGTCACTACAAAGAGCAGAGCTGTTACACATCTGTGAGAGAAATGTGCGCAAATTTTCAGGTACAACCATTTCCTTACCTCCTCTAAGCCCACCATAAATATATATCCGAACACCAACAGATGCAGATGCATGGCGACAACGGCGCATAAGTTCCAAAGATGGATCATATTCTACATGTCCCTTAGTGTTCTTTGAGGAAGTCACAAGCCCATTCCTGTCCAACCATACTCCAGCAGCAGTATCCAGTACTACGAGACAAAGCGAATAAAGGAAATAAACTTATTTGAGATACGCACAACACCACACTCTTCAGACAATTATTTCAAGATGAGACACAAAAGCTTACCTGTAACAGTTGCTTCACCTTCTATTGCACGCCCTCCTCTAAGCACACCTCCAGTAACATGCAACCGTGCGCCAACAAAAACCTGGTAGAAAGAAAATATCAGGCCGACCGTTTTTGAAGCAAGAAAGCGATGCAGGCCTATAAAAACTGAATCTTATGTTCTTAACAACTATATGCAATAGCAGTGGCATCAACTTACCGCAGCATGCTGGTACCTTGGTGAAGGGGAAACTCCAGGCGCAAGAGTCCATTCCCATTGACCATTTCTGTGCATAAGCAGCCCGAATGCATCTGATAGAGGCTGTTGAAGTACATATATAATCAATAAAAACAGCATCTCACATCAGAAAACTGATAGTGTCTTACATTTTATGTAAAATAGAAATTACAGGAACTGTAGCATCTGATCTAAAAGTAGATAGGTATGTACTGTTCACGGCAACAAATCCAAACATTGCAACTTTTATTAAAATAAAGCACAAACTAATAAATAAAGCTTAGCGCAGGATGAACTCTAAGGTCAACAGCTCAAGCCTACGTTATTTGGATTCCGGTTTGAGTATCAATTACAAGTTTGGGTCCAACACGAGTATTTTTAATAAAAATGAAGGGCCAAAAAGAGCACTTTCACTTTCCCCCCAGAAGTGAAGCAGACAATAGTAATACACACATAAAGTACATATTTAATGAGGATTGACCATACCGCCCCAGAGGCATCTCTTCCACCACAAAGCAAAAACATACCATCTGAGCGGGCACTAGCGGTTGCATACCTATAAAATAAGGATAAATGATTGGAATATTTAGAACACAAACTATGAAAACATAAACCAGATAATAGGCCATGTATATTCTTAACAATAAACAGACTCACATTCTAGCACAAGGCTTATCGCCTTCGGGGTTTAGCCTCAACCATATATATGGTTTCTGGCCAGTATCCAAGGCCCAGGAATCTGAAAGAACTCTTTTTCCTATATAGAAATAAAAGAACCTTTGCTCAGATTCCATTGCAACCAAACAAACATCATCCAGAGGAAATCACCAGACGAACATGAAAATTCACAAAATTGGTAATGCTCGATCTCAGTTGCCACATGGTAAGACAAGCAATGTACACAAGTCGTCTTAATACGGAAGGACAATCTTTAGTTCTTTACCCAACACAGATATAAGTAGTTTGGAAACCAAGGAACATCTGGGAACTGATTGAATATATCAGAGCAACCATGTTCCACCAAGTGAAATAATTTCTAAATGGATTTACGATGGTGGGGATGTTGCCGTAGAAGAATGAATGGTGGTCACCAAAGTGAATAAGTTGGCTGAGACAAAAACCTTCATTCCAATTTCTTCATGGCAAATTTTCTAATTTCAATTCATTCTGAAATTAACAATACAGCACGTGATAGATTGTTTGAAGATGGAAAGTGAAATGTTGGTACCATCATTGCCGCTTACAGTGACGAGATATCTCTGGGCAACTAAATCCATGACATGGCCATATCGAGGTCCAGGACCCTGCCCTTGCACAACCACTCTAGCCAAAACAAACCGCCAAATGAAATAATAATCAGATTATAAAGAAAACAACAACAACAGCTAAAAATGATAAGTACGGAATCAAAAAAATAATTAGATTACAAAAAAAAAGCAATTTACAATGAGAAATAGCCAAAAACGAGGAACTGAAACTCACCTATGCCACTTAAACTTATCATTGGTCAGATCAAGCACGTAAAGGTCATCAGTAGAATGACCAGCCGGACCTATCCCACCCTAGCAAATGAATCAGATAACTAGAAAATAAGCAATACGACATAACATCATATAATTGTATCAACTTTTACTGATGATTCTGCAGTTTATTCACCTGAAACACGACCATAGTTCCTACGGCGGCTGCAGCATGAGCTGCCCTTGGAGAAGGCGGCTCTCCAGCTGGTTTGATTCTGCAGATTAGTCAAAAGAAATTATCAGCTAACAATTCTAGCTCGATTTAAATAGAACCAAAAAAAAAGTAGTAGTCACCTGGTCCACTTTCTGGTAAGAACATCGTAAGAATGAACTGAATTGGTGACACCGGCTAATCCTACACAAAAAAAGGGTTAAAAACGATATGTTTAAAAACAAAAATCATATGCCAAGTAAAAAAAACAGTGCTGGATATATATATATATATATATATATATATATATATAGAGAGAGAGAGAGAGAGGTTAACTGATTCCAGGAGCAGATGAGGAAGCGCCACCCTCGATGGCGGTGGCACCACCGAAGAGAATAAGCCGAGGACCACGCGTTTTAGTGGCAGCAACGGCGGTCAGAGTGTAACCACATCGAGGACCAGGCGCATCCTCATCGGAATCCCAATAAGTCTCCAAAGTCCGGTAAGTCGGCGCCGGATATAACCACGGTTTCGAACCCATCCCTACTTCCCAACTCCCAAAACCCAACAAATCCCTTTACAAGCAACTAACACGGCTTCAATTCTGATCTCCTCTCACAATAATAACATTAAAAGCTCTTAAACGAACACAGCAAAAAAAAAAAACAAGATCGGTAGCTGCTTAAATGGTGGGGTGGACCCAGATTTTTCTCGGGACCATCTCTATTTCTTTTTTCTTCCACTTTCTTGATGGGGTTTAGGAAATGAAATCACTGTTGATATAAAATGGAATATTGGAAGTGATTGAACACAGTAAAAATCTAGGCTTTTGTCAATGGATGGGAGAGAGATAAAGCGGGGAAGGTGGGAGGAGCAGGAAAAAAAGAAAGATGAATTGCGAAAATTGAAGTCTGTGCTTTCGGGACATTCACATGTCACTGAATGACCCCACGAAAACTCCCACAAAGAGAAGGTCAACCATTGGAGAGGACTCTGTAAAGCCGTGAAGGATGTTATGGGGATGTGCTTGTATAGCTGTCCCATTTGTTGTAATAAATGAATAAATGTCGATCCTTTTTTTTATTAAAAATCCAAACTTTTAATCATTTTTTCAATGGATTATTAAAAATTCTATTTTTAAAAATATATTATATATTTAAATATTATAACATACTATAAAGTTATAGAATTTTATTAGGTTTGATTCAATTTAAATTTAAATATAATAAAATTTATGTTCTTTTTTTTTTTTAAAAAAAAGTCACTCCTTTATGCTCCTCACGTCTTTTTTACTCCTCTGTAAAGGAAATGATTTTTTCATGAGAGATTGTTTGGAATTTTCTTAATTTTTTATTTTCATTGATAATTCTAAAAACAATAAAGGAGTTTCTTTAAGAAAATCTATAAAATGGTTAATTTGAAATTGTTTCTAAAAATGTTATAGAAAAATACTTTTAGAAATTTTAGTTTAAAATTTGATCGTATAAAATTATTATAAAAATTACTTTTAAAAGAATAAAATATTTATTTTAGATATTTTATTATAAACATTCAAAATATATTAATTTTATTAATATTTAAATTATTTAACATTGTTTTAAAATATATATTGTGATATTGTATATATGTTGAAATTATAATTTTATTAAATCGATTAAATTATAGATTTTTTTAATATTAGTATGTATTTTTTATATGTTGATATAGTTAAAAATTTAAAATATGTAATAAGTGAAATATAATGACCTAATTTTAAGATTTACCTATTAATTAAACAATATTATTTTTTAATCTTGATATATATTCTTAATATGTTATCTAATTACTAAAATGCAATGATTTATATAGCTATACAGTTTTAAATTTAATTATTTTTAAAATTTGAATTTAAATGTCTATTGTTTTTGTCAAAAATAATTTTAAATAGATAAAATATGACAAATCTGTTTTTAAATAATTAAAAAAAATATTGTAGACATTGTTTATAAAATGTAAAAAGTTTGATGACTAAATAAATATAAATAGATAATTTTGTATTTTTGACTAAATTAAGAAATTATAAATTTCAACTTTCAAATAACACATTTTAATTTAGGCTGTAAAGCACTTCTAACATGAAAAAAATATGGATTGTTATGCACATTTTACTTTAGATTTTTTTAATACATAATGCAAAAATATGATCTAAATAATCGACTGAAACAAGAAAAAAAACGGTGATTATAATATATATATATATATATATATATATATATCCTCTAGTTGAGTTTACAACTTTTGGATTGTATTTTTTTTTAAAGAGTAACGATCCTAAACAAATAAATATTACTATAATTTATTTTTGTTGTACTTCCGGTTTTAAGGTTTTGTCTTGACTAATCTGGACCGACCAGAGGCGGGGCTAGAGGCAGCACAACATGTGCGACCGAACAGGGGCCCAGAATAGCAAGGGCCCATGTACGACCGAACAGGGGCCCAAAATAGCAAGAGCCCAAAAAAAATTAGATTTATTATAATAAAAATCTTATTTTTTTTTTGTCTAACTCTACCTTACGAGAAATGAGTTCATCTTCATGATCTCTCTATCCCATACCGTTAGGATTTAAGTCAGTAATATCACCAATCTCTCTATATATATTGTATTCAAGCTTTGTAATTTTTACTAAGGGCCTCTTTTTAAGAATTTGCATAGGCCCTCCAACGTCCTAGCTCCGGCCCTGGGACCGACTCACATCTAGGGATGGGGGTTTTTTCTTCACCCAACCCGACCACAGAATGATAACTCCTCCACCCGAGACCCGACCCGCATGAAACAAGATTTCACCCGACCTGACCCCGACCGGATATAAAACTTAAAAACCCGGTCCGAAATAATAAAAAAAATATTTTTATTCAATAAAAACAATGACTTAATTAAAAAATAATATATAAAGGGGTATTATTGTAATTATTTCTAAATATATAAGGTAAAATTATTTTTTTTGGTCGGGTATTTTCATCTTGAACCCGACCAAACATCACATTTAAAAAACCCGACTCGACTCGAACCCAATTTTTTTTTTTTTTAAAATGACTCGATCGGGTTCGGGACCCATGCCCATCCCTACCCATATCGCATATCTGACTTTGGCAAGTGAGTATATATATTTTTTATTTAATCACTGATATTTGATTTATTAACTGATTATTTTAGATTATATTATACATATACTTTTTATAGTGTAATCTTCTCGACCCATTTTACTCCATTTACAAAATTAAAATTCAAACTCTTTAATTTATTTAAGGGATAAAGTGCATTATCCGATTCGACCAACTGATTATTGATTTTCTTTTATTATTTATGATGTTGGGTATAAAATATATTTTATAAATCGAGATTAAACCTTCAATTCGATTATTAAAGAGTTAAGTAAACAATTTATCACATTAAATTTCATGATTATTGATATGTCAATTAATACCAAATATTAACCCTTATTATTATAGTACAATATGTTTTTAAAAAAATCGTGTATAAAATTGTAAATAAGAGTGCACATTGACGAATTCTTGGGGTGATAATAAGAATCGATCTAATTATGGTTCAAATGCCGAGTCGCAGCCGTCTGATTGTTAAAATCAATCGGTCAATCCCTTTGAAAACTAGATTGAATCCTTAATCATGTTGAACGCATTAAGTATAAACGGAACACATCCATGCAAGTTAGTTGAATAAAAAGAAAATAAAAGAAAAATCGAATTTTATGAAGTTTAAATCAAGTTATTAAAGAAAATTTTGAATTTTAATTTACGAATGACAAAAAGGAAAGATCAACAAGACTGGGTAATGTTAATTAGAGATAGAATAATTAATTTAATTTAAAATTGAATTAAAAGAATAATTACAAGAACGAGTTTATGTAATATTAATTAGAGACATAATTCATCTGAGAGACGAGATATAACTCCCTTATGAAAATAATTCATCCACTTACTATATCATTTTGAGAGAGACCTTCCCACAAAAGAAATATTTCGGTCATAAACTTTTGATAAGATCTTATGGTAAATCCGAAAGATTTGTCGGTGTCAAATTTATTACTTAACGATTATATTTTGACTCCCTATTAACCTACAACTAGCAAAAAAGATCCTAAGCCTCACATTAGCCCACACAAAGGATGAATATATAAATGATATGAAAAAGTGGGGGCTTTCTCCTCTAGAATTCATTGAAAATCTTCACCCGTTTATCGAACTTATCTATTATTGTTATATATATATATATATATATATATATATATATATCAATTTGGTATTTTCAAATAATTATTTATCGAAACATTATTGGGTTTTTTTTAACTAAATCGAAACAATATTGTTTTACTGTGTATTTTTGTCTTATGTGGTATGTATGATTAATAGGATTAAAATTTTAATGATATAGTAATAAAAGTAATCATAATATTATTAATTTGTCATTTTTATTTTTATTTTCTTTGAAATATTTTGATCTTAATGTTTTATTTTGGGAAGGCATTCACCCCATGGCACCGAAGGTTGTATGGCATCACCTGGTTTGGTTATCTTGGCGTATCCCTAAGCATAGCATTATCTTATGGAAGGCCATCTTGGATAGGCTCCCTACCTGGGCGAGGCTTATGCGGATGGGATTAGTCGTTGATAATGACAGATGCTTGTTTTGCAACTTGGAGTCTGAGATTAGGAGCCACATATTTTTCGAGTGTGGTTACGCGAAAAGTCTATAGACGACCCTTCTTCAACTCTGTGGTGTCAATCGCAGTGCATGCCACTGGGATGACGAGTTAGCTTGGGCCACGCACTGTTTTAAGGGCAAGTCTCTCATTACGAGAGTGTTAAAGCTCGCTTTGTCAAGTTATGTGTATGGCATTTGGAGAGAAAGGAATGGTAGACTGTTGGGGGGGAACTAGACTATGGAACGAAATCATGGAGAACATTAAAGATGCTATTCGAATCAGGTTGAGTGGCTCCCCTATCAACATAATAGACCTGAAGAATGCTACCCTCTGCGCAAGCTGGAGCATCGCGTGATAACTGTGAAGCGAATCCTTGCTTTTGTTCCTTCTACTCTTATTGTATTTTCTAGTTTCCCTATTGAGTGTTAGCTGAGGGCTTATTGCTTAGTTGGTATTAATGTTTATGTATGAACCTGGTTATCTTGTAGCAGATTTCTGTTTTCTTGGGTAATGAAATTGGATTATCCAAAAAAAATATACTCCTTTGTCCATGGAAATAGTTCGTCAACAAATGAGCAACGCTCACGAATATGAACTTTTTTTGTCCTAAAATGAAATATTAAGGCCAAAATATTTGACAAAAAGGGGTTAAAGTGATTATTTAATTAAACATCAAAAGGCTTTTTTGAATTTTGAAGAATATGGGACTAAATTTATGAGAACAAAAGTGAAAGGGCTAAATCTTTAAATTTGTAGAGAGCATAGGGATTTAGAGCATGCTTTAACCAAAGGTATTTTATATCCAATTAGCGCATAGTTTTATTACAGCGAAGTTCCAAAACCCTAAAACCTAATAACCAAAAATCCTAAGGGTGCGTTTGGTTCACGGAATGTAAGATTACCAGTGGGAATAAAAGATTACCAGGGAATAGGATTACTGGGAATGTTGTATTTTGTGTTTGGTTGGTTTAACAGGAATGTAAGATTACTGTGTTTGGTTAAAGGAATAAAAGATTATTGGAATGTATATTTGACAAAATTGTCCTTATTATATATTTGTATAATATTACAAGTTGTAAAATATTTATATATTTTCTTCAAAAAATTAAATTCATAATATTTATATAATTTTTTTACAAAATTAAAAATATAAAAAAAAGGTTTAATGAAAGGGTAAAATTTTATTTTAACACCCGAACTTCATAAAAAATTTTAATTATAGACTTTTTTTTGTAAATCTAAAATAATTTAAGGATAAATTTATAATTTAACCTTCGTAGAATTTTTATTATTCAATGACAGAATAATGATATTTTGAAAAAAAAAAAAAAATTAAGGGCATTTTAGTCCAAAACGCCGGTAATGTTACAATACCTAAGGGAAGGGAGGTAATGACATTCCCGGTAATATACCCCAAAAAATCTACTATTAATAATAAAATATTACCGGGAATGACATTACCGGCCAAATCAAACGGGGAATGTGGATTCCATTCCCGGGAAATCCCACATTCCCCCGTCCAAACGCCCCCTAAATATAAACAATCCTCCATTTTTGCAGCAAAGCGAAAATGGCAGAAATCAGAGCAGAAGAACAGACTTCAACGATCTCAAAAACCTTCTTGATCAAGCCAAAGCTAAAACCCAAGCCAAGAACCCTGCCTCAAACTCCAGAATCCAAATACTGGTCTTCATTCAAATCCACTCAAATCCCTAACCTCGTCTCCTCCATCTCTTCCCTTTCCTTTTCCCCTTCGCCGCCGCATACTCCGCCTCCGTTTCACTCTTCTCCCCGCCCTCCCTCTCCGGCGGCGACGTTTCACATTCCTCCATCATCTCCTCCTTCTCGACGTCGTTTCTTCTCTTTCCTTCCGTTCCGACGGGCTGCTCTTAGCCGCTTCTGATCTCTCCGGTCTCATCCAAGTCCTCGATGTCTAAACCCGGACCCCACTTCGTAAACTCCGGTCTCATAGCCGCCCGGTTCGGTTCGTTAAGTACCCGGTCCTCGATAAGCTCCATTTGCTCTTCGGAGGGGACGATGCTGTCATTAAATTCTGGGATGTTGCTGGGGAAAGCGTGGTTTTGGACTTGATGGGCCATAAGGATTACGTACGGTGCGGTGATTGTAGTCCGGTAAGTTCCGATTTGTTCGTTACTGGTTCTTATGATCATACTGTTAAGGTCTGGGATGTTAGAGTCGAGAATTCGAAGTCGGTTTTGGAGGTGAACCATGGGAAACCAGTGGAAGACGTGATTTATTTGCCTTCGGGTGGGTTAATTGCAACTGCTGGTGGGAATTCAGTGAAGATATGGGATTTGATTGGGGGCGGGAGGATGGTTCATTCGATGGAAAGTCGCAACAAAACTGTTACATCGATTTGTGTAGGAAGAACTAGGAAGGAAAGTTGTGGGATGAATCTATGGAAGATAGGATTTTGAGTATTGGTTTAGATGGTTACATGAAGGTTTTTGATTATGGTAATATGAAGGTTACCCATTCAATGCGATTTCCTGCACCTCTTATGGCGGTTAGTTTTTCACCTGATTGTAGGACTAGAGTGATCGGAACATCGAATGGGATCATATTTGCAGGGAGAAGGAAAGGGAAGGAGAACGTGGAGAGTGGAGGAAGGGGAAACGTTTTAGTTTCGAAATCGTATCTGAACCTGAACGACAGGTTTTGAGGCCTACGTATTTTAGGTATTTTCACAGAGGACAGAGTGAGAAGCCAGCCGAAGGGGATTATTTGGTGATGAGAAATAAGAAGATCAAGCTGGCTGAGCATGATAAGTTATTAAAGAAGTTTAGGCATAAGGATGGGTTGGTTTCGGTTTTGAATAAGAGGAACCGGGAGAATGTGATTGCTGTAATGGAGGAGTTGGTGACAAGGAAGAAGTTATTGAAATGTGTATCGAATTTGGATGCAGACGAGCTCGGATTATTGTTGATGTTTTTGAGTAAGAATGCCACAATGCCAAGGTATTTTAGTTTGTTGATGGGGCTGACAAAGAAGGTTATTGAAATCAGGGCCGAAGATATTCGAACTTCAGATGCTTTGAAGGGTCATATTCGAAATCTTAAGCAGTCGATCGAGGAAGAGCTAAGGATACAGCACTCCTTGCAGGAAATACGGGGTATGATCTCTCCTTTATTAAGGATTGCTGGAAGAAGATAAAACTATTTAAGCTCGTTTCTCTATCACTTGGTTTTGCTTTACATTAGAATTTTCACGACGAAAGAAGTTCTTCAGTTTAGTTTAATTTTCTTGTGTTATTGAAGGAAATAGAGCTATCTTGCTAAGAAATATCATTATCATTCTCATTCTCACTTTTTTTTTGCTAATGCTCTCTTTTCATCACATCCTTTTTCTTATGTAGTTATATATTACACGTATATACACCTATAACCCGAAATCCCTAAATCGAAGCATTTAAGCATGTTCGAACCTATGCTTCAAGGATGTTGCAGTAGTGACAATGTCATCCAAGCTTATATTTGGTGGGGATGCTGCACACTGGAAAACAGTTAACAGCACAGGCCGATGCAGGGCCAAATTAAACACAAGAATCAGGTAGAAAAGAGAATCAGGTAAAAGCTTAACTGGGATGGCCTTGCCCAATCAAAGGAATCAGGGACTAAAATCATAATTTGACCAGTATATTAGTTTCAGTTATTTTAACTCTAAAATAGAATTAGAAACTAAGAAATTTGTTGTTTAGTAATTTATTTTAATTACTGATGTAAAATCCCCGACTGACTTCATTGAATTAGTAAAAAATGTTAATCGGATATGGACTCAGATAAGATTTCAAATTAAAAATTCTCTCTAATGGAAGTTCTGTCATTAGTACCTTATTCATAGACTTTTCTTGTTATGATAAATATCATGTTATAAATTTAATTGTCCGAAATTATAAATCCTAAATTAGATCATTAATAGGAAATATAAATAAAATATTTAAATTATATAAAAATATAAATTTTCTAAAGATGCGATCGCACTCTAACCTCTTTCGATCCAATCCATCCTTATGACATTATATTCATATATGATATACACGTTAAACATAGATTTATACTATCTTCTTTTTGTGCTATACAAACAGAGATTTAATTCTCAAATGAGGTTTGCGTGGCCTAATGGATAAGGCGCTCGCCTCCGGAGCGAGAGATTGTGGGTTCAAGTCCCACTGTAAACATTCTCAACCGAAATGGTGACGTTTTGGTATTGGAATTGTTTGCAAATATTAGCGGTATTGCTATTATTTGCTCTGTCAAATCTGGGGATAGTGATTTCTTTCACTCTGTTGTCTATGGATGTATGAAGCTGAAGAAAGGAAAAGCTTATGGGTTAGATCTCCAGCAGCAGGTTTCTAGAGGTATTGGATCTTGCCCTTGGTTGATTGCTGGAGACTTCAATGTCTCCATTGATCCCAAGGAGAGTTCTCAGTTCTGACTAGAATGGTAGCCGGGGTTTTAGATTTAGCACTAGGGTTTAGGGTTTTTAGAGTTTGAGATCTATAGTTTTTTTTTTAAATAGTGAAGGTAATATTACAATGTAGTATCTATTCGTAATCATTTTTAATCATTGACAACGAACACTCACCTTACAGATGTAGTTATTCGAACCCAGAATCTCTAGGGAGATCAACACTCTCCTTTATCACCGAGGCCACTTGATAAGTTCAGTTTAAGATTTATAGTCTATAATACTGAAAAGATTCATTATAATGGCAATTGTCTCAACATAATTTGCTCTATTTATAACATAATGATCTAACTTGAAGTATCTAATGTCTCGTCTGACTAAACTAATTTGTTGTTGATTTTAATCTCTAATCTTTAATGTGGTTAAAATAACATTCACAGTACTTACATCCCTATCAATCACATTTCGAGGAATCACATTCTATTGGAATCATAACGTGGGAAAGCACCAAACACCAATTTTGCGCTGGTCTAAGGAATAAAATGCTCATGTCTAATATGACTACTTAAAAAAATAAAAAAATCCAGACATCATAAGTAATAATCATAAATTATTCTTAAACAGTTCCTTGTTCAAGACCTTAACTGTTCTGAAACAATAAAGACGAGGCATGAACATCAACACGGAAAAAGCACCCCCAACTATAAGTACACCCTTTTTATTTCTAAAAATAGTGACAAAAAACATCATATTTAGCTTCATAATTATATGGCCAAACCCCACCGAAAAAAACAAAAAAGAATTGATGAACAATTTTATGAATGATGAAGTGTATCCCAAATTTGACTGGGCGCCTGAATCTAAAATTTTGGTTTCTATGATTGAATAGTGATATGGAATTCTGAATCATGAAATATACAAATTTGTTGGCAATGAGGGCTGCTTTGTGCCATGTCTGTATTATTGTAAATGAAAATGAACTATCCAAATCACTAGATGGCGTTTTTTTTATCATCGTCGTTATTATATGATCATTTTTCTCCTTTTTATGATCTCTCCGCAGAATTAAGATATATTATTTCTTTTTCTTTTTTATGATCTTTCAACCATTCAGATTTGATTCTCTACCACGATAAATCCTTCAAAGGGAATTGAAAAGTCTCTGTGTGATAGGGAAATCACAAGAAACTTTTGTATAAGTTTACCCGAAATATTAAACAAAACAAAAGCACAATAAGAATTCCGCTTCACAAACTTTTGATAGGAAAACTCGGTGTTTGTGCCGTTCAATATTTCGGATTTTTTTATAAATTTATTTGGATAAATATTAAATTAAATATTTTGATATAATCACACGATTAGTTATTGTTATTTATGTATTTTTTCAGTTTAGTCATATTTTTAATAAATTAAAATAAATTTAATCCTCCAATTGAATGATGTCACATATCACGTGTCATCATTCGATTTGGAGACTAACTTTAAGTTAATATATATATAAATATTTATACACTAAGATACAAAATATATACATTACGTTGTCTATTGTATGTCAAGTATTGGTTTTGACTCAATGATTAGGTATATGCTTGATTTCCCAATAGACCTAATTTGAACTCCTTTAACCTTAATTTGCTCTATAGACCCAAGTTTGTTTTCTTTCCAATAGGCCCAAGTATTGGTCTTGTCTATTGACACGTGACATCGTTCGATTGGGGGATTATATTTATTTTAATTTATTAAGTATGACTAAATTAAGAGAATATATAAATAATATTAACCAAATATGTGATCATATCAAAATAAAACGTCACGTAATCTGTTAACGAAAGTTAACCGTGGTAACCACATCACAATTAACTAAAAACGAAAAATGATCATATTTTAACTAAATAAAAGTAAAAGTGATCCTATATTACATTAACTAAAAACGACAGTTAACTACCGTTTTGGCCTTGTTTTGTACAATTATATTCCCTTATTTAATTTGTGCAATTATTTAAAATTATACACTTCTTCTTAAAAGAATTGATCGAATCTGATTTCATATGTATGAAATGATTAATTTTTTTTGAATATATATTATTTTATAATAGTTTTGGATTTTTTCCCCATTTGTAGTATTTGTCATTTTCACCTCTTCAAATTAATTATTTGGTCTAATTCGCATACCTAATCCTCAAATAATATCATCATTCTAAATTGATCTCTAAACTTTAAAGTATATTATATGTCAATCCTCAAACAAATTAAGTTTCTATTATATGTCAATCCTCAAACTATTAATATCATTCTATTTTGACCATTCTAGTAATACCATTCTATTTTAAATTAATCCTCAAATAATAACATCATTCTAAATTGATCTCTAAACTTTAAAGTATTATATGTCAACCCTCAAACAAATTTAATTTGTTTTTAAAGACCCTTATTTTTTTTTTTATAAAATCACGAGTTTATTTTTCGGAACCTTCAAAAATAGATTAAGTTTCTTTAACCTATAAATTAATGTAACATTAATGAAGGGTGTTGGATTAAAATCTATAATTGTGGGCACATATGTATAATGTTATCGTAAATGATAAAACAAAATTAAGTGATCAATTATATTATATGTGTCATAGGTATTAAAGTGTCACAAAAATAATGGGAATATACTATAATTTGTATTTACAATTTGATGATGGACAAAATTCTAAATACTTAATAGATTGACTTAATATTTAATCAATATAAGAGGCCGTGATCTCTTAAAAAAGGTTAATTTGTATTTTCTTAACCCTTAATAGAGTTTATACTCAAGACAAACCTACCATCTTGAAAGATCCCAACCTTCTAAGTGATCTCTAACAATAAATTCAGTTACATTTTCGTAAATCTAATATATTATTCTTAATAATTTGACATAATTAAATTATAGTTAAATTTTATATTTGTTATGATTTAATTTAATATAAGAAAGATCCAATAAAATTATATCTAAAAAATATATGAATGACATGGCAATACACATAAATAGTTGATTATATTTGTTTATACATATTATTAGAGACTTGACTTGGAGTTGGATGGTGACATATTACTTTATTTTATATAAAAGTCGGTTTGAGTTGGCTCATTTGCTTACTGTGGTCTTAGTCATTGCCATGTCCATTTGTGAAGGAAAAGTAGTAATTTTGCACCTTAAATTTAAATTATTTATGGGTAAATTTTTACTTCGTTTTAATCATCTAATTATTTTTTTGTCACTTGACACGTTAATTCGTTGATCTGACACTATTTTTGTCATGCGAAACAACTTTCGCAGCGATCGATATTATCTCTCCTCTTTAAAAACCCTTAAATTTTTTATAAAACCCTAATTTACTCATTTGAGTTTCAACCGTGACTATTTTTTCTCCCCATATTTAATTTTTAATCTTCTTCCACTTATCTTTATCATATTTAGGGGTGAATAAAACTCGACTAAACTAAAAAAGTCAATCTTTTCGATTAGACTAGGAGAAGCTCGATCCGTAATTTTATAAACTCAACTTGACTAAAAAATTCAAATTCGAGTCGAGTTATAAAATGGAATTTAAATAATAACTGGAATTTGAATTATTTATGGGTAAACTACATGTTTAGTATATCAATTATCACTTTTGTTCCGTTTTGATAATCTAAATATTTTTTTCCTAAAATCATATCAATTATATTTTTCAATGATGATGTTGTGTTATCGTATAATGACAGATCTGTATCATCGTTAATTTTTTAAAGGCAGGTGACCAAAATGAAACCAAAACTAAACGTTAGGTATGATTTTGAAAAAAAAGTAGTTGCATGACTAAAACGGAACAAAAGTGATAGTTGGGTACTAAACGTGTAGTTTACCCTTATTTTATATAGGAGTGTTGACTCCAAAGACTAGCACAGCCGCCTGCCTCAGCTATAAATTTCATTTGCATAATGGTTTACCATTGACCATTGTATCTCAGGGGCAGAAAAAGGAAGAAGAAGAAGATGGGGCAGTTCTGCATAGAACTAAACGTGGATCTCATGGGACTTCTCCTTGCTCTGGTCATCGCAGTCGCCCTCTTGCTTTCCTGCGTCAGTCAACCTCCCCGCAGGCCGACCATGGTTGTCCACCACCGTGTAGGTTGGTAAATTACTAAATTTACATGCGAAGCTTGAATCCAGTACGATTATTGATTGTCTAAGGAAAAAGATGATCGTCTTAAACGGTTCACTTTCTCTTGATTAAAAGAACACGGAATTTCACATCATTATCTTCTTCCATCATCTTTTCTCTTCTTTTTTCGTATTATCATCAATTGTAATTCTACGATCAATCCAGAAAGGATGAATTATCTACAACTATTATTTCCCTATTCATACCATATATATATATAGCTTGTTATATGTTGATAATTGAGATTTTGATTTCCCTTGTAATGTTGTTGCTATATTTAAGTTGAATTTAAGAAGTATAAGATTTGAGTTTAATTTAAAATTTGAGATTCGAGTTTGATCAAATCTTTGTTTGATGTTTTTCAAGAGCCTACATATATTTCCATACCTGAGTTGACTTGAAATATATAACAGCTATTAACATCTACACCATTCTCATTCATTTCTCTACTACTCGGAGACCTGATCGGAAACAACCAGCAACCGGTCAGTGCTGGTTAAGGCCTAGGGGCGTTTAATGAGTTGAATAGTTCGTGTACAGCTCGAACTCGATTCGGTAAAATCTCGACTCGGGTTGATTCGATTCGGAGACCATAACGAGCTGAATCAAGCAAAGTTTAATTCGACTCGATAAGTTCGCGAGCAGCTCGTTATTTTTTATAATTTTTTAGTAGGTATTTTAAAAAATTATTTTATTCAAAAAATTACTAATGTACTAATAGATAATAAAAATGATAAATGACTAATCTATTAATTTATAGTATTAGTAGATTTTAACTTTAATTAAAAAAATATGATAAAAAATTTAGTGAGCTTAACAAACACAAGTTGAGCAACAATTTTTTTAACGAGTACGAGTCGAGCAAGATTTTAATGAGTTTAACGAGTTTAACAAGTAACGAGTAAAGTACTACCCAACTCGCGATCGACTCGCTCGATAAACACCCCTAACATTGGTCGAATTAGTGACATGCCATGTATCCCACGTCGTGGATGAATAAGATGTGCTTAGAACATTGTCTGTAAAAGAGCCCAACGCTAAACTTTAAAATCAAAACTTTTCATCAAATTATGATGGCTCTCTGTTTTGATCACTCGGAATACACAGTTTGATAATGGAATCTTATTCAAGACAACAATGGCGGTAAATAAAGACAAGCTACGCATAAAATTCCATCAGTCCGTTTGTGTGGTCAGGCATATCTGTCCATGACCCTGGCTGCTGAGAAATATACCTTTGCACAGCTGACTATGATATACAGAGAGGATGGTGAAACCACTTTGGCAAGAAGATGAAGAACGGCTATTTTACATCGATTCTAGCGACAAAATTCACATTCCGGTCGTGTGCTTCTGCTAATGCTTAAAGAAACAGAACTCTGCTTGGAAGCTGCAAATCTGAAGGGGGGACAGACACCATCATCGAAAAAAATCAAACCAACTGAACTAAGATGTGCTCACAGAAGAAGGAATTCTCCTCAAATAAGCATCGGCTGCAAAGGGAAGACGAAGGGGCCGATGTAGCCAGTAAAGCCTCAACTGGATGGAGAGCAACCAGCATGGGATATCAACAAGAGACCACGCTATGGAGTATATCTCATTGTTCCTACAGGATGATCAAACTTGCATGTGGATCCAAACTTGCAGTGCCCATTCTGCAAGTAGAAAGCACAAGGCTGCACCCCCTGTTTAACAGGAATATGAATCGAATTACAACATTTTCTAGAAAACGAGAAAGCTGCAATGGACTAATACATGGATACAGTTTAAGAGGCAAATGGTATGCAAATCTACAAGATATGTGATGACTAAGGTCTTGGTTGATCTGAAATTCGAGGGCTGCAATAATTTAAACGAGAACTTGCACATGCCGGTTCGGAATACTATTCTTATGGCATTATATCCATTAAAACACTACCACTCGAAGTGTCTTTTCCTCGATAAGTTTATCATCATGCTATAGTTGCTTTCTCCTTGAAACAGAATATGCTACTCTCCACTGTAAATCGGTGGAATCTTCCTAATCATCTCTTCTGACAACCATAATATTAAAAAGTCTGAGACTATGTTATTCAGACTCTAGGATGAGTATCAGATATGGCCATGCGTCTAACAAGGGTAAGCTCAATTTTTTCTAGTTTTTTTTCATATATTGGGAGACCAAATGTAATATCACCAATCATCAAACTTACTAACACAATTTGTAAATGATAATCATACTGTATATTCTCCTCAAACTGTACTGCTCCTATCCCATTATATTCATTATGAAGTTTTGACCAACCTAAATAATCTAGAAAAGGAATAATTTGATTGCCAAGTTCTGAGGCCTGATAAATGATAATCATACTGTATATTCTCCTCAAACTATACTGCTCCTAACCCAATATTCATTATGAAGCTTTGACCAACCTAAATAATCTAGAAAAGGAATAATTTGATTCCCAAGTTCTGAGGCCTGAAAATCATACTGTATATTCTTCTCAAGCCATACTGCTCCTAACCCAATATTCATTATGAAGCTTTGGCCAACCGAAATAATCTAGAAAAGGAATAATTTGATTCCCAAGTTCTGAGGCCAGCATAAAGCTTCAGAATTGGATTATTGGCAGGAAAAAAGCATAACGCTGACAATGGAGTTTGAATAAACCTCTGATCCATTAAAGATGACCATTATTGATGCCTCTGAACCCCACACTTGAGCATTGAACTCTTAAAAAACAAAGCAAGCCTAATCCATATTTTAAGGAGAGAAAAAAACTAATTAAGAAAAAAGGTAAAATTAATTAAGTGGTAATAGGGCTGAAAGACCATCTCCTTCCCCCCCCCCCCCTTCAAGGAACAAAAAATACTAACTGAATGGAGGATAAAACAGAATTTCGGGTTAACAGGACAATCAAATATAATTGAGGTATTTAAAACATATTAGGCTAACCAAACCTAATTTATAATGCAAGATCTTGAAGTCATGATCCCTTCAAAGCCCACTCTAAATTAGAGTAAATACCATAACAGAATGTCACCTTAAACAGAAGAAAACAAGACATGATATAGGATAAGGTTGTGAGAATGTTCATACTGGTCGTAAAGGAAGTCCCAATGGGCTGAGGATGCAATTTGTTTGTGGCACAATCCTGTCTCTAGGATGATGATACCTACAAGATGATCCAAATTTACAGTTGCCTGTCCTCAAATAGTATTGACATTCAGGTTCACCAGGTCTCTCTGGAAATGTAATTTCCTTCTGGTTACTGCTTGAAAAGCCAGTAGAAGAGGGGAATGAGGGATAAGGACCTGCAAGCAAAGGTGCTGAAGAAGATACTTGCGTTAGTCCATAGACAGAAGTGGCTCCAACAGCAGATTGTGCACCAGGAGAGAGAACTGGGCTTACAGGCGCCTGCACCAAGGAAGCCGAAAACATATTCAGGAATCTCATATAGCCTTGACATTTTCTTTAAATGCAACTGTGCTGATCATCCTACCGAGTAGTGACTCCAACCCTGAATAGGAACCACTCCTGGGGAAAACAGTACAGGACCATAAGCCCCTTGAACATATGAACCAGGTAAAGGTGGTGGCCTTGCCACTCTCACATTGGTGGATGCCCCACCATATTGTTCAGGTATCGGGACAGAAGGAGACTGCACAGGCTGATAAAATTGAGGTGCAGGTGATGAAATTGATGTGCCAGCTGGTTGAGGATGGTGGAATTTACAAGTAATACCAAATTTGCACTGCCCCGTTTTCAAATAGTAGGAGCATTCTTTCTCACCCTGTTAATGGATACACATCGAATTGATGTCTAGATGTTTTAAGAATCCTCAAAACAGACATTAAAATTGAGAAAAAAAAAAACAAGAAAAGTGGTCATCCAAACCGGTCGTAATGGGTGTCCAAATATATTCAATGAAACATGGCTTAAGGATCCACCTCCATGTTTTGGATGGTTGAACTTGCAGGATACACCGAATTTACAGGTTCCGGTTTTTAAATAAAACTACATAGATGCAATAGAAAAGGGAACAAGTTGAAAACAGAAGGAAAAGGTATTCACAGCATTAATTAGCAAAGGAGTTGACCCATGATAAAACAACTGTGTATTTTTTCAATAAATTATACCTGACATACGGGTTCCCCTGGTCGTTCAGGGTACTCCCCTGTGGCTCTTACAGCAGCCTCAACCTAAACGGCATGGCAACCAATAGAAAATAAGGGACTCAACTCTCAGAAAAGACTTAAAGCTGAAAATCAGATAAACCCTGCCTCAGTTTAAAACCACAGGCTAATAAGTAAACCAAAGTAAATTCTCTTATATAATCCAATTCTATCAAGAACTATCCTCCATTCATTTTAAAGAATAAATGAAGCAGGCAAATACCTTATTTGAATAATGTAATTCTATATCCTGAGCAACAGATAAAGAAGACCTGAAGTTTAGTTTTTAAGTTGAGGTAGGCCCAATGGAAGCACAATCCCATGGAATTCAGTCCTCTTTGCTCGCTTCACTTACTACAGACTAAACAAAATATTTTGGTACAAATATACGAATAAACATCTACCAACATACACATGTATCTGATAGTTTGGTATGAAATATACGAATAAACATCTACCAAACATTGCATACAAAACCAAATAAAGTAATGGGGAAAAAACTCCATATATAATCAAAATGATAGAGAAATTTACCGCAGCTCGGTTGCGGGGATGATTGTAACGGCAGGTTTTACCGTATCCACAGAACCCAGTTCGCATGTAGTAAACACAGTCAGTTACCCCGGGCCGTTCCGGGTACGATTCGATGCCCCTCACCGACAATTGCCACATCGACTCTATATTACAAAACAGAAACAGAATGAAACCCTAATCCACTCTCCACGCTATTAAAAACCCTAAAATATAGCTCAACCGAAGAAGCATTGTCAAGATGCGAGTAGGAAAACGGAAACTCTGTTCACATTGAAATGAACGAAAAATACCTTCCAAGCCGGTTTCCGCCCCAGCGGGGTTCCATTCGGATAGATAACCAGATTGAGACCCGTTATGAATCGGGTTCCGACCGTACAACTCCATCGGAACAGGGTTTTGTGTAGGTAGGGGGTACGGGTCTGTAGTACAGTGATACCTTACCGAGTTCACTTAAAAAAATGTAAGGCTCCACGAGAGATGCTTGAAATGTTCTAGAAAGATCACAAAGAGCTCAATCTATAGAGGAAGTTTGCTAAGAAGAAGAGATCCTTCACTGTAAGCTTTTGTTTCTCTCGCTCTCTCAAAATACCGTACGATTTGGTTTTCGGAGGCATTTTCTTACACAGCATCTATGATTATATTGGATTAATTACACTTAATACTCAAACAATGTCTTATATTCTAAATTAGTCCTAAAACATTTTAATTAAAATCTCAAAATATTAGGATATTGTCATTTAGGTTCTTTTTTGAACTCTATTAATTAGATTAAGCATTAAATATTATTATATTTGCTATTGAAAATAATTTTTATATTTTTTTATACATCAAATTTATACTAATATTTAATCCTAAATTGATTGTTCAGTACCTAATTAAAAATATTACTCTGCTACTTTTAAAACTTAATTAAAAACGCATCTGCAAAATTGGTAAAACTATAGGACTTGTGAAGCAATTAGCTTAATACTCTATTATTTATTATGTACCCGCCAAATAAAGCGCGCCTGCAAAAATTGGTACGGAGTTTGGACATTGAAAGTGAACAGGTAACCGACACTTATCGTAACCAAAACTACCGTTCTAACCCTCAGTGTTTGTTCAAGTGCTTTATGGTTGTCGGTGACGTCAGCACGCTTCTTCGCGTTTAATAATTTCTTACGTCGTTTAGATTAAATTCTTTTAATAGTTCTATTATTTGCAAGTTGTGTGGATCTTTTTAATAGTCTTAATACAAAATTTAGTTTATAAAAAATATCTCGAAAAATGTTTTAACGTCAAATTTTTTTTTTGTTTTTGTTAAAAATAAGTATTTAAAGTTTTTTTCGTTATATTTTTAAGTGTCTACCGTTAAAAAATCTGTTAAGTGACACGTATCACGTTTATTTTTTTTAAATATAATATTATTCAATTATTTTTTTTAAAAACCGTCAAATGACACATGTCACTTAACGAATTCTTTTAACGGTTGACATCTAAAAGTGTAACGGATAAAACTTTAGACACGTATTTTTAACGAAAAATTTTTAGGCACTAAAAGTTTAATTTTAAGTATAATTTATACAATTATTTTTATATTAAATCTTTTTAACAGTATGAAAT
The DNA here is from genome assembly GCF_006381635.1 of Hibiscus syriacus. Classification (NCBI taxonomy): domain Eukaryota; kingdom Viridiplantae; phylum Streptophyta; class Magnoliopsida; order Malvales; family Malvaceae; genus Hibiscus; species Hibiscus syriacus. Next base: position 18,999 of record NW_024063340.1, on the reverse strand, counting down.
GATTATAACGTATTATTTATTTAGATGTTTTTAATCAGTTAGTAGTGTATACGTAGCCTGTAAACATAATTGCTCGATCCAAAATATTTAGAAAAATATTTATTATTATTATTATTGAAGCCAGTGACGGATCCATAAATATTTTTTAGAGTGAGAGTACACACATATTAATTATTGAAAATTTTAGTATGAGGTGGGTACAAATAAAATTTCGGAGTAGACACCAATACTAAAATGAATAATTAATAAAAAGAAATTTGAATTTTAAGATAAACACGTAACCACTCTGAATATGTTTTGTATATCCCACTAACTGAGACCATTTAATAAATTCGATCAATTATGAATTTTATATTTTAGTTTGGTTATCGTAATTTTTATTATAAGGCGTGCCTTAATAATGTCATCGTTAAACACTTATAACTAAAAGTTGGATTTTTTATAATTGGTCATTGGCTACAAGTATACGGAAAATGTGATTAATTGGTCATTAACTAAAAAAACCAGTCCTCATACTTAATAAACTTATATAATGGGCAAGAATGCTGGAAATTCAGCCACGCATTCAATCATGGGTTTTGATGATGATATACGAATGGGTTCTGAAGATGGTACTCTTGTGATCGCTTTCTCGATCTCGAGTAAACGAGTTAATAGATGACTATTAACAACAACAACAAAACCCAATTCCCATATGTATGGGGTAAGGGGGAGATAGGGTAGTAGGTTGCTCCCAACGTCAGGTTGAGAGTAGTTTCCGTGGAAGACCTCCGGCAGTCAGAAAATTAAAAATATAGATAAATGCAGTGCATATATAAATAAATACATAGCTAAACAATATTCATATGCAGTCATTAAAATCATATGTGCGTCTGTAATGGGAATTAATCCCTGCGAAAGAATCTCTGCATATAGACAGAAACATAAGACCCGGCTAAATTTAAAAGAGGAAACATGAAGAGAATGATACACAGAAGTCAACGATAGCAAGCGCAATTCTAATCCTTCATAAATACCAATAACAGAAACATATAAAAAGTAGAAGTCATGGAAAATACTACAAAGACATTAAAAGAAGACAGAGATGATACACCCTATAGATGTGACCCACACTACTCGACTACTCTAGTCTTTAGCCTCCATATTTTAGCAGAGGATTGCTCTCGTGTCCCAACGGGAGCCCATGGTTGATATACTGTAGAGCCGCCATTTCTCGACGGCTGAAGATCACCCGGCGCAGATAGTTGTATGGATAAGAATCCCGGCTTACCGTATAGGTCTTACTCTAAACGTATGCTCCGGTTCATTGCCGGAATTGTGGGAAAAGTCTTTCGGATTGATTACAATACAACTGAGGGGAAGTGAGGGAAGTCTGCTAGATTGACTGTGAGCGTTGATATGAATAAACAGTTTATCTCTGGGGTTCTTATCGACGGCATTCGATGGAAACTCGAATATGAAGGGGTTCCAACGATTTTGCTAGTCGTGTGAAAAGAATGGACATACTGTGAATGGACATACTGTGAATGTGTGCAAACTAATATATGGAACACTATCAACTGACCAATACCTTGAAAGCATTGATATGCTAGTGGAGAAACCGGAAGAGAGACATTGACCATGGATGCAAGTTGAGAATAGGAAACAGAGAAGAAATGCTAATGTAAGCTTTTGAGATCGGACCTGTTCATATGGATTCAACCATAAGGACACATGTTCTCGAGGAGAGCTTCTATTTGTAATAATATTTTAACCAGGTGACCTATTTATAACTTTTCAAAGAAAGTGACGTATTTGTTACTAAATCCATAATTAAGTGACTTTGGATATAGTTTACCCTAAACAAAATAAAAGGCGGCTGCAACTTATACCAAAACCAGAGAGAGTCGCTCTTTCTTTCTCTCATTCTCCATTCTATGTGCCAATCCATTCCAGCTAAAGAGATCGCGTCGAAATAAATAAATAAACAAATAAATGAAACTTCTCTTAAAAACATTATAATTATTAATCTCTGGAGATGCTTGTGTTTAAATGCTTTATTCCTTTTGGAAATTGAACCGTTCTAAAATTTTGATTAGGTGTTTGGATTCGTGATCGAGTTTTTTTTTCACCCCTTCCAATCAATGGGAATTAGGGTAAAAGAGCTCATTTCCTCATTGTGGGTTTTAGGGAGTTGTTCAAAATGGTCTGGAAAGGACTCGTGGGATTTGAATAATAGAAAATTATGTTTGACCATTTGATAATTAGGGTGAGATTTACTCTTTTTTATTTTTGCTTTATCATCTTGTCGTTAAATGATTTCCTTAGGGTGTGATGAAAGAGAAATGGGAGAGTCTGAGCTTGAAGGAGAGGCGTGTACTTACAACGATGAACATGATACCACAACCGGCCCCGAGAATGACCTATCTTCTCTCTCTTACATTGTAAGCAAACTTGGGGTCTTTCTATTTCTTCTTAGCTGCAAAAAGCTGTCTCTCTTTTTTATTTTACTTAATTAAAGTTTAATTATGTTGTTTCGACTTGTTTTTGTTTTGGTGTTGGGTTTTAGATCCAAATAAGTCAACACATGACTAATCATACTGAAGAGTATATGACAGCAGCAAATAGAATTCTCAAGTACTTGAAGAAAACTCCAGGATACGGTTTAATGTTTAAAAAGACACAAGACAGAACAGTTAAGATCTTTACAGATTCTAGTTGGGCTGGAGACGTTACTGAAAGGACCACTAGTGGTTACTGCACCTTTGTTTGGGGAAACCTTATAACTTGGAGAAGTAAGAAACAATCTGTCGTTTCAAGAAGTAGTGCTGAAGCTGAATTCAAAGCATTAGCATTGGGAATATGCGAAGGAATTTGGCTACTTAAACTACTGAAAGAACTTGTCACTAATCAAGAGGATCACTTTGAAGTTTTGTGTGATAATCAATCTGCTATTCAAATTGCTAAGAACTCATTTCAACATGATCGGACAAAGCATGTTGAGATTGATAGGCATTTTATTGCTGACCAAGTTAACAAAAAGACAACCACACTTTCATACATTCCTTCAAAAGAACAAGTTGCAAACATTCTTACTAAAGCTTTGCTAAAACCTGTTTTCAAGAAATTCCTATTCAAGCTGGGATTATACAATGTATATTCTCCAGTTTGAAGAGGAGTGTAGGAATTATAGAAATATATGATTATGTAAATATCCTTTAATTAAGGGATTCTGTAAATATTTTATAATCCCTTATTTTAAGGGATCATATCTCCTAGGATTAGTATTTTTCCTTTCTTAGAGTTTCATACTTTAGAGAGATGATTTGTATATAAATATGTAATCTGTACTATTGAAAAGAATAAGAAATTACAGAGAATTACTCTGTTTTCTTAATTCCGCTTTTGCTTAATTCACACTCGGCTGTTGAGAAGGTAAAAGATAAGAGCATAGCAGGAAATAAAGATGTCCATTATGTAGCTATGGAAGAGTCAGTGGAGCTAATACTTGCACAAAATATTCGCGGGGATAATCTAAGGGCAAATTCAGCACAAAAGGTTTTGAATGATAATTCAGGCTGTGCGAGAAAAGATGAGTATATTAAAGCAGAAAACACTTGTGATTTTGTCAAAGCCGAGTCTAATACTCTAAAAAGTAGCAAAGCTCTAGAGAGTGAATCAGTAGATCCTCTTAGGAAGAAGAGCAATCAGATAGCTACCTTGCATGAGCAAGAAAATATGAAGTTGCCTCCTGCCAAGGATCATACCTCTTCTGGTGGAAAAAATAAATCAAAAGGCAATCATGGTGAAGGCAGTCTAGCCGCTGAGGTACCAAAAGAAAGCTTGAGGGTTGGTTCTTTGATGCCGAAAGTTAAGCAGACTGCTCATGTGAACAATAATACAAACAAAAGGGATTTAGGAGATCAGAAATTAGATATAGTTTTACAAAAGGCTGAAGATTGGTATAGAGAATTTTTTGGAGATGTTGGAGGAGTGGAACAGGAAGAGTACCTAACAAGGACATTAGAAATTCATTCTAAAGATCAGATGATGGAAGATGACAAGATTGGAAAAAAATCATTAGCCATTAACAGTGCACATAATGACAGACAAAGTGGTAACAAAATTGAGGATTTTATGGTAAGCCAATCATACCCTGGAGCAACTGTGAATGGTGCTTCTGACTCTGGTAATGTGATTTCTGCTGGAGCTTGCCTTGGAACTGCAGCTCCTGTATTCATAAAAGAAAACTGGGTTTCTTGTGATCAGTGCATGAAGTGGCGCCTTCTTCCAATAAGCATAAAGCCTACTGATTTACCCGAGAAGTGGTCATGCAGCATGCTTAACTGGCTGTAAGTTTTTTTATCATCCTTCTGAAATTTCGTAACTGTAATTTATTGGTAAAGAGTTCAGACTCCTAAGTTTTTCATACATATTTATTGTTAAAATGGTGTTTAGAGTGAACATGAAATGGTTTAGGTGGTTAACTTTGTGATGGATTGCTGAGAAATACCTCCTCTTCTCTGTCTCTAATATTGTTTGTCTTGTAAATATTTAGGCCTGCAATGAACCACTGCAGCGTTGATGAGGAGGAAACTACAAAAGCTGCTTTTGCATTGTATCAAGTTCCTGCTGTAGCAAGTCAAAATAATCTTCAAAATAATCCTGGCAGTACTATGTCCAGATTACAATCAGCTGATACCCTGAAACCTGAAGAAAACCAACAATGTTTTGGTTCACATGCCATGCCTCCTGGAAGAAAGAAACATGGTTCAAAAGAAATATCAAATGCAATAGATAAAGATGGGCCAGTTACTCTGAAGAACATGCAGGCGTCATGTCTATCTGGGAGTTTAACTGATATAACTAAATCTGCTGTGATAAGTGAACTTGGTTTGCATGATCCTAGAAAATGTGATTTTCCTGCCAAGAAACACAAAAGTAAGAAGAAAGAGAAGCATAAAGTGTCAGAACACATATCTGGTGGAGGTACTCTTTTTAAACATGTATTTATCGTACATCTAGAGTTTCTTTTGAAATTATATAATATGTTGCTTTCATAAAACACATGCAATTAGGTGATTCCAAAACTTCAAAGATGAAAAGAAAAAGGACCTCTGATCAAGAATCTTTAAGGGTGTCCAAGAAAATTAAGTTTGAAATTTTGCATCTTGCTGGTGAAGATCGTGTGTCTGAGCATGCTGGTAAGGAGGTTCCTAGCACAAATAATGATCTGCCAACCACATATTAGGAAAGGATCAACCTAAACACTGTGAGCGTTCTTCTGATAATGATCAAAAGTTGGATAAGAAGGACAAACATCAGGACTCTGGTAAAAGGCCAAAGGAAAAAGTTCAGGTTTCCTTGGCTGATGGATCAGTCGATCTGGTGAATTTTGATGGTGGGGAAGTTTCAAGAAAGAGGAAAGTTGATGATGACAGTGTGTTTGTGAAAGGAGAGTTCAGGAAAAATGACTACAAGCAGGAAAAGAAGGCCAGGGCATCTATGTCTGGGGGAAAGATTCCTCCTCTGCAAGTAAAAGTAGTAAGATGGAGAAAGAAAATATACATTCAAAGAATCACCGTAACTTGGGTGGTAAAGATTCACTGAAAAGGGATTTTGCATCTTCCCAACCTTCTTTGGCTGCAACCACAAGCTCATCTAATCTTTGTTATTCACATAAATCAAAGACTGGCTTCCATGAAACAAAGGACTCGCCTGAAAAATCAGTTTCCTCATCTTTAGTGAGATTTGCTAATCCAGATAAGCTTCCATTGTCAACGAGGAATGATACAGGGAAAGACGAGTCTCATGATGCTGGTCTCTTTGTTGCAGGTAGTCCGAGTGGGTACTCAGATGGTGAAGATAAGGGTCAGAGTGCCAAGTCTGGTATAAGGAAGGGAAAAACTTCTCTTGCAGCTCAACATTGATCCCTTGACTCTTCTATACTTGATGTTCAGGATAAGGATGATGGTCAATCAGGTGGCAGTAGAGCTAAGGCTTCGATTGAATCTTCTCCTAATATTAGAAAAGGTCAATTTATGAATGATACTGTTGACTATTTAGGTCAAGAGGCTAAATCTTCCGGTGAATTAACAACAGTGGATAGACACCATGGTGAAGATAATCTGAATGAAAAACATGGTGATGGCAATCTCTCTCAGCCAAGAAAGTTCGGTAAGGGTTCCTCACAGTCTAAGGGTAGGGGTCATAAACTTAAATCTGATTCTGTTGATGAACTGGAAGATCGTGTGCTTTCACGCAACATAAAACCTAGGGATAAAAGAAATAATTTCCAGGAGAGGCTTGGAGTTCAGTCTAATGAAAGTGAGAATAGATTTGTTGATGATAATAAAGCATCTGCGGGAAAACTCTGGTGAGAGTAGTAAAAGAGAAAGCCAATCAAATGTTGGTTGTTCAAATGCTAAACGAGAAGCCATTGGAGGTCAAGATGTAATGTCTTCTTTGAAGCAAAATATTATGCAGGATGGCAATGCTAGCAAGTATTTGAAGAGATCACACTTTGACAAATCTGATCATGCTGATATTGCTTCTGGGGGAGGGAACTCACTATCATTACCACCCTCTGGAGGAACTCCAAATGAGATGCTGACTCATTGCCCCCGGCCTACTGGGTCCCAAAAGGGAAATGGAGCTGATGGATCTCAAGGTGATGATGCATTGAAGAAGGTACAAATAAAAATAAAGAAGGCTGGTCATCAAAATGGGACTCAACATGGTAGTTCTAGACATGGTACATCAGGTGGACATAGGGTAAGGGACATTGATGCAAGCATATGGCTGATCGTGTCAAGGTTTTCACCTTATTGTTTTCTTATTGCAATTTTATTTTGGCCTAGCCTCTATCAAGCTTGATTTTATCCTTTTTCAATTTTTGAAAATTTCTATTAGAACTCTGGATCAAATAAGGAGAGCACTGCACTTTATTTCCAGTAAGCATTGAAGTTTCTACATAGTGCTTCTCTACTAGAATCGTGCAATAGTGAGGGTACTAAACAGGGAGAGATTATTCAGTCTCTGCAAATATATAGTAGCACTGCAAAACTCTGCGAGTAAGTTAAATATTAGTTGCTATAGTACATTTTTTAACACTTTGTTGGAATTTAATCTTGTTCTAGCTAAAATGATCTCTTGCAATATGGAATATTCTGTTACTGCATTTTGTTTTGTGATAGTTTTTTTTCCACTTATTTTAATTTTGTGTCTGTGGCTACTAATTGATATTTCAGGTTTTGTGCTCATGAATACGAGAGATTAAACAACATGGCTGCTGCTTCTTTGGCCTACAAGTGTGCAGAGGTGTCATATATGAGAGTCATCAATACCTCTCATGCCAATGCAAGTAGAGATCGACTTGAGTTGCAGACAGCAAATGGTTCCTCCTGGTAATTCAAAGAACCTAGTGCTTGTACTGGCTGTATTCATTGATGCTTGTTTGTCTAGCCCATAAACTTGTAATTGTTGTCATTGGCTCTTCTGCACTTAGTGATCAAGGAGGAGGAGCCTCTCATATTTATTATGTAATCTTGTTGCTTAATTTGTGAAGATACCTCTGCATGAGAAGGTTACATTTTAGAAGCATAACAGAAATTGATAGCTTTGCTTAAATGAGTAGTTTACTTCCTTACACACCATTAATATGTTTTTTGGGTTTCTTTGTTTTCCACTGATAGAGAGATACATATCCATTCATTTGTAGGAAGAGGAGAAGATGAATTTAGTGTTGTAGTTGCTATTTAGCATTTAAGATGATTTTACAAATTTGCCTTTGGAATTAAGTTTAGGCTTACACGCATATGAAAAGATATTTTCAAGCCTGCTCGTCTTTCTCTCCACAGTCCCTATTATCACCCCCTTTTCTTTCTTTCTTTCTTTCTTTTGTGTGCTAGTATATGGCCATTAAAATATTTTTAAATCTGCTGAATGAGAAGAATTGACAGCTTATTTAACTTCTTTTCTTGATATTGATGGATGTTTCCATACCAGGCGAATCTCCTTTTTCTTCTGCCTCTGATGTTGATAATTTAAACCACCCAATGACAGCAGACAAGATTGCTTTTCCAAAAGGTGTTAGCTCTCCCCAGGTTGCTGGAAATCATGTTATTTCTGCTAGAAACCGCCCTAACTTTGTGCGGTTCCTCAATTTTGTAAGTGCAGTTCGGTGATTTTGAATGTGCAATTCATGTATTTTTAATGTTATGAGCGCTAAAGCATCACTGAACATTCCCCCATCCCCAACACTCCAACCTTTTACACTGTAACAGTGATTTTTTGGTCTAATGCCCAAAAGCTTTTTTCACGTTCTCACAAACCTTCTACCCCTTATACCTACTGGTTTCTGTATGCTAAAATTGAGCATATGGTTTTGAAACTTTTTGCTTGTAAAGCACAAGAGGTTCTTAGGTCTTGCTAATGAACCACGTCTTTTGGCTCTCTCTTATTCATAGATTATGTCATTTTATTCCCTATTGGCTTGTATATCCTATATAAGTTTAGTGATCCATGTCCATGATGACCAAAACAAAATGTGATACATTTTGCAGGCACAGGATGTAAATCATGCCATAGAAGTTTCAAGGAAATCACGAATTGCTTTTACACATGCTAAATCAAGTTTGTCTGGGGATGATAATGGGGAAGTTATATATTCTTTGAAAAAGGCTCTTGATTTTAACTTCCTAGACATAGAGGGATTGCTACGTTTAATACGCGTTGCGTTGGAAGCCATTGGCTATTAAGAAAAGAAGTAGCAGTTGATAAGCAGGATTTTATACTAGGAGGGATTTTTCCTTTTGATTGGTTAATCCATGGTTATGCAATTCTTAAGAAGAAAATGCAATTGGGATGGCCAGTTTTCTATGTTGCAATGCATAACAATTATATTGAAGAACTGACAAGTGCCTGCTTTCCGACACTCATTGTACATGTGTGTGTACAAGATAAATCTGGGATTTTCTGTATTTTCTTTCGTGAGCTTCAACTGTGTTCTGACATGTCCTTCTCAAGATGGTATTGAGGACATGCTATTCTTAGGGTTTCTATTACAATTGTTCCAAGTCGTATAAATAGGTGATTACACCCCAATAGAATTTTGGTTGAAGAAATAGCTTTTATAGAGAAATCCCACCATCGATCAAAGCACAGATTGGTAGAATTCTAACAGTAGAGTTCGCCAAATGATGTGGCATCACTGTTCCTCTGGGAGTTTTGGTTCACCTGACTAATTAGTTTGTTAGTACCGTTTTAGTTAGATATCTCTTTTAGGAAAATATTGGAATATGCAGCAGCAACTGCTTGTCCATTTGCCACAGTAACTGCTGTTTTATCAGTTCAAGCACCAAGAAGCAGAGTACTATAGTTGGCAGTCTCAGGTTTTCTTAATTCTCTTGCCCTCCATGTTAGTTGAACTTGGTTGCGAGTGTCGGATATAAGTATTTTTCTTGCACGGATACGTTTATCTTTTTGAAACTTTCTCTATGTATTTGGAGTGTCATGTTCCTGTACCTATGTCTGAATATTCTTTACACGGTGATGGACATGGTTTCTTCAGAAAGGATGAAGAGTTGGAGGAACATAACTTGCACTTAACCGTTCTTGTTTTAGTAATCATTCAGTTTGACATTTGTTATTTGTATTGGTGCAGGTCAGCCTCCGTAGTACCTGTCATGTATACACTTTATGATTAATCAAGATGAGTTGAAAGAACATAGGAAAAAGATATTTGGTGCAAAATTCTATCGGTAGAGATACTAACAAGGTTGCTGAAATAAAGTTCTGTTTTTCCTTTTTCCCCTCCAAAGGTTGGCACGCACTTCGTTGCCCATTTGATTGCTTCATTTTCTGCTCTGTGATACCTTTGCCTCTAATGATTCTTCTTTTCTGTGGCAGTTGACTTTTATTTACCCTAAACATGTCTTTCTGCGTCTTTGTAAATTTCGGAAATTCGAAATGTGGCAATTGCTGTTGATTGTGGGAGAGATTCCTATCTTCAAGTCGGCCATCTTGATGCTGATAGGTAAATCACTTTCACCGGCCATTGTTCTTTTATTGAATGACAATTTTCTTCCAAGTGCCTCTCCGGCTGTGGCCAAACAATGTAGTTGGACTTGGGAGAGCTTATAGTTTTAGTCATTCTTAGGGTTGAGCATGTATTGGTTTAAATTGATTTAACCAACTGACCCGATTAAACTATCTGGGCTTGGTTTTGTCGGTTTTGAAAATCAGTGATTCGGTTATTTGGTTGTGTTGAGGCAATTTGATTTCAGGTTGAATAAGTCCTGAAGTTGCTTGAATTGGGGAGCTGCCTATGGATCGATTGGTACGTTGCTCGTAAATTTTCCGCATCTGGCACTCTTACCAAACAAATCCAGACATGTTGTCCCGAATTCTAGAGTCTTGGCCGGGACTTATAGATCGATCACTATGTCGCAAGTGGTCGTCTTCCCGGTATTCTGGTGGTGGTTAATCTCCAGGTGACATTTTACAGCACAAAATTGATTGTTTTAAATGTCAGTAGCGGCATAGGTGACATTTTCATCCAAGCGTCGAGTAAAATTGGAGTTTCATGTTTGATTGTTAAAAGGTGAAAACATTTTGATCATTTTCTTCAAGAGGGATCCGAGTGCGTGTATTGTATTGCTGTTTTCTTAAAAAAAATATTATTATCTCTAAAATTTTTATTTAATTTTATTATTACTTATTGATTAAAAATATAAAAAGTAATATTTTTAGTCATTTACATTTATAATCTTTAAAAGCAAGTTAATAAAAATTACAAATATCTAAGACTATTTTTTTCTACCTTTTTAAGGTGCCTATTTTACAATACAATGGCGTTCTTAGGGGACATTTAATAAAAATTATGTATTCAGTTAATTTTTTTTATTTTTATCGAGATAAATTATGTATTAAAATATCATATTAATAAAAGAAAATTTTATAAATACTTAAAATTCATTAAACTTAATAAAAGAAAATCCTTTAATAATAATATTGTTTAGAATTGTGTCTAGATTTTTATTTTTAGAGATAAAATTTATGAACTTACATAATAAATATATATATTTGAAATAAAATCATAAATATAAATTAAATTGAAAAATATCTAAAAAAATTATCTCCTACTAAAATGAAATTAAAAGTTAAATATTTGATAACTTGATTGAAGTCTTTTCCTCACAAAAAAGATGAATAACTCAATAAATAAAGAAATATTAGGCAAAAAGACACCCAAAGGTCCCTGAACTTTCTGAAAAAACCAATGTGACCCTCATCCTATTTTTTGGATCAATGTGACCCTCCAACTCGAACTCCCCAATTTAGCTCATTGACCAACATTTTCTGTCATTGACCAATGGTTCCGTTAATTTCCGTTGTTATAAATTGGGTAAATTATACCATTCATCACTCAACTATTTTCTTTTCTTCTATTTTGGTCACTAAACTCTAAAAATTTTCAATTTTGAAAACTCTAGAGATTTCAGGGACTAAGACTATATTTAACCCATTTTATTTTAAACACAAAACCCACCTCCCTCCTCTGTGACTGAGAGAGACTAAAGTTCAAAAATTAATTTCCATGACTGAAATTAGCAGTTAAGAATCGATCCTAGAGGCGGATTTTATTCTTCCAATTTTATTTTCTATAGCAAATGCACTGTAACACAAATCGTATACGAGTTAAAGATGACACATAACATTTACAAACATGCTATAGTTGAAAACCAATACAAATTTGATTTTTTTTAAAAAAAACTTATTTAATTTAACTCTTCGAATAGAATAATATAATCACGTAAAATCATTTTATAATATTTAAATATCCAAATCAATATCAGTTTCAGACAATAACTAGACAATTCTATATTGTTTCCTATCATAAAGTAAATTTCCTAATAACTATTTAATTTAAAACATTTCTTTATTTTAATAAAATGTAATTTTTATCTAAAACACAAAACTTAGCTTCATATTTATATTCACAATAATATATCTCAGACATTTCTTATTCGTATACATACCATCTAAAAAATTTAAAAGAGTAGGATGTCGTTACTGATACATGTAATTATTCTTTGTTGATTGATGTCTAGCTCCGCTCCTTACTTCACTTGCTTTTTTTAACCTACGCGTAAAAATCATCACACGCTAAGTATACACTTAGTGAGACATTAAAACAAACTAAGGTGATATCAAATATAAAACAACTTAATAATATTATAACAATTTAAAACATTAAACTTGAAGTCAAATAAAACCATTAAATATTCAAACCGACTTATTCAAGCCGCTTTTCCTCATCAGAAACCTTAAAATCAACATCTCATGATTTTGTGAACATTTCATATTTTATTTTCATCTTTAACTTTTGTATTCATTTTCATATTTTTTTTCTTTCAGATACTTGTTATAACTTTCACATTTACTTTCATAGCCCAATGTATATGTAAGAGAATGCAAGGTACGTGAGTCATACATAATGTGCACACTAGACACTTCACGGTGCCAATCATAACTTATCATAATATGCACTCCAATTGCAAATCATATCATATGCACCAACGATGACATACGTAATGTACATGAATATATCATAAACGTATCATAAACGAAAATTACAGCCAAACGGCCGAAAACGTATCATAAAAGTAAAGAAGAACGTGTCATAAAAATAAAATTATTAAAAATAAAAAACAAGAAAAAAATAAAGATATGCCCTAATAAAACAAAAGGAAAACAGTGAATATTGATAGTCGGTAAATAACACTAAAACTAATATTGTGGTCGATCATAAATATAAAGAAGAAAAGAAATTAACGAGTGACTAAGAAAAAAGAAAAAACAATTATATATAGTAAAACTTAAACTTGAAACATTAAAGTTTCTGAAATTTCAAACTTTCATATTAAGCCAATACCCCGTTACAGTTTTTCTTTTTCCTATAATCTCTAGATACGTGTTTATCTATTTTTTTATATAAACTTATTTTTAAATGTTTTTTTGAATAATTTAATAAAGGAAGGTGAAACATGATTGTTGATTGATAGGAAACAACGTGTATTTTCAAAACAATCTAAAATAGTATTTTATTACAATAATATCGTCTTTAATATTTAAATTCATATATAATTTTTCCTCCGTCTTTCTGTATATATATCTAGTGGTCCTTCCATGCATGTAGGGAAACGAAATCAAGTGACGATTAGCTTAACTCCTTCAGGGTACTCTGCTATAATTCTCTTCCTACTTCCGTTACAACTCATCGCCGTCCCTTCGTGTCCTGGAGATTGTGAACCGATCGACGCCACCGACAGGGACTGGCCTCTTCGCCATGAACTTGGAATTCCTAGACTGAGTGGTTCCTGTGTGCTGCACACGGAAGAGGTCTCGACGCCATTGAACCGGAATACGCAAAAGGCGGACCGCCTCCGATCGGTTGCAAGAAGGCCAACCTCGACCGTGTCACTCGTCAAGTCGTCGAGGAGTTCGGTTATCAAGAAGTTGGTCATCTAAGGTAAGCTTTTATACATACGAGTGATATTGATTTCAGGCAATGACATGTTTTTGTTCACCTTTGAAGGGCCATTTTGAAAACAGTTGGTGGAATCCAAAGGCCTCAAATAGATATAAGATCCGAAAATATTGCCAAAATATTTGATGAGGCCATGGGGTGTGTTTGGATCCTCCATTCGATCCCTATGAAGATAGCATCAAGTATCTATTGGCATCATATGTTATCCCCTATGTCGGACTCAACGGATACGTCGGTATGATCCCGTGCCTTCAAAAATTCGAGACGAAAAGGTAATCCGATACTAAATCACATCCCACATCGGTTTAGATCTTGAATCCGTTACTCTTTTTTCTAATAGTTGGTGGCCGGATTGTTGGGGGTGGAGTCCGGGCAAGACGCGACCATTCGAGCATGGCTGTATGAGAAAGCGAATGAAAATGTGGAGCCTTACAACATAACGGTGACCGAGTTCACAACGAAGATCTCGAAGCTAAGAAACAAGCTAGGCCATTGCGGTATCAAAGATGAAGGCATAATGGTACCTCTGAGCTAGGAGCCGAGAACCGGACCTCCAGCAACGTCCTGTCGGCCGACTACGACTCTCCTACCCGAGAACACCGGCAGAGATAGCAAGGATCACGTATGGCACCGGCGACGAACAAAGGCCCGGCGGGTTCTTTCCCGAGGGTGCCAATGGGAGAATTGCGAGAGAATACCTCTATAATGATAAGCTTAAAGTGCTTTGATTAATATTAATTGGAAAGCTTTAAGACAAGCACTAGTAATATTTTGATCTGAATAATGTGCTAGAGTCTCCGGGGGAGGCCTAATGTATTGCTCGAATCAAACTAGAAGATATGGGTGATTTGCATTTTATCTTAAAATCTATGCTATGCATGATTTGTTCTTTCTTTCTTTTATATATATAATATGAAATTTTAGATGATATAATACATCGTTCATATTTAAGGACGGACTCAACCTTTTATATTAAAAATACGCATTTAGGACGTTATATTGAAAATTTAAGGATGCGAAATTATAAAATTTTTTAGGTGTGAAATACATGAGAATTTAATATTTTTAGATATACGATCCCACCTCTAGCACTCCTAGGTCCATCTTTGTTTATATCATAATATTATATAATATATAATGCATCGTTCATATTTTTTTCAATTTTAAAAAATCTTGATCTAAACAACATTTTTAGATTTATGAAGTCAATTTTTTCTAGTAGTCTTTATAATATATAATTGTAGATCTAGTCATTTAAATATATAACTACTTATAGTACAGGGACTAGTAAGAGAATTTACCATAAACGGTTTATATAGATCCAAAGAAGGTTGATAGTTGAAAAACAAACCAAGAACGGGTAAGGTTAGGTATATAGTTAGATAGCATCATATATTATATGAAATGCAATTATAATATGATACATAAAATTAACAAACACAATTAAACGTAATTCCTTTATGGTTTATCATTATTTCTTCTAATAACATTGTTTTCGGAATTTGAATATTTAGGGGTACATTTATATTTTATTATTACTCGTTGATTGTGCGTATATGTTATGTAACACATCGACATGGAATCTTTTCAACTTGTTTGTTACATTGGTGGGTTACTTTAACAGTGGAGTGATTTGGACAGGCAAAGTAGTTAAGGTTGTTGGGTTTAAGTAGGTTTTGTGAAACCACTCGGAGAATATTAGATTTGTTTCCTTTGTGTGCTTGGATATTCAATCATCGTTTCTCCAACTCTCTTTCCACACTTACCAGAGGGAAATTTGTCCGAAGATTTTACATTTCCACTTTTTAACATTGTTTGTTATTTGTTGATTAAGTTTTAATTCGATTGATATTTTTATTTGAAGATCATGAATTCGAATGCGTTTATGCAGGATTTTATCCGGCTTCGGGGTTTAAAGATATAGGTAGTTTAAGTATTATATTAAGAGTTAATTGCATCACGCGTCGCTAAACTGTTGCTCTTATTTTAAACTAGTCCTTAAACTTCTAAATGTTTCAATTTCATCACCAAATTCTTACTTCGTTCTAAATTAGTCGTTAAACTTTTGAACATTCTGATTTTTCCCTAAACTATGAACCTCTTTCTAAATTAGTCCCTAAACTTAAATATTCCAATTCCATCCCTAAATTCATCCAAATATGTAATTAGTTTCGGCCATGATTTAACTTAAATTTTGTTTTCTCTTCTTCAAGTGCACGATAATATGACTAGGCCTAATGATTTTATTAACCATGGATGTGATTAGTATATAGATATAGTTTGGGTGAAATTGGAATGTTCAAAAGTTTGGGGACCAATTTAGAATGAAAGTCATAGTTTGAGGATGACATTGAGCTGTTCAAAAGTTTAAGGATTAATTTAGAATTATAGTCATAGTTAGGGATGAACTTGGAACATTTTAAAGTTTATGGACTAATTTAAAATGAGCATCGTAATTTGGGGACATATGATGCAATTAACTCTATATTAAAAATGATTTAATTAAAAGATAAGCTTTAATTTTTTTAAGCGTATAATTTTTTTTCAAATAAATATCTAACGCTTCATTCAGTAACCAGACCATTCTTTAAAAAATTGTAGGATGGCGATGATGACAATGAAGGTGAGAACATAGAACGACAAAGATGAGAAAGAGACGGAAGATTGTGACCTTGAAGTGACGTAAAGTTCCTGAATCTTCCTAGATCTTTGAGCACCCAAACAATCTAATATCATCTTTCGGTTCGTTGATCAACCCGATTGTTGCTTCAGTGCCCAACAATGCCCAATTGGAGAATATAGAAGTTTGTTTTCTTTTCGGGATGAAAATGATGATATAATCATTTTTTCAATAAAATTTTCAAATCTTCTTAAAGAATAGTATACCTTGACTTTCGAATACAACTCATTTTAATAGATATTACGAATAACAATCAGTTAAGCAAGATTAATTTTACGAGTTTAAATAAATTTGGATCCTTGAAACTCCATGTCATGAATAGATGTTGCGAATACTTAGATCTCCCCTTGTGACTGTCTAATTTTGAAGTATGTTGTTTATCTCTTTAAATAATAATCTCATTGTTCCAATTTTTAAACAAAGGTATGAATCCATCGAATATGAGATAAACCCTAACTCTTAAAATGATAATTTTTTATTTAATTATGTGAATCTTAAATAAGTCTTCAGAAAATTTAAATATAGAAACTGATAGAAGATCAAGACAAATTTATTGATATGTAGGACAACTAATTTTTAAATATAGAAAGTGAAAATTTCTCGCAATGACTAAGTTTAGATTAAAATTCTAATTTTTGATGAATAACGTGACAAAATAAAATAAAAAAACAATGTTTTTTACTTCGACATCAACACAACTTAGTATTATGTTATCATTAAAATTTAATGATCTAGATCTAGTAATGTAACCTTTCATATAATTTAATGTTATCGTAATGTTAATTTATAATTTATAAATTCGATAGAAATTATAAGGGTAAACTATAAATTTATTCACTGAATTTTATTTTCTCTCATATTTCACTCATTATACTTTTAATCTTTTAATTTAGTCGTTGAATTTTATACATTGAATTTTTTTTGGCCACCCATCCGTTAACTTGCTAATAATGCTACGGCTGGGTAATCAAAACTAAAACGACATAGTTTTGGATCTTACAAAAAAAATTAAATTTAAACCAAAACGACATAGTTTTGATATAAAAAAGAAATATTTTTCTTTCATTTTACGTTATTTTCTTCTTTCTTTCTCCTCTCCTTCTCTCTCTCTTCTTAATCTCGATGAATCCCAGTTCATTTGCGACACCACCAAGAAGTAAACCATCATTGTATTACAGCTTCATGGGAACGAAAGTTGTAAATTCCTCTGTCGTTTTATCCCTTAAGGACAATGATGGAAGGTTTTTAGATGCTTCCTTATCTCCTTCAACTTCCGTCGACACTTTTTCTAGTGACAGTCATGCCCATCCAATAACAAATGTATAATATGGTCCTTCATAAGATCTTAAAATTTAAATACTCCACAAATAAATGTCATTTAGGTCCGTCTATATATATATTTGGCCCTAACAATATTTAGGTTTGAAGAAAAAAAATAAACTTTTCATTTAATTCTCGTGAAAATGATAGAGAAAATTGTAAAGGAAGATTTTAACATCTTTAAATGTTTTTTATAATGAATATTGGGAAAATAAATACCTCGTAGATCCCTTATAATTTTAAATCTAACAAATTAATTTTTATTATAAAATATTTTAAAAATCTCGTTTAAAAAATAGCATATAACCCCATATCATTTGAGACGGGCCTGATGACAGTTGTGGAACTGGTCGTTTTCCACCGCTGATCTGGGATCTGGTTCATTTCTCCCTCTTTCCCTTAAAGAAACTGATCTAATGAGACTTGAGTTGGTGCTTATATTTTTTAAGGGATATGCTCTTCTGACAGTACAAGCACACTTGAATCAATATAGTTTACGCTGGTCTATACCTTGGATTTTTTTTTTTGAGGTTTTCATTTAATTTTAAGTAGAGGTTGTTTGTTTACTTCAGAATGATTAAGCGTTGAATGATTCAAATACTAAATGATTCAGAGGCTCTGTATGAATTAGCTTTAAATGTGACATGTTGTTTGATAATGGCTCTGAATAATTCAGAATGTACTTTGATGCTGAATCAGTCAGCACTGAATCATTTAGTGATGCGAAACAAATGCGCTGAATATTGACGGTTCAGCATTCAACGTTGAATGATTCCATTCAGAGCCAAACAAACATCCTCTTAATCTATTTTATCCGCCTCCTCCATACACTATCTTCTGCTGCACGACTAAACTATCACTTTTAACTCTCACCAAAACATCAAATCTATCAATTTCATTATAAAAAAATCAATCGAAGAAGGAAAAGGAGAAGGAGAAAGAGAAAGTGAAGAAAACCACAGTCAAGGAATGTGCATACTGCATGAGAATTGCTTTGTCGATGAAACTATAGCCGTAGAAGCAATCCCATATGATAAGTGTAACACCCCCAACCCGTATCCGACCCTGATACGTCCGAAGTGTCACATTGACTTTTCAAACCTTGACTCTTAAGAAAAATCCCGGGAAATTTAAAACTTTATTTAAAACAAAATACAGACTTTATCAGAGTGCTCGTACTTAATGACTTATTACATGCCAACACTTTATACATAACCAAAACATACTTTATCAAATATTTCTGATCTGATCTTTTGGTAAGGAAAACTGACCTGTCTTGCTCCGCATCACTCCTTACTCTTCTCGAAACCTACGTGTGAAACAATCACACGCTAAGTCGAAGACTTAGTGAGGCATAACCACTTATAATGCACTTTAAAACATATATTGATACATGCATATTCTGTTCTATCATGTTATAGCAATTCCAGGCATTTTTCATATCGTATAGAATCATATCAGATTAATC